>NC_142032.1:34153856-34475523 GCF_982192425.1 Myodes glareolus
TAGTTTTAGAAGTTGTTCGATATGCTCTTACTGTTTACTCATGTAATATTACATTCTTCTTGGATCTCTGATAACTTTGAAGACAAGTTATAGTTACAGTTTTCCATGTTACTAAATTAAAAAAAATCCACAAAAGAAACATAAAGTATATAAGGTAAAGAGACATAAAAACATAAATTGTATATCTAAAAGAATGTTTTTAGTTCTAAAAAGATAGTTTTAGGATGGTGATTCAAATTATGAAACAAACGGTTTAGGTATAAAACTTTAAACTCATCAAGATAATATAGGTAATAGAATATTTTCTCTGAATATGCCAAATACAAATGGACTGGGCATTGTGAATATAATTCTTACTTTATAATTGCTCTTATTATATATAGTTTTACTGTGTTAGAGTTAAAACCTTTCATTATTAATTAGACAAAATAGGGGGAAATATTCCAAATGTTTGATTACACTGTATAAAGATGTATCACTGTGATTGGTTTAATAAAAAACCAAAACAATCAATAGCTAGGCAGAAAGACTGGGCATGACTTCCAGGCAAACAGAACAAGTAGGGAGAAATCTAGGCATAGAGATGCCAGGAGATGCAGAACAAGTCAGAGGTACAGAATCAAAGAAAGGTAAAAAATCACATCGTAAAATGTACATTAATAAAAGCAGGTTAATTTAAGTTATAAGACCTAGAAGAAGCCTAAGCTAAGGTTGAGCTTTTTTAATACTAAGTCACTGGGTCATTATTTGTGAGCTGGCAGCCCAAAATAAAATCCATCTACATAAGGAGGAGGGATTGAAGTTCAAAGGGTCTGTTTACCAATGTGTAGGTACAGGAGAACTGAAAGAATAGTGTGTTAGCCCAGAGAGCGGCAGAGGGGAAGGAGACTTCAATAGAATGGTCAGCCCAGTGCCTTCTTAATAAATGACTTGGCCTTACTCACTCTTCTTTTACAGTAATTTCTGTGCCCATCCTACCCACGGAAGACAATGTGATGGTGTGGCCTATGAAGGTCAGGAAGGCAGCAGAGAGAGTGAAAATGTAGAGAGAGAAGCTGGTTCAGGGAGACTGAGTTTTAGCTCCTCTGCATCTCCCTCTCATGTTCCATACCCCATGTGTCCATGGCAGCTAGCACAGCACACACAGTTGAGCACCAGTAATATTAGGTAGCTCAGTATATTAGAGACTCAGTAATTTGAATTGATTATTGATATTTCATCTAGATTTTGTCTTCCTCTTTTTTGGAGAACCTTAACTGTACTTTTATTAATGTTACCTCTATGACTGCGATGTCCCCTTCTCAGCTTCTTTTCATCCTTCTCCACAAATGAAAACAAGCAGCAGAAACAGCGGCAGCAGCAGCAACAACACAACAAAACCAAAGCAATCTAAGCCAATCAACTCCACTAAACCAGAAGTTTCAAAAACACCATCAAAACTCTGCAGTAGCCATCTCAGCTGTTTATACTTAATGGTTGCATTTTCCCTATTTCTCATAATATTGCACTGTTAGCCTTTACTTCCTATTTAGATTGAGGGTACTTGCTAGTGCCCTGACAGCTTCCTTAAAGTGTTGCAACTTGAGCCTCCCTTACCTGTCTCTGATGCAGTAGCATTACAGTTTCTGAAGTCTACAATAAACTTCCACAATTATGTGATTATATTTCTTTCCCAAACACAACTGCCAAATATAGAGGTGTGGATTTTTGAAGAGTTGCTAACAAGTTGTAATGTTTTGATCAAACGACTAACTTAAAATATTTTTATAAAATTACTCATACTTCTGCTGGGTGCTCTCTGGTTTGCTTTCGGCAGGCAGAAACTCCCACCTAACATTAGGCTTCATTTTCGATCCACTTACCCATGCGTCACTCAGTGCTATCCCCTCTGTAGCTGGATCCTCAGAAACTGATGCAGTTTTGGTGTTCTAGAAAAGCAATGCTGTGAGTCTGCGGTCTCTGAGCCAGTGCTGACTTAAAGGAAAAGACATGACCTTTTCATGCAGCCTTATTATTTTGAATTTAAAAATTACTTAATTTCAAAATATGCATGCTTAACCTGATTAAAAATTCTTTCCCATACATTTTTATGTATCTTTTCTGAATGATTCACATCAAAATTTCTTCTTCCACCAATCTTCGGCACAAATTAGTGTTCATTAAGTATTATTTTTTTCTGGGTGAAGAATGATATAACATTTAACAAGAAGTCTGTAATTACCATGTCACACATCTGAAGCTACAAATAGGGTAATCCTATAAAGCATATTCAAACCGTCTGTAGCTTATTTTATAATTTCAGAGTGAGGCAAAGGTTGTAGTGCCAAACAAGAGTACTGAACAAAATGCTCTAATCATCTTGGAAAATAATTTATTTTTCTGATCTTTGTGAAACTAGTACTCAGAGTTCCTCATGATTCCATCTCAGGGACTCTCCAGACTTTTTAATTAATCCTCACTCAGAGAAAAGGAAGAAAAACAAAGTAAATACAAATTATATCAAATTTGAATTTTTCATTATATTCTCAGGGTCATTTATATCTCAAACTCTGTAGGACTTACATGTATCTCAAGAGCCTTTGAAAATGTTAGAGATCTGAAACTATTGACCATGAATAGCTGCAAATACAATTTAAATATTAGATGTCTATAAAAACCTATCACAAGGCTACTTGTAAACAATTCTTAGTTGTATATATTTAATATAGCATATGACCTATTATATTAGGTCAAAGGTATCCAAAATTAGATTCATGAAGGCCTTAAAAATGATCACGATCTTTTATGAATGAAAGTATTCAATGACCCTTCAAACCATGCTCAGATCATGGTCTATCACCCCTCAGCAAACTTTTGTGTGTGTGTGTGTGTGTGTGTGTGTGTGTGTGTGTGTGTTTCTTTCTCCTTCAAACAAAGCTGATAAGAAAAAGTTTTAGAAAAATATTACATGAGCATAAAACTGTATTGAAACAAAACGGAAGGCATAAAAAGGAAGATATAAAAGTAGAAGATAAATACAAGCACTTTGAACCAGTGACTTTTTTTTTTCTTCTGTCATGGCTATGGTTCACTGTTTAAAAATACTTGTAAGTACGAAAACCTGAAGTTCCAGCCTGTAACAGTCAGCATAATTGTTGACTAACAATCTAAAGGAAGACTTAGGCAGTATTTGTATACTTCAGAGGTACAATGGCCCAGCTCAGACTGGAAGCTGTCTCTTTCAGATTTTATTCCTGCTTGGCGGAGGAAGAGGAAGACAATTTAAGAACTTGTCTGTTAAATAATTTAGTTCAATTAAATAATTTAGCTCAATTAAATTCTCTTTTCTGACCACTGATAATTGATAAAATTAAAGTGATTTTCATTATGAAATACTGACATTAATTGATGACTATGATTCAATTGTTAATAATTCATATTCATCGTCTCGTAAAAACCTACGTGGTGATCACAAACTGCTTAAACTCCAGTGGACCTATTTACTATCTATATTTAGAGTCAATATTTTTTATCCATTTTTCTCTCTTATAAAAGTATCAGCTTAACATATTTACTGAGTATTTTTCTACTGAGTATGTTGAATCTGTTTTTTTTTCATCTTTAAGATACATGGAGTTTAGAATTCAGAGCTTGAGGTCAGAGATCTTTGATCTGTGATGCAAACTTAATTTCCTTCAATCCCAAAAGCCCTTAAATTTTTATTTTTTTACGTGTGTGTGTGTGTGTGTGTGTGTGTGTGTGTGTGTGTGTGTGTGGCAGTAGAGGGGATAGTTACATGAGTGCCACTGCCTGTGTGTGGAGATCTAAGAAAAATTTGTGGTAGTTGGTTCTTTTTTTCTACCATGTGGGAGCTGGGGAGCAAGCATACATCATCAGGATTGGTAAGCGCTTTTGCCACTGAGCCATTTTGTTGGCCTCCTTTGACTCTTAAGAGTGATCTAAGAGAACTTACTTGACCTTTATAATGTAGTCAGAGTACCTGCTTCTCCCAAGTTCTCCTGGGTTACCTCACAGGGTTATGCAGTCTTTATCACCTTTCCATATACCAAGGTTCCCAGGGGGCAAAAGGAAAATTTTCTTTGAAGTATTCTAGAGTGCACTTTGAGTCCTCAGAAGTGTTTCTTTTTTTCTCGGGATACTGCAGATTTTAAAGTGTCAGAATTTGTTTCTCTGAGCAGCAAATCAATATCCTTTACTTCATGGCAAACTCATATCTTTGAAAAAATTGTCAAGGATAATTTTTTTATTTTTTCCTGAACAGAATAAAAACAATGAAAAAGTTGGCTAATCAAATTAGTAATGTATTAAAAAGTAGGCTAGTGATTTGGGGGATTTGGGGGTAGGTAAAATCAACATATGATATTCATTAATCACAATTTTGACAAATATAAACATCTATATGCACATTACTTTAAACGAGAAAAGGAACAGCATCCTTCAGTAGAAATTCTGAAACACAACAAATGTGTGTATATTGTCCAAATTAGTTTCCATTGCTGCATGTAGTTACTGAGAACTTAAAAATGTGGCTGTATCAATTTTTCAAGAAATTAATTTACAATTAAATTTAAGTAGCACATGGATAGTGGCAAACAACTTGAAGTGTGTGGGACATTCCTGTCACCCTAGAAATTCTCACCCACTCTGTCAATAAATCCCACTCTGTTGGCACTGCCCTCACAGGGAAACACCAGTTCCACTTGGACTACATATAGTGGATTTGCACATTTATACCCGGCCTCTTTTGTTGAACATAATGATTCTGAGATGTATTCATGCTGTTTTGTATAGTAACAGTCTTTTCCACTGTTCAGTTGCATTACCATGTGTGACTATATATCACAATTTGTTTATGCATCCTTTAGCTGATAGACATCTGACATTTGGATTGCCGCCAGATATTTGGGTTTAATGGTGCAAATACTGTACTTGATCTGAATTAATTGAAAAGCTGTATGCATATATAAATTTTACTTCGGTCTTGGACAATGGTAGTCAATTTACAATTCTGTGATCATCTTTGGCACTGGGCTGGGCGTCTAATTTCAAGATATACAAGAATAGACAGACTTCAGGCTTGCTGAATAATCAGATGATTTGCAGTACTTAATGAAAACACAATTATAAAGACCAATTGACCAAAACAGTTACTTACTGCACTGTTTTCGAAATAAAAGCATGCTTTCTGTGGGGTGCTCCAGAGGATAGTTAGAAATGATGGCCATACTTATTTGGTGCTGGAGGAAGACTAAAAGTCACTCTGCGGTGCTTGAATCACTTTGACCTCTAGCACTCTCTTGTCATTGATAACTATCACGTCGTCACAGAATTTTGGATGCAGAAAAGTCCCTCAATAACCTGCCTCACTAGCAGCTTGTACACTGTATTTCTTAGTGAACATTAGCGGCAAGGAAACCTTCATTTCGCATATGGGAGCAAGATTTTATTGTGTGTCTCAGTAGAACAGGGAGTCAAAGGCACGATTTTAAAACAGGTGTGATTTCTGCTTTAGAAAAGATTTGCTGCAAATTTAATGGTAAGCTGTTATACTATAAACTTAAAACTCTCCTACACAATCTTTTGGAAGCAACGCATGGCTTGTTAGCATTTTATCTTTGTATATATACACTTTTCCAAGCATTAATACTGAAGTTCTTTATTAGTTTTTGAGAGTGCAGTAGGTGTCCACAGGAGGAAACATTCTAACAGTTGATGCTGAAAATGAAGTTTACCTTTAAGGATATGTTATAGCAATTTGTAAAGTATAGACAGAAAAATCAGCTTTTCTTCAAGTGTTTTTGACATGCCTGTATTCACCCAATTTTTCCCCAATAACTACAGTCTTAAGAGTGGAAACAAAGTTCAAAGGAAATGATTAAAATTCACAGAAAAAGTGATAATTATTCGGAAAGGAACTACGTATGCCTCATATTGGGAATTAAGTAAAAAAATGTATTGATAGTGTATTGAATTGTCAAGGATGTATGTAAGATACCTTCCTTGAGTTCAGATTATATGTTTAATTTTAAAAGCAGTAGTTGTTAACCCCCTGCTGTGTCTTTCCTAAGACTCCCTCACAAGTTATTTCTGAAATACATGAATGATACATACGAAGGTACAACCACACAGCTTTAAGCATGATTTGAAAAGAAATCCGTCAGAACTGACAATTGAGAAGCAAAGGGTTTACTTAGTGTGTATTTACACATACACACACATCATACATTACATGTACACACATAAACTATACAAACAATAATCTATCATGTTTTGAATTCTATAGCTTGCATTGTAGCATTGTAGCTTGGTTATTTGAACTAGTATAATGGTAATACTGAAATTAAATATTAACCTTACTACGATTAGAAGACATACAAAATTATTTATATGAATTGTTACAAAGCTTAACTTTGTAACAATTCATATAAATAAAAGTATGCAATCTGAAAGCATAAAAAGATGGTACCAGAAGTCAGGAATAAAGAAGTCTCTCAATTGCTTGAAACTGATGTTAGCAATGTTCTAAGCGCAAAGGTCACACTTTTCCTAAAGGACACTGCCTCCAAGTATCTATTTATACCCTCGAGACAGTTTTGCACAAGCTTCATTATGTGGTTTCCTTTCGTGAAGATTAAAAGCAGTAAATTAAAAGGGTGGGGAGGATAATAGAACTCTGCTCGCTGACAGCAGTAAGAAGCAACAGCTGAGTGGGGAAACAGGCGCCCTAACAGACAATAGGGCTGCAGCAGGCAAAGCTGTTCAGAGCCTCATAATGTTATCATCCGGCAGTCCTAACCAACATCATCGCAGAGGACTTGATCTGTAAATGCTGCAAAGGGAGTATTCTAAATTGGAAGAGTTTTAACTGCTGTTAAGTCACCACGATGTCATTTTTGTCTACCACCACAGTGGCTCAGGACCTCGAGTAACTTTAGCCCCGTGCTTGTTTTTACTGTTAGCTCCTGTGCTGTAACTTACAAGCAAGACTACAAATCATTATGAAATTATCAAAGCCTTCGGTATTACTCTTAAACCTATTGTTCCAATAGTTGGTTCCTAGGATGTCTTTGCCTAGTATTTCATGGCACACTCAGAGGCAAGATAAAATGACGGCTTGTTTTCCTTAAAATGAGAATATTATGTATCCGATAGAACAGGTGTCAGGATTAAATGAGATAATGTATGTAAAACACTTAGCACAAGGTCTGGGGCACAGAAAAAGAACTGTCTTTTTTTTTTTTTTTTTAACAGTGAACTCATGCCGGCCCAAATCCCTTATTTGCAGGTGCAAAAATTAAGCCTCAAGAGGAGAACTGACTTCTTAAGGCTCTACTTCCAATATGTTATTGTCTTGGATAAGCTGCTTAGCTGCAAATGTTGGAGCTTTGGGGTATTGGCGAGCCCGGGGGCACGTGCCTGCTGAACTCCAGTGCGAGAAATGGACGAATATGCTTGAACCAGGAGGTATTAGAAGCTGTGCCTTATCAACCGGAGTTTGAGGTACCAGGTTTTGCGCTAATCATGTTCTTCATGGACGGAAGCCATGCCTGTCTCAAAACCGGCCAGAAACAGTTCAAGACCCTTGGCTAGCCTAGGTTGTAGGGGAATAGAATATCAGGAACAGGGTCCTGGGTCTAGTTCAAATCCCTGCCGTCAACTCTGAAGGGGGGTCGAGCACCTTACGGACTATCTAAGCGTTTCCCTGGAAGGTCGAGCCCACCCCTGTATGGACCCCCATCCCCGGGAAGCACAAATCCCCTTCTCGTGAGCGCTTCCTTCGGGTTCCGCAGGGTGATAACGTGGCCTCTCGGTTCCGCAGGGAGGGCTCCGCCGCGCCGGGCCAGACGGGCCACGGTTCGCGCGCCCAGGCTCTCGCTCCCTAAGATGGCGGCCGAGGCACCGCTCACGCCCCGCTGCCCGCGCTCCCGGAGCTGCGGCCTCGGGAGGCGCACGGAGGCGAGCGCGCGGGCGGCGGAGGGGAGAGCACGGCCGAGACTCTGGGGCCCGCGCAGGCCGCAGAGAGCCTGGGAAAAAGGATCGCCCGCGAGGCACAAACGACCGGGGAACACCGGCGAGCATGGCGAGAAGGGGAAGAAAAAAAAAAAAAATCGCGGGTGGGGGGAAGAGGAGGGGCGGAGCACAGCACATCCGGGCCCTTCTTCGGGCACGCCCCGGAAATGACGTCGCCAGGGGCGGGGCCCGCTCAGGAAAGCGGGGTCTGCCCCCGCAGTAGCGCGCGTCTCCCGCAGTGTTGGGGCCGTCGTCACTCCCCCTCCCCGGCTTCGCGGTTTCCCTCTCGGGGCTGCGGGGCTCCTGGGCACAGGGCTGGCTGCGGAGGCAGGCGGGGCTCGTTTCCCGGACAGTAGCCCTGGCCTCGAGAGCCTCAGCGGCCCCGGCCGCCTGACGTCCACAGTGGCGTTCCTGCAGCCCGCCGCGCACTGACCCCGGGCGGGCCCGCCAAGTCTAAGCGCACCTCGGGGAAGCGACGTCGGAATCCCGACCGCGGCCCCCCGCCCGGGCTCCGAGCTGTCAGTCACGGCGCCGAAGCCGCTTCTTCCGGCGCTCTCGGGCCCGCCCTCTCCCCTCCTCCCTCCCCCGCCCCTCCCCGCGCGAGTGTCTCCCTCTCCCTCGCTCCCTCTCTCTCTCTCTCCCTCTCTCTCTCTTTTGTGAGTTATAGCAACCGTTGCCTTGTGAATCAAGCGCCATAGTCACCGTAGTCCTGGCGACTGTTACCCATCAACAACAACTACTCCTCTCCTCCTCCTCCTCCTCCTCCTCTTCCTCCTCCTCCCCACCACCACCATCTCCATCACCCACCAACAACACCACAATAATCCACAGCCAAGGTGAATATTCTTCGGTCTCTACATGTGTGTGGGAGCGTGTGTGTCCGTGCGTGTGTTCGTGTGTGCGAGCGAGCGTGGCTGTGCGGGGGTCTCCCTCCTGACACCGGCTGCGGCCGCTGGAGGGGCTCGGTCCCCGGGGCTTGTTTACAATGGACCCGCGCGCGGCGGGCTCGGGGGTGTGGGCGCCGTGCGCCTGCCCGCCCGGCCTCGGCGCTCTGGGATGGAGCGGGAGCCGGGGCTGCGGGGCGAGCGAGCGAGAGAGCGGGCTAGGCTGGGAAGCCGCCGCTGTCCGTCGCGGGTGTCGGAGCGTCTCCCCCGGGTCTGCGGGCACTCCGGAGGAGGGGCAGGTGGCGAGAAGGGGCTTGCTTTCTCCCTCTCTCTTTCTTTAATTTCGCTGCTTTGCCAAAGCTGCCTGGTTGCTGCCGCTGCTTGTCCAAATCGAAACAGACAGCAGTGAGCAGGGGGGACCCCGAAAGGTGCTGTGCTGTTGTTGTTGTTCACTTGCGGGGCCTTGTTGGGGGTTTTGTTATTTTTATCCTCGTAGCTCGGTGAACTTTTCCCACAGCCCGCTCCCTTCGTCTTGGCCCCTCTTTGCCTGCCGCTAGACGGGCTGCACTTCTTTGACCATCACTGGTCTCACGGGATTCTTTTTTTCTTTTAAAACTGTGTTTTTCTTTGTGCAGCAAACAGTCTTAATATCCATTCAGCAGTCTTCCCTCCCCCCTCCCCCCTTTGCACTCACATTGAAACCAGGGGCCTCTGCTGCTCTGAGAGATTTTTTTTTAAGTCTCTCTGTCTCTCTTCCCTCTCCTTTCCCTCTCTCTATCTCTCCGTCTCTCTCTCCCCGCTTCCCCCCTCCTTTTCGGCGTGTGTGTGTGTGTGTGTGTGTGTATGTATGTATGTGTGTATGTGTGCGTGTGCGCGCGCGCTTGTGATTTAAACCGGATGCAGGGCATCTGTGCTACTTGGGTTAGTGGTTCCTGACAGCGCTTTATCCTTCATGTGGAGATGGGAGGGGTAGTCCTGAGGTTCTGTTTCACTTTGATGCACCTCCCTCCCCACAGGAGAGTGTTAGCAATTTTCATTGTGGTTTTGAGACTTTGTCTGTGATGAACAGGAAAAGGACACAAGGAAGCTTTGTGAGAACTCAGTTCACAACGCTGTTTGTGACAGTTATGATACTTTGAGAGTTTTTTTTTTTTTCTCTCCCATCTTCATCTCTGTTCCTTTCCCTTGGAGAGTTGAAATTGAAGTCAAGTTGTTCATAAAGAATGTATGAAGCTTCTCAACTTGAAACGTGTGTATATTTCACTTTCTTTGTGACTGTTAAGATCTAGGCTTGTGTGTGTTTAACATAGTCTTTTTGTTGACTTTCTGGTTTTCTTTGGACAATGATTTAAACCTGCTCAGGAGAAAAAAAACTTCCTTTTAAAGTATTTCTTTGGAGAAAATATTTGCCCCCTGTAGATTTGAATACCAATTCTCAAGTAGTGTCTTCTTGATTGGAGCTAACCGGGTTTACAGATCCTTTAATTTTGCTCATTTTCAGCCTAATAACTAATAGATTATCAACAACAAAAAATGATAATGACTGTGAGCTAAAACAAATAAAATGTACTATTATAGTTATACATATGAAATTCCAATTCAGATTTTAAAGTGCTTATTTAAATAATCTTTTAACAACAAACATTTATTGATTTAACTGACAGAACAGCCTGTGAATAATGTGACAGTATTAATTATTCTTGAGATTGTCAATGAAGAGGTTGGGTAATTATAATGCCATTAAGTCTAATATTTTGTAAAATAAGAGTTGCGGGATTGGGGAAAAAAACCTTTTTAATTCCTTTCTGTATGATTGTTATTTTGAATGAAGGAGATACTAGATTCTGAAAGAAGTCTGTTTGGATCTTTCAATAGTTACATCCTTTCCCCAACCTGTCTTCAATGCACATTTCAAATTCTAACTTGTATTTTTTTCCTTTCCTTTCCTTTTCTTTTTTCTTTTTTTTTTCCTTTTTATTTTTCCTGTTCATATGAGTGTCAAATACCTGAACACTTTTGGATGGTGAATCTTCTGGCTCTGATCTTAAAAAGAGTTTTGCTGTCTTGGGACAGTTTAGATCTTAGCCATTTTTTATATACATTTCGGCTGAATAGATTGTTTATGGTAAAATGTCTTTGCTTAATATTTTTACTTGCAGTGTTTCAGAGACATTTCACTCATGAAGCATCTTTCAAGTTTCCCCAAATATATATATATATATATATATATATATATATATATATATATATATACACATATATGTTTTCTGTTCACAAGTTGATTTAAAAATGAATGTAACATTGGTTTTGAAACAAATCTTTGTGTTCTAAGAGTTGATATTACAGATGCTTTGGCTTCTGATAAGATAAAATTAGTGTTATGGAATAATTTGGAATTGTAATAATTGATCGTTAAAATTAAATTCTAAGTTAAATACCATTTAGTTCATTTTTTCCATAATATCTTTCCTAGGAGGGACTGTACTAGGCATTGGCATTCTTTGTTTTCAGTTTTTTAGACTAACAAATCTGTGCGCTTTAAAATTAAACATATTAAAGAGTAACGTTTTGAGTAACTGAATATTTGTGATTGAGGGTGTGCCATGATGCCTATATCAGGCTTTTTAAAATTACACCTTGTCCATATGCACTTCTATTAAACTGTATAGGGAATAGGCATAGTAAATTTATATATATGTATAATAAATGAATGCATTCCTAGAAACCTTTTATCATTTCACACTACTTTCTTGGCATGAGGTATTTAGACCTAATTTCTAAAATACTATATTTTTAATCCAATATTCAAATACTCTTGTATTCTGTGAAGGTTCTCACAAGGCTTATAGTTTATAAGTGAGATAGTGAGATATTCTTTAACTTTTCTCAAACAGTCTTTTAAAACTCTAAATAGGTTAGTCGTGGCCCTTTTTTAAAATCTGAAAAGCAAAGATTTTCAGGTCACTCATGCTTAAAAGGATGGCTCATAGAATCAGATATGTGGGAAGAGTTAATTTTTCCTGAATACTCCAGTAGCACTGTTACCCTGATCCTCATAGGGAGACTCTGTTACAAGAAATAGAAGTCAGTCAGGTTTTAAATTGTCAAATTTGCCAGCTTGATTTTGTGCTGAACATTTGGCTAAATAGCCTTTATTCACTTGCAGTTACATTAAACATAGTTTCCCTTACTGAATTTTGTGCCTTACCTCTTTAACTCTTTAAGTATATATTCCCAGTTGTTAATCACAAAATAGATTTTAAATTCTTTTTCTCTTCACAGGTGCATAGCGTTCCCTTATTTTGGAAAAGCAAGATTAAGTGGATTTGACTAAATTTAACTTGTTAGAGACAGATGGTTGCTTTAAACAGGTGTCAGCCTCACTTTTTTCTACATTGTTTTGGAACTTGCAGTGGGTCACAAAGGGCTGTCCAAAGCAGGTGGCATCATGTTGAGTTTGTTATAGCCCCTTTTAGTTAATTATTTCATAGGGAGAGGATTCTTTGAACACTCCTGGTCTTTGATTTGTAACCCAGCTCACCGACTTTTCAAACTGTAGAAACTGTAGATTCATTTGCATCTATCTTTCCATCTTTATAACTAATGATAAGCTGACTTTGAAACCAGAAAAAATATATAGCAACAGTTTATATATTCAAGTCAAATTTATCTTCAGCAAAAACAGGTGGGTTTGAGTAAAATGAGACTTAACTTACATAACTTTTAAAATTTTGCCATTCCTTCAAGAATTTTATTGATAACATTATCTTAATTTAACATCAAATTTTCTGACTGGAATTGCCATACATTTTATAGTGTTATTTTAAAAATGAAATTTGTTTTTGTTTAAACATGTTAAGTATATGTGCTGGAATAAATTCAGAAAGTATCACCCTATTGATCTCTTAAGTTTATTTTTGACTTATAATTTTATCCTTTTATTGTGGGAATTTTATATATCTTATAATGGATACACCAGAGGGTGCTGTGCTGTTTGCAGTATAAGATTATTTTCACTAAAATGTGAATTGATTAAAACAGTTATGTAAAGAAAATCTTAGCCACTTATGTATTTAAGCATCTGGCTTACTTGTATGAAGTTTAACATTTAATATACTGCTTTTCTTGGCAGTTTATGGGGAAACCTGCACTTGTCTGTACAGAGAGAGTATGTGTAACAGTGTAACACATCAGGTCTGGGAATGAGGAATGGAAATGATCTCTGAGAGCACAGTCTTGGCTTCTAATGTTAATACTTAATCTTATAGTTGTTACATTGGTCATATTATGAGGATATTTCAGTCTTCTGCCCTGGAACTAGAGTCACCAATGGTTAAGAACCCACATGTGGTTGCTGGAAATTGAACCTGTGTTCTTAGCAAGAGCAACTAGTGCTCTCAATGCTGAACCTATCCCTCCCACCATGAGATTTTTTTTTTCTTAAGTGTCATTTTCCATCTTTTGGGTGGCTTCTTCCCTTACTGAATATATTTTTACACAGTATATACTCAGTGGCAATCTTTAAAACAGTAATATTTTGTTCAAGAAAGCTTGAAAAAGTATAGTTACATTGTAACAAACTTCAGTCTGGGTAATGATACACTACTATCCCCAACTCAGCTATGATATTTAATCTTGATATTTTTGAAAAGAAACTAAAAGCTGTAACAATTTGTGTGGAGGAGCACCTTGATCTCAGAACTTCAAAAGAGAGTAGATTATCCTCCCACATGGGTCTTACTACAGTAGTTTAGTAATTTTTCTTTAAACTACAATAGTTTAGTCATTTTTCTAAGACACAATCTATGTAGTTTGTCATTTTACACAACTGAGGTTTTAATATTTGTGGTTATATTAAACCCTTTGTATTTGAATTCTTATATTTCATATCAAAATATATGTAATGAAAGTTGAGGAAATAACGTGTATTAGAATAATAGATGGCTGGGACATGACGCTGTGTACTAGGCTAAGTGCACAGGCTTTAGAGTCAGAGTTCAGTTAATCTCATTAGCTGTGTCACTGTGGACAAGTTAGTTGCTTTCACGTAGACTATCTCCTGACATATGTGCAGTGTCAAAGATATTGGTCAGTCTGAGAAAACATACTTAATGTCTATTGGATATTTCAGTTAGAAAATATTGAGAAGATATTTCTTCCAGTCTTATTACTCCCTAAGAATCATCTTGATCTAACTAATCCTTTGACTAAGAATCAATTTTATCTAACTATTCCTTTGGCATAGGACTTGAGTTTTGAAAATTTTCCCCACTAATCTATTGTTATTAAACAATTATCCTCTTTTCTTAATTTGAAAAATTAAAACAAAGATCTGAAGTCATCAGTCAAAGGCTTGGATTACCATTTCATAATCAGTTTTTCATTTTTTTTTTTTAAATTTCAGATCTATGTCTTAGTTTTGCTCCAGGGCTATAATGGGCCCCTTTTTACTGTGTTCATATACTTTTTCTGGCCTAGAGATTTTTATGTAGAACCAATGATGTAATATTTCGTTATGTCTTAACTCTTTCATTGCTTATTTCATTGTCCCATTTATATTTTCTCTTCATATTACATATTAGCATATTTGAAAATATCTGGGGTTTCTTCATCAACTTTATACTATATTCAATCTTATTATGTACTGGCAATAAATAGTTTAGACAGTTTTAAAACATGAATTCATTAGCAGTTAATCTACAATCTTATAATGTGCCGCTTAACTCCATTACTAGAGAGAATACATGAAGTTATCTCTGATACCTTCATTTAGCACTGATGCATAATTTACTAAGTCTATTTAGGTAGTGAAGTAACTTTGAAACATAACCCAGGATAACAGGATAACTTAAAATGTGAACTATTACACAATAAAATGCTATCTTTGGTCTCTTTACATGTTAAGAAGTTTCAGATAACATTTCCAAGCTGGCTGCCACATATAATGGGGCTGTTCAGTAGTTATATTGAATAGCTGTATTTCTGTTCTCTGGGCAGTTTGACTAGTAGTAAAGTATTTTTCTTATTTTAGAGTTATTTAAATAGTACTAATATTAAACTGGAAATATGATTTATTTATTCTCTCTGTAGTCCAGGCCACCCTTAAACTCATGATCCTCTTGCCTCAGTTTCCTGGGTGTAGCGATGACCTGTGCCATGCCACTGTGCCCAGTGCAGATGTGATAGATTTTCAAAGGAGCCTTGGAGGAAGTAAATGTAACTTAAATGGATATACTGTATTCCTTCCAAACATCTGTTTCTTTTTGAAAATGTCTGCCTTCTTGAACAGAAATGTAACATTATTTTACTAGTGATGCAATCTGGGTATTGTTTTTCTTTAAAAGGCTTCTTGCCTTTGGCCTGGTAGCACAGGCCTTTAATCCCAAGCCCTTGGGAGGCAGAGGCAGGCAGATCTATGTGAGTTCAAGACCAACCTGGTCTACAAATCTAGTTCAGGACAATCAGGGCTACTATACAGATAGCAAATGTCTTGGGGGCAGGGGAAGTTTTCTTACTCTGGGTATGTGTTGTCCTTTGGCAAAGTACTTAAGGGTTAAATGTCCAGGCTAATCCAAAATTAATATGTTTACACAGTTGCCAATGCCTATAGTGACTCTTAACTCTAGTGTTCTTTCTTTTATAGAAGCAGGTATGGCCAGTCAGTACTGCTTGCCTTTGCTTTATAGTGCCTGGTCAGGGATTCCCAAGGGTTCTTATATTTCCTGCTTAGGCAAAACATAAGTGAGGGATAACAGACACTTAACCAGGAACATTAAAACAGTGAGGCAACAGCCTGAGTAAAAGCGAAGAAAGACAGATGCATTCAGCAATGATAGAGAAGAAAGGAGAGAAGGTTACTAGTCTGGGAAGCAAAGGACTCAGAGTGTGGCCAGAGTAGCTTGAAGAAGAGGACAAAGGTGCCCAGTTTGTTGCTTATTGAAACTGCAGGCTAGTTACATAAAATATGTACATCTCAGTTTCTCCATCTGTATGATCTCCAAAACCCTTTGCAACCTATAAATCCATGGTAGCATTAGCCTGGGAAGACAGAGTATGCCAGTGACATGGAACCAGGAATTGGTGTGTTATTTCTTTAAGGTCTTGAAAAGCATTTTACTTACTTACTTGTAGGCTAGCTTTTATTATTATTATTATTATTTATTTATTTATTTTTTTGGAGGAGAGCAACAAAGGAAACCCAGAGCCCAGTGATAATGCAATGCCTATGGCAAGGTCTCAAAGTTGTACCATTTTGATGGTTTCTTTAGAGACTGGTGGCCAAGTGCTCTGATTTCCTCACCCACATGGGAGTGAGCTGAGCCTCACAGCTTGAGCTCCTGCTGGAACTAGCTTCTCTAAGTATGTGTGCCAGACATGTGTCTGACAGTTGGGGCTCTTGTTGCTCACCAGTGAGATATTTAAAACAGGACATAATTTCCCCAGTGTGTGGATAGACAGAGGACAGGGTGGGAGGGTGTGGGGAGAGGCAGGCGCTAAGGCAGGAAACATTTTTGTACTTAGGAAAGAGCATATATTTTGCTGTATCACAACTCTCACCAGCTTATATAGGGAAGTGTGTGAAAGATAGGGATTGTAATTCTAATTATTTAAAAGTTGTTTTGAATGATATTTTAATTGATTAATATAAGTAGATTCAAGTTTCTGGCTCTGATTTGGATTTGTATGCTTAATAACATTTGTGTATATGTCACATAACTATTATTCCTAAAATGGATCTGATTTTCTGCCCTCTGTGTGTGTACAGTTTATTTTACTGTGCCAAATCAGTTTAGAGACTCTTTGCTTGTTGGGTTTCTTCAAGCTGTGTACAGTGGCACATGCCTGCAATCCAAAGCCCCGGGAAGTTGAGAGAGGAGGATTGGAAGTTGGGAGGATAGGGCTGCCATGGGAGCCTGTCTTGAAAATTCTCTTTCCTTTCATACTGTAACTGTGGAGGAATGGGAGTGGGTGCTGAAGGGGAACAAGAAACATGCACATTTAGAGACCATACCTCATTTCTTTTAAATACCAGTGACTTGTTTCTCATTTTTTACTACGTTGTGAAGTCCTCGTTGGGGTGGTTGTTGTAGGGGCACAGAGTTTGGAGAGATGGGAGTCAGAAGTGGTCAAAGCAGTATGATTTCTCCTGAATCTTGTACTTTTTCTGTTACTGTGTTGTACAGAGTACATATACTTCTTAAGGATAAATATTTTATTACTTTACTAAAATGTTTATTTCATTAAATTATTTTATCTTCAAGATAAAATGTCTGAAAATTTCTATTCATTAGTACATTATTAGACTAGAAAATCTTTTTCAAGTGCTAGCATTGTACTTTAGGAATGTTCATGTGTTTTTTTTTGTTTTGTCTTTGTATTTATTTATTTACTCATTCATTCATTTTAAGTGAAGGCTGGCATTGAACTTTTGAACAACCTGCCTCAGCCTCCCAAGTTCTGGGATTAAAGGTATGGTGTGCTATCATATCTGTTTGCAAATGTTTCTTAATCTAGCTCTTTATACTTTGTATAGATGCATTTGTGGGTATATCTTTGAATAACACAATGTAACATTTTCTTCTGCTTCTATTTGTAGTGAATTTTTGGCTTTTCCAGACAGGGTTTCTCTTTGTTGCTTTAGAGCCTGTCCTGGAACTAGCTCTTGTAGAGTAGACTGGCCTCAAACTCACAGAGATCTGCCTGATTCTGCTTCCTGAGTGCTGGGATTAAAGGCATACACCACCACCACCCAGCTTTTTGTGCTGACATTTCAAAGAGTCTATAACATCAGACTTCTACTTATTAGCTTTTGGTTATGTCTGATGCATACCTTGACAATAAGTTTTGATAAAGTATCATCCATAGGGTTATTAATAAAAACAAGCTATTATAATAGCAATCTCCTTTAAAACTTTAAATGTACTTACAGTATGTATTTTAATGTGGTGTGGAGAATATATTTTATATACATTTAATATATGAAACATGGAATAAATTTTGATTTTGTGATTATATTGCATATCTCTAAAGGACATTTAAACGTCTTGTTTTAAAAAAATTACATTTTTAAGATGCAAGTAGAAATGGAATTTGGCTTTATTTTATGAGTGTGTATATTGTGCAAATTTAGAAAATTGTTTTAATACACATTTTGTTGAGGGCTGTAGAATGTCATCGGTTGTTTGCTCCTCACTGCCCCATGTACCGTCATCATTTTGGAGTCACGCCAGAGGATTTAGGGCAGATGTTAAGTTTTCCAGGTGGCGTCTGTGTGGGGTTTGTACCAGTTTTTATTAGTGTTTCCCATTGTGTGGTGAGTCTTAGAGGCTCCATTGGCTAAGGGCTACGTGTGCAGAGTTGATGGAGGTGAAAAGTACAGTTCATTTCAGTTACAGTAGGGTTCAACAGTATGTGCGGGGTTAACATTTCACCATTCTGCGCTGCAGAAGTTTGCTGAGAGTTTGAAACCTTTAAATAATACTGAGTGAATAACTACGGTACATGTGGCCTTGTCTCCAAGCAAAGGCTGGAGCCATCCACCCTCTAAGTGGGTGTGATTCTTTTCTCTTTGAATCTGGAAAGAGAATATTTTGATTAGTTTTAAGATTGTATGAGCAGTCTTAATTTATTTGGAGTTTAAAGAAATGCAAGTGACCAGGGCCTCTAGATGACGACCAGAGTTACTTGTGAGAGGAGGCTAGTGTTTTGATCCTGATACCCAGCTCCCCTTTTTTTCCTGTAACCCTAGATAGTAGTAAAGTAAGATTTCTTTCATACACAATATGAACCTTTTTGTAAAGTTGTGCTTAGGTCAATTTCCATTGCTGTCTAGAATTTCCCTTGGATACAGTATATGAAAACTTTGGAAGTTGTAGTTTACCATATGACCTAATGATTTAAAAACCTTTGGAATGATTGCCCATAGGTAGCACCCCGTACTCAGAACACCACTTTGATCTGAAGAAATGGAGTAGAAATGAGAGTAAGTGGGAATGGGATTGTGTAATTGGAAGCAATACAGACAGAGAAGAAAAGAGGTGTCGTTCATTTGAGGGCTGTATGCGATCCTAGTTAGCCATATACAGCAAACCTGATACTGCCACTGGTGTTTGATTGTAAAGCATTGTCTCAGAATGTAAGACATAGTTGGATATTTCAGTATATAAGTTTTTATCAGTTGTTTAATAAAGGATTTTTGTAAGTTGAGTATTTGGTGCCATTATTATTTTGGTTAATTTAGGAATTATGAACTGGCCTAGATTTCTATTAGATTTTAAGATGTATTTTGAAAAGTCAATAAAGGAGTATGTTAGATACAAAATTGCATTTCTCCAATTATGTGAATATAGTTTTATTGTTTAAATTATAGAAGGCTACAAAAATGATGAATGATGCTTGGGCATATGACAGGATAAAAATGGTAAGAGGTAATGAAAAATGGATGAAATTAGTAGGAAAATTATAATTAAACAAAGGTAGGTGGATAAATTAGAATAGTGGAATAATCAATTAAATGAGATGTGTATAGGTAGATATGTCTGTAGATGTAGACTGAATTTTAACTAGTAGGAGAAGATGAGGAAGAGAGTCCCTAAGTTTTGTGGGGTTATTTTTTGTGTGTGTGTGTTACCATATTTAAAATTTTTTCACAAATATTTACAATAAGACTTTGGTACCTTCATTTTTTGTTGTATAAACTTTAACTATTTCTAAAAGTTATATATAGAAAAGGAACAACTTAAGGCATTGCATCAGCATATTGTTTTTATTATTATAAAAGAAATACAAAAACAAAAAAGATTACAAAGTAATCAAAATTCACATCTCCAATTGGAATCTGATTATTTTATATTAAACTGCACTTGAGAATATAGTATATTGTATACGTATTATAAATATACTTAAACTGTTTATATTTCAGAATATGTAAAAGATATCCAAGTAGAAGAGTATAATGAACCTTGTATACTTATCACTTCACAATGGACTTCACAATTAATATTATCTGTTATTAAAGCTATGTAATAATAGTGTGCCTTGGTACATGCCTGTAGTCCCAGCTACACTGGAGGTTGAGTACAGTGGCTCACTTGAGCTCAGTAAATTAAAGGTACATAATTTAAAGACTTGTTACTGAAAGTAACTCCAGCCCCTCCTTATTCTTTGATGCTTAGAAGAAATTTACTATTTAAGAACAGATTTGATGGATTTTGAACCAATAATATAAAGTATTTTAACACGATTGACCTTCATATTGCTTCTTCCAAGAACATTAAATTAGGAAATTTGTTTTTGCTTGCTGTTAAGCTGTTAGATTAAGTAATTTATTTAGTAATACCAGGCTTCTCTGCTTGAAATTTGATTTAGTGAAAAGGGAGTGAGCCCAAGGACAGAAGGCCACGTTTTAAGGGTAGAGAAAAGGCTTGAGATAACCTTTCAGATGTGATGGAGTTCATATCTGATCTGTCCTTATTCCATCTTGTTTATGGGAAGGTTTGAGTTAAATAGTTAAGAGCCATTTGTAAGTTGTCAAGGGAAGAGAAGCATCTGCTCTCTGGAATATTCAAAGTGCTGCGACTAGATGTGTTGTCCAGTTGTGATGTCAGTTGGTGGGGTGTTTACCTAGCATGTGCAAAGCCCTGGGACCCATCACCAGCACCGTGTTATTTATGGGTGCTGGCAAATGCTTGTAATCCTAGCACTGGGGAGGTTGAGGCAGGAGGATCAGAAGTTTGATGTCATTCTCAGCTACATAATGAGTTTTAAGCCCGTCCTAAGTACATGACACTCTGTTTTGGAAGACTGAAGTTAGCTACTCATGACATGCTTTAAGTTATTTGTGGTACATCATGTAGAAAGGGACATCTAGAAACTAATGTACTACTTAGTGGTATGGTTCAAAACAGTTTGATGTTTTCTGAATTCAGTATATTCATATAATGCATAGGCTTACTTTTTCTTTTTCTTTTTTTTCTATTTCGGCTTACTTTTTCATTTATATGTTTTTATTTGACTGAGGTAATATAGTCATGAAGGAAATGTTTTTCCATGATAAAGTTTAGAGCAAAAACAAAAAGCTGCTTCCCATTCCTAGATTACCCTTCTTTTGGAATATATTCTATGATGGAATAACATGTGTTACAGATTGTAATTATTGACGTTTGAATGAACAATACAAAAATGTAGACATGAATCTTTATTTAAAGGCTGAGTTTTTGTATCAGATTATCAAATACATATATTGAATAAGGTTTGATATTTTAACTTACATAATAACTTTAATTGCTAAACTTTTCCGATCTAAAGGTTTTAGTGAAAATGTCTATGACTTAAAATATTTTAAAGCATCTTTTAAAATATATTTATTATATAGTAAGTATCCAGGCTATGTAGTACAGTGATACAAAATAACTAAAGCTATGTTGTGATTACATGATCTTGTCCAGTAACTGAACTTCCATAAGGAAAAATTTAAATAGCTAGGGCTAGAGATATCACTCCTGGGTAGAATATTTGCTTGTGTATTGTAACCCAGAAAACAACTGATCATGTATTATAATGTTAATTAAAATAGTATTTATAGAGGAATATATATATATGTACTATTTTAATGTAGGAAACTAATACAGTGCTAACAGAAGTATTAGTTGTAGTGACTCTGTGCATTTGGAAACCAGGTATAGAAAGCATAATTTTATTTGGTTTTTATTTATTTTATATTGCAGATATCAATAAAGAATAGGAAGGAAACTTTATTCTGCTTAACATTTACAAGTCTCTCCCCTCTTTTGAATATGACTGCTAAGGGCAGGTATTTCTAATGTGAGATAACACTGATGGATATTTATTCTATTTTGGAGAAACCACCTAACACCAAACAGCTGTAATTTGGAGGAATTCTTATCTTTTCATATATAAAAAGGAACATTAGTCAAAAAATTCATTTGGGTGTTTTAGAACCTGACAGATTTTGTGTCTGGAACCTCAAATGCCATATGAAGAATTATTTGAATATGAATTATTTCTTTTGTGCTCAACTTGAGTCCCTTCTCAGTTTAGTTATTCTACTGCCGTTTTCTTCAAGTTACGAAACAGGTGGACTATAGTGAAGACAAGAGATAAATCTCCCCCCCCCCCTTTTCGTTTTTCAAGGCAGGGTTTCTCTATGTAACAGTTCTAGCTCTCCTGGAACTAGCTCTTGTAGACCAGGCTGGCCTAGGACTCACAGAGATCCGCCTGCCTCTGCCTCTTGAGAGCTGGGATTAAAGGTGTGTGCCACCACTGCCCAGTGAATGTGTCTCTTAATACAGTTGCACGTGTTTTCAGATGACATACATATACCCGTTCTGCTGACATAGTTAGGATATCTTCATCTTAAAATCGGAGTGCGTACATTTCATGTGCACTTTGAAGGTTATCTGGAGAACCCCTTCCCTCTTTCCTCCCAGGTGCTTTAAAGGTAAGAAAGCTAAGAGTAAGTGACTTCTACGGTGAACCTCATACACTTTGCTCTGACACATTTCATATAGCTAGTGTAAAACTTTTCTTGCAGGCAAACACCACAAGTGTGATGCTTTTAAAATTCTATACTTGTTCTTTATATTTTTCATTTCCCTATTTTTCTAGAGAATGCAGCTATTTAGAAATCTACATTCTAAATTTGAGTACTTTTTAAAAAAAATTCCAGTTGTAAGTTTGGGTATAAGAATCATTTAGTTATTCTGTTTTGCGGTTGTTTGGAAGTAAATTATATCCTTTAAAACCCTTTTAAGGTTGCACAATAAACAAAAATACAGTATTGAAAGCTATACTATTGTCCCTGTCATTTGTAAATTTTTTTGCATGAAGTTCTCAAGTTTGGTGTGCTTATTTTCCCCTTTGCACATGACAATGGAGTCTAGGATCTCATCCGCTTCGCATCCTCTCTGCCACTGAGTTACTCCCGTCCCCACCCCCTGCCAGATCTTCTAATTCAAATCATTCTGAGGGTTAGTAGGGAAATCAGTTTGTTAATTTAAAAAACGGAAATACTTGTTCTTGTGGGTTACTCTGTAGTGAAGCCCAAGTGAAATATTTGACACTTGATATAGTTCACACACGCTGGGACTTGCCAAGCTGGGCTTTAAGGTGTCACAGTCCTCTTAGATATGAACGAGCACAGCAAAAGAATACATCTATGAACAGTCTGCCCTAACCCCACAGCAGTGGGGAGCAACGTATTCAGCCATAGTGTTTTATCATGTTTACTTTTGTAACTTGAGGTTTTGGAAGAATACTTTGTTTATCAGTTACTAGTATGAGACTAGTATGGCAGGAATAAGTAATTACCAAGACTTTGGATTATTCCTCCTGCCTCCCTATTGTAGAATTAGTAGTAAATCTTTGATCTCGAGCTTGAACTGAATCTGCTCTCCTTTTTGTGATAAAGGTGCATAATGTGAGTGTTAGTACTGTTAGTTATATGAAACAGTCCATCTAAGATTCACCTAGAAGGTTGACAAGTAAGCTCTCCAGCAAAACTGATTTCTCTGCAGTCTAATTTGTGGTTCCAAATCTGCAAGATACATTTATATAAAGCAAGAGCAGGTTTCCTATGGGGGAAAACCATTTGTCATTTGCTCTTAACAAGGTAAATCCCCATAGACAGACCTTCTTGTAAAACTGCTCCCGTTGGATTTATTCTCGCCTTCAATAAAAAGGGAGATATGGTAAACAAAGGTATGACGAAATATTAGTGAGCTCTTGCATTTTTGTTGGAAAGTTCCCAGTTCTTACTCTCTGAGGTTTAAAGCAGTACCATTTCATATGAATTAAGTGGGACTCAGAATAGAGTACACAGTGTTGCTTTGTGCTTAACTGATGATCTTGTTTGGTGGAAAGTGATCAGAACAGTTCATGTTTACATTTAAATGTTCTTCGTTGATAGTGTATTTACTGGGCCATAAGGTGGACATTAGAAGTGTTAAAGTATAATTCAGATGAGAAGAGGGCCAGATCCTTTCAGGCAGTGAATTAAAGTCTGAACATAAAGAGTAAGTTACTAAGAGTTTGTACTAAACTGTTGAGTCTATTGTGTATACAGGGGGAGAGTATAAAACAGGAAATGTGCTCTTATATCATGAATTTAGAACCTGGGTTATGTTCTTCAGTTAGTGCATATTTATATTAATGTGTCTTCTAACAGTTAACAGTCTTTCTTTCTTTCTTTCTTTCTTTCTTTCTTTCTTTCTTTCTTTCTTTCTTTCTTTCTTTCTTTCTTTCTTTCTTTCTTTCTTTCTTTCTTTCTTCGAGACAGGGCTTCTCAGTCCTGGTTGTCCTGGAACTCATTTTGTACACCATGCTGGCCTCAAACTCAAAGAAATCTCCTGCCTCTGATTCCCGAGTGCTGGGATTAAAGGCATGCACTACCATCGCCCGACAGTTTTTCTTTATTTTAAAATATAACTTATAGTTTTATATTTCTCTGGGTCACAATTTTTTAAGGCAGTGGTTCTCAACCTTTCCAATGCTGCAGTCCTTTAAAACAGTTCCTCGTGTTGTGATGACCCCCAACCATAAAGTTTATTTCATTGTAATGTTGCTTCTGCTATGAATTGTAATGTAAATATCTATCTATAGCATATATGATGTGCGACCCCAAAGGTGTCATGACACAAAACAGATTGAGAACCACTGTTTTAATGATTCCTCCTTGTCTATTTACCAGAATAATTAAAAAGTATTTATTCCATTCTACATTGTGCTTCAGAACTGCTTAGTTTTGGCCGTGTGGAGGTAGTAGTCTTCCATGCGTTCATACTCACACTTTACTACTCTGCCCTGCAGTGCCCTTTCTCCAACCAGCCTGGCTCAACTATACTAGGAACTGATTAGGAACATGAATCTTGAAATGAACACACCCGCATTAGAATTCCAGGGTCCACTACTGACAGGAGTCCAACCCTTAGCAGACTTCTTCATGTCTGAGATAGAACTGGCAGTTCTGCCTTGAAAGATATTTTTAGGAGGCCCCATTATATGATGCAAATAAAATCACTGTGCTTGACACGGAAGTGAACAAGTAAGGGAAAGAGTTGCTGTCCCTGCCCTGCATGGTCTTCTGAACAGTGTTCTGCTAATTCTGTTCTTTAAAACTTTGTTCTCAGTCTTCATCTTATCTGGAATGCATTTTGCTCCCTAATTAATTTCTCTTATGTAAGGTTAAGAGTGATCCCTAACTTAATGGGCTCACTTGTAGCAAACTTGTTTTCCAGGGTACTAATTAGAAATTGTGTTTTATAGTTTTGTTTTATAAATATTTCACATTTTCAAATTGTAAGATTTTGAGAGCAGAGATTATATATTTGATTCTACAAGTACAGTATCAGAACTAGTGTTCTTTCCTAGTAGAAGAAGCCAGTCATTAATTTGTTGGCTAAGCCTCAGATTGTATTCTGTTATCAACTATTTTATCACCTATTATATCCAAAAAATTTAATTGCCATTAGAACATTACATTTTTAAGAATATCATTGCCTATATTTACACCTTTTGGCATAAATGAATAAATTTTTGACATTTTGTTAAATACAATGCCACTTAGTTAACAGTAGATTTGAATTGACTTTAAGTCTCTTTCTATCTTTTCAAATGGCATTTTGTTCCCTCACTCTGTATGCACATAAGAATTCCATCTGCCTGTGGGTTTTCTATAGCATCTTGGCCAAGAAATATTAGCAGTTATGGAATGCTTTATCAAGTCTGGTTGTAGTAGGCACATATATTTCTAATTCTGCTTACCATATGAGAAATTGGGGTTTTGGGGGATTTTGCCTTTGGGATGCCACTCTGTATACTTGAAACCTCTGTGTTTCTCTCTTTGCTGCCTAACTTAACTATATCCAGTGGGATAAGCATCAGAAACAGCCTCTCCACTGCTGGAATTGCAGGCAGAACATGCCTGCCTGTATTGTTTATGAATTTTGGGATTCTAACTCCAGCTATGCACTTGTAGGGCGAGTGCTTTCTCCTTTGAAGTATCTCCCCAGCGTCTTTTAGTCTTTAAAAATGAAGAGTATGTGTGTAAAATGTACATTTGTGTGCAGATGTGGGTGTATATGTTGTAGTGGGTGTAAGGTAAGAGAACAACCTCTGGGATCAGTTGGCCAGTGTACAGCTTGATTGGTTGTCTCCCCAGTTTGCTTATGTGTAACTTTAACCTGGAAAAAAAGTTGGTTTATGATGGATTTATGTTAAAAGTACCACTCCTGTCCTAGAATTTTAAGATCATTGCTTATGTGGTATAGCCATCATATCTCATCTTTAATTGCAATCATGAGATAAATTTATTTATAAAACTTTGGATATGCAAATAGACAAAGGATTATTTAGAAATAAAAGTACTATTACTGATGGGAGGCATGTTCTCTTGAATTTTGATATTTTGCCTAATGACTTTCATTTGATAATTTTAAGTGTAGATATTTTAAGTCATTTGGTATCTTTAAATGTAGAATTTTCAGTGTGTTCATGTTAAAATATTTTTCATTTAATTCATTAGAAAGTATTCAACATTATTTGCCATTGTGAAATACACAGCTTCATATTTGAAGCTATTGTTGCACATGGTACATAGATTTAATATGAGGTAAATATGTATTTTATAGCATGTAACTAAAAATTAGTGGAATTTTTTGTAAAACATTAAACCAAAGCCTTTTTATGAACTTTTGTGATTATATATGCAATATTATTTAAATTTTTATTACATTTTTATTTTGTTGCTTATGTACCTACAAATGTACATGCCACTGCATACCATGGAGGTCAAAGGACAACTTGAGAGAGTAGGTTCTTTCCTTTACAATGTGGGTCCTAGTGAAATAATTTGAAGAAGCAAACTGAGGAAACATTGTTTTATGAGAAAGGAAACTGTGGGTTCAGCTTCACAACTGTTAGAAGGAAGGAGAAACCTTGTATGTATGTCCTTTGGGATGTCTTTTCTTTTTCTTTATAGTTGCAAAGGTATAATTGGTACTGAGAGGAAGTCTCACCTTCAACTCGTTGGTCATTTACCTTACTTAGGTGATTTATCAAAGGCAGAGAGTTCTCTATTTAAAAACAATTATGAAAATAAAATCCATTTAGAACTTAGTTCTATTTAACATTTACTGAGGATATTTGATTTATAGAAAGTAAAGTTAGAAAGGTAGATATTTGGGTATGAAATATGATAGGGTGACAAAGCCAGGATTTAAGGCAGAATTGTATAGCACATGTTTTCAAAGCTTCATTGCTTAGTTTCCTTTAAGGATGTCAAGTTTCACACCACAGCTGTATCGCCTTAGGAGGCAAGGACCAAGGAGGACCAGAGAACACTCTCCACCATGTGTACCACTTGTTTTGTGTTGATCCCATTTTCGTTAATTCTACTTAACAAGATCCTGAATATCAAAATGTCATACACATAATTTAGAACTTCATTTCTATTAGATTGCTGGGAGAGCTCCTTCCGCTTCTTCAGCCAGTAGCCTTTAAGATACCAGCCCACTTGGGCGTGGTCTCTTTTGCTTTAAAAACCTGCTCTTTCTTGCTTCCTGTTTTGCTTCCACTACTAGACTCTATTCCTGGTCATATAGAGGGCTGTTGTCTAGGACAGTGATCTGTAAGTTTTCCCCTAAATAAATATAAATAAGTAACCCTTTTATTAATCATAATTTCAAACTGATGTGGGATTGTTTTGTGACTTAAGTCTACATTAGATCAGTTTTTTTTTTTTTTCTGGAACAGATTGGAACAGTGTATTATATTTGTCAAATAATTGACCAAGAATTAAATAACTGCTTTGGAATTTAGTAAATTTGCTAACACATGCCCTGTGAATAATACGTTTCTAAGTCATATGTGGCTTTAGTAACTATTGGTTACTATGTATGTATATTTGTAATGTATGTATTTTAGTGATTTAATCTTATTTATGGAATCAGTATTGAAATTGCTTCAAAAATATTTTCATATTAACAGTCTCTTTAGCTTTAGAATTAAAAATTTATTAGGCAAGACCATTAGAAAGCCTTCCAGTTATTTTTTTGGAAATTAAGTAGAGTCTTAATTTATATCATGTGTCTTGGTTTTTATTTCATGTGTCTCCTGATATCCCTGAATCCTGGAAATGAGGATTTTCTGAGTTGTACCTTAAGAAGTAAAAATGGCACAAGAAATAGAACATTATTGAATGTATGCTTTCTGTTTGTTTTCTTTTAGCTTCACATCTGTAAAGCAAATCTGCATGTGTCTTTCTACCAGTTCTCTTTTCCTTATTCCCTTCCTAGTGTGTGTTGTCTCTGTCACCCTTTTTGGCTGACCTCTTATTTGTTCTGTTTTCAGGTTGACTCTATTTACAAACTGTCAGTTCTAAATCTTAGCTCATCTAGGTGCAGGCAGAATTCTTTGGTCAGATGTTGCTCTTCCATCTCAGTTTCCTGCAGCTCTTCTGCTGGATTCACTGTCCTTTGTTCTGGGACAATTGTTCCACATTCTCCTGCTTGTTGCTTCTGGATGCTCTGAGAGAAACAGTTTCCTTTGCGTTGCTCCTGTAGTGTGTAGTGAGAAGAAATGAAAGAAATCCTGAGAGAGAACCGTGGCTCTTTGAAAGTGAATGAGGTAGGGTATTGACAGATGGGAATGTTCCCAGCTCTACCTGTCAGTAGAAGGGCCAAAGATTGTGATGAACATGGAGACAGTGCCCATCTTAAGTTTTTCAAATTTGTTTTTATGGATACAAAATTATAGGCAATATTAATTTAACCAAAATGTCATTGGAAAAGTCTGAATACATTTTTAAAAGTTGGGTTGTTATTTAATAACTTACTTTTTCCTGTATAGTCTTTGGTATTTTTGATGCTACACCTTTGTATTTTTCTCCCAATACTTCATGAAAAAGGCCTCACATGTGTAACACACAGGTAGTACAATGTCTTTTTTAAAGGTGGTGCTAGCCTTCCCTACTCTATGTCACTTCTCAGTGTGCTTCACACAATTCGTCCATGATTTCCTTCTCTAATTGAATGTAGATAAAATAATGTTGTCTAATGCAGTGAATTTTGTGTGAATAACTTATTCAGCATTAATCTTAAAAGTATAGAAATTTTGTGATAGGATACAGTAGATTCTGGAATTAATGTAAACACATTACTGAACAATTGAGATGAATAAAGTTAAATTTAGAATTTCTTTTTTATAATTCGTTGCTACTACTTTTCTAACTATTGGCTTGCTCAGCTTACTTTTCTATTGTTGGGCCTATAGTAGATTTGAAAACTCAGACTTGGCACTATTCTACCCCTCCCTCCCTGCCAAAGCTTACTGAGTTCTTTTATATAAATTATATCCTTTTAGGAGACTATATGGAAAGAAAAACTTCGAGTGGTAGGTGGTATAATTGAAATGTAGATCATAATCTTTGTTTGTTTTACCAAATTAGTTAGGGATTCTGAGGATACATTTTGAATATTTGTGTATATTTAGCATTTCATCTCTTTGTTAGAAATCTCTCAGTGTGACTTGTTTTTAATAGGATGTGTCTTGAATTGTAGACCAATCACTCTTGAAAAGTATTAAGCCCTTTAAACACACTGGTCAGCCCCACAGAGGGAAGCCTACAGGTTTATTAGCACTGCTTGGCCTGAAAGCACAGCATACCCTTTTAGGTTGCACAGCAACAGACTCCTAGCAACCATAATAGATTGAATTTCTAAGAGTGACTGGGCCGGATGTAATAATAAGGCAAGAGGTACAAACAGTTGTCATGGTTTTCTTTTCACAGCAAGCTAGTTTGATTTAGAGAAGCTAAGCTTTTCAAAAATGGGCAAACTTCTAATAAAACTTTACTGTTTGTGCATAGGACTTTTGGTATTACCATAGCAATAGTGATAGCAAAATTTAAGAGACATGGATTAATAATATGCCCATAATAAAATAAATGTTACAAAAATTATTTTCTAAAGTTTTCAGGAGAAGTTTTTAAAAGCACATTATCATAAACTTAAATTAGAATCAGACCCAAATAATCCTAGTACTCCTTTTAAAAATAAAAACATCATATTTATGCTTTTTCTTTTTTACATTCTATTTTTATTTTGTTGCAATTACCTGTAGTTTTATGTTGTGATATAATTGAACATTCATATAAAACTGATCATTTTACAAACTTCAAAACGTTAAAAAAATTTCAGGTTAAGTGAACTGCTTTGTAGTTGTAAACCAACTGAAGCGCAGTATTTATTAATGAAACAATAAAGAAGTAAATATTTAATCTTTCGCAGTGTAGTAAAAGCACTGTGGTTTGTCTAAAATGTAATGTCTTCTAACCTCTCAGCATTCTTTCTTTTCAGCCATTAGTTGTGTGTTTACTAATGTCGCTATGTAAAGGAACTTAATTCTAATACATTCCCAGTCTGAAGACGGATGCTGCCATCAAAGAGGCTCATATAGCTGCTGGAGAGTAGAACTACAGCCTTTGACAGCAATAAGCTGTAAATATACACACATGCTAATACCCCTGATTTTTTCATCTTTTGTGTCAGCATTTGGAAAAGATGGTTAAAGTGGCAGTTGTAGTAAAGACTAGCAATTACAGTAAAGAGCAGAAATTAGGTATTTGTGACCTATTATATTTCATTAAAAGACTTCCTTATTAAAATGGCACTATTTACTCTGATTACTTGACAGCTGCCCAAAACAGATTAGAAAACACAGCTAAAGGTAAAACCAACCTCTTAAGCAAGCTTATAGCTTAGAATAAATAAATGATATAGAATCAAGTCATTTTTAAACAATACATTTGCTTTTGGGAGAAATGTTTGTCAGTGGCTCAGCAGTGCACTCCCTTAGCATCCATCTAGGAAGAGCTTACCAACGGGATTTTCCCACTGAGATGGTCACAGTGCTCATCTGGGATCACACTAGCTTTCTCCTAGACAATCTACGAGCAGCATGGCTTCAAGTAAGCAACATTATTTTTTCTGCCCCCACCCCAAGCACAACTCAGACTTTAGAAGCTCCATTACTAGGTTACTTCTATAATATCCTAAGTGTTCTTTATTTCAAGCCAGATTAGCCCCAGTGAGTTCAATACTTGAACTTTAGGCATCCCCTTCACAGTAATGAATTCTTTGCTTTCTCTAGACAAAATTTTCATCTTCTTTGGCTTTTTTTTTTTTTTAACTTTGGTACTATTTGTGCTTGCTTTGGAAAACACAGCTTACCTACCAATTCTTTTTTTTTTTAACTCTGTCTTCTATACCATCAAGTATGGGACAATCACTGTGTAGAAAATTCTGTGAATACCAGATTTATACTTCCCTGTTGAAGACACAAACACAGACTTTGTATGAAATAGATGCGTACAAAATTGACTTGTTAGAATTCAAAATATTAATAGACAACTGTTGTATGTGTATGGAGCTGTGTAATTTCCATAAATACCTAAAGTAAGCTATATGAGACACTCATGATTAATTCCAGTTGCACACAAGTTGGGTTTTCAGCTTAATGAATATCTGTCCCAAGTTGGAAGAGTTTTGCTGTCTTACAGAATTCAAAGAGAAGAAAGTGAGGCCTAGGGTTTTTTGTTGTTTTTTTTTTTTTTAAATAGAAACTTAAACTTAAGCCCCAGTTTGTTGTTTGGTAACAAATTGCTTAAATATATATTCCTTTGATTTCAGGTTTTTAGAAATGTAAAAAATGGGGATGCTATAAAATGGGAGGGCTATAAACTGAAAGATAAGTAAAAGATAATATGAATTAAGAATAGAAAAACTTATGTACATCTAGTTAATTTGAAAATTGATAATTTTTCTTATAAATGTAAGTTTTTCTACTTTTTTTGTGTGTGTATGGGTGCTTTGCCAGCATGTATATCTGTAGTCCATCTGCATGCAGTACCCATGGAAGCCAGAAGAAGGTGTTTGATCTCTGGAACAGAAGTTATTGATGTTTGTGAGCTACTGTGTGTGTGCTTGGAAATGCTCCTCTGGAGGAGCAGCCAGTGCTCTTAACCACAGAGCCGGCTCTCCAGCCCCGATATTATCATTTGTATTGTGTCTCATCACTGCTGTATGATGTAAGGGAAGTGTTTAGGAGAGAGCAGTAGCTGAAGATAATACCACAGACCTAGACTTCATAAAGTCATTGTTTCAGTACTGGTTAGTACTGAAAATTTATGTATAAAGTGACCTCTCTTGTCTACACCGTGGGGCCACATTTTTAAAAATTATGAGAACCGGAAAGTGTATGCTAACATGTTAAATGTTAACCTATCCACAATTATGTTAGAATTTCAAAGAACAGGCCATACTTTTGTTGTTTTGGTAAATATGTACAGTGAGGCATCTCTGTAATATGTAAATACGTACAAAGAACTTCTCTAACATTTTTTTCCCATGTGAAAATGACGTGAAGATGTGCCTAAACTGGCTAGGTTTAGTGTCTTACGTTGTGGTAAAAGAATTGACAGTGATCAGAATCTGTTAAGAGTTAAAGCAACATTGGAGGCATTGTAAATTCATTGATTACCTTTAGAACTGCTTAATATAGTTCAAAGAACGTTGAACTTTTTTCTTAGTTAATTTGTTAAAAATCATTTATATTTTACTATATTCTGCTGTTAATGTCATATTCTGTTATAAATGTGATGAAGGTGTTTGATTTAATGAGAAGGTAGTATATTCAAAGAATACAAATGGCTTGAAATATAATAGAAGTAGCTAGTTGGATTAAACTAGGTATAGGAAGTGACTATCTGACTTCATATTTTTGAGGAAGGTAATTCCTGACTGTGTTTAAGAAAAGGCAACGGTATGGGATTTGCTTAACAAGTAAGAAGAATACATGGATAAAGTGATAATCTAGAGCCCGTGAAAAGAACACTTAATGTTAGGAAGTAACATTACGTCTGCAATAAAGCCACTAGCCATTACTTGTGGTTTCTGTAGACCACAAGTTTTTTTCTTCTCAAGAACAATTTGTATGTTAATATTGTTGAACTCTTTAATGAAAATTTAAAGAATGAAATGTTGTTAAAAATACTAAATTCAGAATGTTTTATAATTGTAAACTTTTAAAAAATTAATGTTTTATTTAAAACTTTTCACGTAACCTATTTTGATAATGTTCTTTTCTCTTCCCCAACTCCTCCCTGTCCCATCCTACCTCCTTACCCATCCAACTTATGTTTGTGTGCATGTTCTCTTTCTTTCTCTCTCAAAATACCAAAAGAAAAAGCACACATAGACACATGCACAAACAAAACAAAAACATGGGATCTGTCTTGTGTTGGCCTTCCATGGAGTGTGGGATATACTCAGTGACACTCCTTTGAAAAAACCTGGTTTTCCCTTCTAGCAGGTATCAGCTGGTCATGGGTGGGAATTTGTGTCTGCTGTCTCCTCAGTGCTGGAATTTTGCCTGGTTTGAACCTGTGCAGGACTCGTGCCTGCTGTCACAGTCTCTGTGAGTTCATGTTTTTCAGTCCTGTTGTGTCTTGAAAATACTGTTTCATTGGAGTTGTTCACCAACTCTGACTCTTATGTATAGATCCCCAAGCCGTGAGAGGAGGGGTTTGATATAGGCATCACAGTTAGGGCCGAATGCTCCAAAGTCCTTCACTCTCACAAACTACTGCTAGGTAATTGTGTCTCTGGAGTTATTTTGTATTTTTTATGTAATGCTTTTTTACAAGATTGACAGCCCAAAGTCATTTTTAGTCAAAAGATGTCTTCTCTGCTTCTTACCATACTAAGTTCATAGCTTAATTACTTTTAGATTAAAGACCATTAGTACTGTGTGGATATAGAAGAACAAAAAAAAAAGATTCTGGGTTTGAATAGAGACATTTTAAGGGATAAGGTAACACCATGATTTGTATTTTATAGTTGTGAGGGTTGTTCACACTATGTAGAGTTGAATCATTCATTTGAAGTAGTGGAACAGATGAAATCGACAAGAAAAAGGCATAGCATTTAAATTTTTGGCAGATATATATAGAATAGATAAGACATCGAGCATAAAGATCCTTAAACCAGGGTTCTTGCTTTTAATTAAGAAAGACCTTTTGGCTAAGCGGTGGTGGTGCAAACCTTTAACAGCACTCAGGAGGCAGAGGCAGACCGATCTCTCTGAGTTTGAGGTCAGCCTGATCTACAAGAGCAAGTTCCAGGATGGGCTTTAAAGCTACAGAGAAACCATGTGTTGAAAAAAAAAAAAAAGTTAAGGCCTTTGTCCTTCTGTTACATTGAGATCATGGGTGATACGGATAATTGCTACTCAGTGGAGTTGTGTTACAAAGCGTGAACAAGTGTAATTCCAGTTGTATGCCAGCACCATGGTCTCCAGCAGCACTTTATTAGCACTACTACAAATGATGGTGCCATTATGATTATCAGTTGTGTTGTAATGAAGCTTGAGGCTGAGGAAACATTTGTATAAAAGGGATATGGGAATCATGCCAAGCCTTACATCAGTGGTTCTCAACCTGTGGGTCACGAAAACTTTGGAAAACTTGTATCTACAAAAGTATTAGTAGCCTTAGCAAAATTACAGTTATGAAGTAGCAACTAAAATAATTTTATGGATGGGGTTCACCACAGCATGAGGAACTGTATTAAAGGGATGCAGCATTAGGAAGCTTGAGAACTACTGCCCTACATCAGTAAAGAGCAAAAATCAAAGGTCACAAATCATATTCCTTTATATTTGACTGTTTACCAAGAAGCAGATGAAACATGCTTTATCATTGTAACCTGACCAGTTCTTTTGTAGAACAGTGGCAAAAGGAGAACCGATTCATCATCCTGCCCCCAGTTTGTAGTTCACCTCTTTCCCAATGTCCCAAGTGCTTGCTTATAGCTTGCCCACGTGTGTAGTCTACTTTAGCCTTGCTCCTCCCTCTGCGAGCTCTCTTCCCAACAACTCTTGATGCTAGACGTCAGTACATCTATCTCACCTGCACTGGGAAGGGTTGTCCATTACTGCACTCTGGGATCCTCGGGATCTGCTCAAGTAGTTTTAAAACACAGCATGACACTGAACTAAACAAACTTCTTGTCTCTTGAGCTTGTGCCTGAATAGTCAGAACCTAGATCCAGAAATGCAAGGAGAGGCTGGAGAGATGGCTCAATGGTTAAGAATACTTGTTTTTCCTGAGGTGTGGTGGATTCATGTGCCTAAACCCACATGGCAGCTCAGAAACCATCCATAATTTTAGTTTCAGAGGTTCCGACTATTTTCTGGCCTCCCTGGACACTGCACGCATGTGTCGCACAGACACATGAAGGCAGAGTACCCCGCCTCACGCTTACACAAATTCAAGAACTTGGAACAATAGTTTCTCTTGCCTGTTCTCAAGATGATGCTGGAAGTGACCCTTTGACATGGTGACAGATCAGCAGGACTACTGTATTGTGAAGTACCATAAGAATGAAAAAGCTGAAGACAGCTAGACTCCTGGTGGTTTGTAAAGCAGTTGAGAAAGACCCTATTTGGATGCAGTAAGAATGGGAAATAACCAGGTCTTGCTTATCACCATGTTTGCTTGCATCTAGTCACTTTCTCACAGATTGCTAACCACCTTACCAGAGATGATGAAGTCATCATAGAATACAGCAAGAGGTAAATAAATTATTGAAAGTCCACATAGAGCTTAGGACCCCAGGGAGGGCATTTTGTTCACATGGTAGTGCATCACATAGTTAATGCATTGTATATGAGGATCATATATGTTTGATGTGTGTATATTATACCCAACATAGTTCTTTTTAATTGAATCATTGTATGTGAACAGGCTGTCAAGGAAGAACTTAGACTTGATGTTAAAGTGACACACTGTAAAGGCACACTTGTATCAGCGAACTAGTGTGGTAGCTGAGGAACTTGCAGTGTCTTCAAAGATCTGAGCAATTGTATCAGAATTAGTGGGAAACAGAGAGCCAGCTGTTCCAAGTGGAGAGTTTGTGTTTAGCCTTTTTGAAGAGGAGGGATTGGCAAAGATAAACTGACTGTTATTTAGCCTGAACTTGGATCATAAGGCTTATGCAGGGAAGGGTATTTGGAGAAAATAATTAAATTAAAGGAATAGTTAAGAAGGTTAAAAACATGCAGTTATATGCCTGTATAATTAGTAGTTATGTTGCTTAAAATCATTGTGAAACTTGTAGTCACTTCATTTATAATGTATTCAATAAACTCTTTCAGAAATAGTCACAGTGGAACAGCTAGATCTGATAATAGAGTTTAAATGCCCAGTTCTTTTAGAGAAAGTGGATGTACTAATTAGTGTAGATTACTTCATTTTGCCGAATCTGACTTGTAATCTAGATACACAAACACCTGTGATTATTTTGCGGGCTTTGTCATTTGTTAGTCTGAAATACATGTATTTAGATTTGCTGCTTGTTCATATAGACCCAGCTGTGCCTGTTTGCTTTGTTATTTTTCCAAGTTTAATGGACCAATATAAAAATTTATGGCAACTGTCACTTAATGTCACTTCTACCTTTAAGGAAAATGAAAACAAAGCTGAATCATGCTAGAAAACTGTATTGCCGTTTATAGTTGACTATAAGGTACACATTATGCTAAACTGACCTGTGGTATCATGGGACAAAGTTAGGCCAGCAAAAATAACCTGAATAGGGATATAAACAGATACATAAGTGTGTGTTATGTTGTCCTTGTCGCTGTAAGTTGAATGTATTGGAAATAAAGATCAGTGGTTTCAAAATAACCCCTCCTGTTTTTCTACCATGAACCAGAGATTTCTAAAACAAAACAAAACAAAACAAAACAAAACACCTCTGAAGAAAGTACAGTAATTTAATCCCAGCACTCTAAAGAAAGTACAGTACAGTACATACACCTTTAATCCCAGCACTCAGGAGGCAGGGGTGGGATGATCTGTTGTGTTGAATCTGAGAACAACTTAATCTGCATAGTAAGATCCTGTCTTGGAAGTTTTTTCCCTATAAAATTGCTTATTGTGTGTATTTTACTAATGTTTCAACTTTATGGTCTGTTCATTTTTACTTCTTTATTTTTGAGAAATCTTAATGATTTGTGATTTGAGCTAATATATGTTAGTTGTTAATCTTGTCTCATTTTTATTTCTTTAAATACAGAGAGTTAGTAGATGATTTTTAGAGTTGTTTGTTCTTTCCTCTTCACGTTGTAAAGCAAACATTTAAGAAATCGCCTTTCCTTATTTTTCCTCATTTGTACTTTTCTGATAATTAAAGCATTAATTTTATTCATTGAATTCCAATTTATTAAAAACATATTCCCATTGTTTCCTGTAAAATCAAAAACTAATATCCTTTTTATCTTAAAAAGAAATTAAAAAAATAGAGATTTAGTTACAAAGAGTACTTTTAAATAATTGAGACATATAGTAATATTTATCCTCAAGCGCAGTAATTTAAAATAATAAACAGTTTCAAGATTTTTAAAAATAATTTTATGTTAATCTAATTTATCTTTTAATATATTTGAACTTTTGGTATTTCTGACATTTTATGAAACAAATACCTTGAGTTTGGCTGGTTGAGAGACTAGGGCTAACTTGATCATGTCCTCTATTACCATGTAACACAGAGACACTCGAAGAGTAAAATACTTCAGTCTGTCATATACAGGATCTCATGTCTGAAAGTTTTCAAAATTGTGTATTTAAAATTTTGAAATGTGCTTTTCTTGGTGGTTGGCAATGAGTATGGTGAGGAACTTTATTCTTTCACAACTATGTGTACTCGAGTCATCATTAGATTGTGTCATGTAATTCTTTTAAATGCTTCAGGAACCCTGTTTGTTCGTGGTGCTATGGAAACTATAAGAGAACTTCTCTCTGCTGTCTATCACCTAGCCCCTCTGTCACCTCCAGCTGTCTCAGGTAGGAATAAAGGCATGCTGTATTGAAAATTCATATAGCTATCACTCAGTGTATAGGAAATAATGAGAAAGCATCTTCACCCCTTTATGTGAGATAATCAAGTACTTTACAAGCTTAGACCAGTTTAAAGAGACCAAAAATAAAAGGTGCAGTCTTTTTACATTACTTTGGTACCCGTGTGTCAACCTCCATATTGTCTGGATTGGGTATCCTAAAATGGTAGCCAAATAATTGTACATACTTTCTGCATTTCTATACTAGTTAATTTACCAGACATCGTGCACATAGCAGAATCTACTTAAAGGCAGAAAAATAGCAGTCACTTTCTGAAGTTCAGACAATGACATGATAACACTTAGACCAGTGGGTATGAATATGTGGTAATTGGCTAACATGTTTCTGATGATGTCATAATTCCTTCACTCAGTAATAGCTTGGTTTCTGCATTTGGGTGATGTGAGCTCTTTGCTTTCATTGCAAACAGTTCTTTAAAGAGAGCCTTTTTGGCGTGTAGAAACATAAAACGAGCTGGGGTGGATTGTGATGTTGGGGGATAGGTTTAGTGTCTGAGCACTTATTAGCTGTTTGTCATTGCTCTCTGAGATGGTGTTTGCATTCAGCTATTTTCTTACCTTTCCTAATTGTTGAAATTCAATTGCCAGTCCATTAAATTTGATAAAACATTATTTTGCCATTTCTTTTTTTAAATGAAACTTAAAGTTGGCATTTTCAAGTAGTTATGGTTTACCTTGTAGTTAGTGATCTAATGATCTACTAATTAAATGTGTCTTAATGGTTTTAGATGTAGTTTATATTTCCCCCATGGTGCTGGTTTTTGAACCGAGGGCCTCATGCATGCTAGGCAAATTCTCTGTCCTAATTCTGTCCTAATATGCTTGCTTTTGCTATGATGTGTATTAGACCTAGTGTCTCTCAGGCCTAAGCACATGGCCTATCTCTGAGTTACACTACCCATTCAATTATTCTTTAAAAGCTACCTTTCAAGTTTATTTCATAGTCCTATGAACCTTTATTTATTTCCAATGGAAGATGTGGTGGTAAGGTAGAATCTATGAAAGTTCTGGGTTCTTTAAATAGCCTTGCTCTCTGAAGAAAATCTTCAGTTTCTGTGGGAAAATGAATGTACTGGCTGCTAATTTGGAAACAAGACAAAGAGAAATAAGAACTTTCTTATCATCTCAGAGCTAAAGAGACACCAAAACTATATGCTACCAACCCCGCCCGTGTGTGTGTGAGTGTGTATGTGTGTGTGTGTGTGTGTGTGAGAGAGAGAGAGAGAGAGAGAGAGAGAGAGAGAGAGAGAGAGAGAGAGAGCTAGACAGAATCAGAGACAAAGACATACAGAGAGAGACAGACACGGAGAACTTTGTCTCTGCCTCCCAAATACTGGAATTGCTGGGATTACAGCTGTAGTCTCTGATGCTGTAGCCTCCATTTCAGACTGTGTTTCTGTAAATGTCCTCCAGAGGTTGCACCAAAAGTTCCCCAGTGCATTTCTTGAAATTTTATCATGGATATAAGGTTACAATAAGGTTTTAAGAATGGTGATTAATTTTGTGTCTAAGCCCTCACAACATAATTTGAAACATAACTATGCATTTATGTGTAGGAGTTATAATTTAAGAGTATACTTTTATCAAAGTATATTTAAAGTACCAGCTTTTTCTTTCAGATAGTTTACTAGGAAATGTTGCAATTTTCTTGTATTTTTCAAACCATTAAAGTTGTTAATCAAATCAATCTGATACTCATTTTACTGACTGATTTCCATAATTGAGAGTATGTGACTATAGACATTGTATATCTAATAATTATATAAACTTAGGTGAATTTGTAAAGGTGGTTGCAGTATATTTTTAGAAATAATATAAAGGAAATAAAGTCGTGAATGTGCTGGTCGAACTCTTCCTTATGAAAAGTAGTGGAGGAAGCATCCTCCGTCATCCCAAGGAAAGCAGCAGAGAATACTTTCACATATGTTTCTCCTTACACCATTTTTCCTTTTACTCTGAAATTTAGACCTCCTTTAGTTTGGGTGGCATTAATCTCTTCTGTTGTATGCAAAATGAATGAAGTTACTGGAAAGGGGAACTGGCGGAAATTAAGCAAGTTTGTATAGAAGTCAGCAATTATAATGTAGCTCATTTGCATACTAGGCCACAATTTACAAGTGTGTGTGTATGTGTGTTTAGTATTTGTAAGAACTTGTTCTGATTGGTCAGTTTATGGTGTAGCCATTGTCTCCTTGATGTTAATGGGGAAGCATTGACTGACAGGTAAAGAAACACAATTCGAGTAATGTAATTCTCGTGTTGATGGTGTGACTGTGAACTCTGATATGGCTCTGAAATATTCTATCCATCATGTCAGGAACTTTCAGATTGTTTTCAAATTAAAGACATTCTGCGGGAACCATGTTCACAGGGATTTTTGTAAGTCAAACTGGTCTGTAGAGCAGATTCATCTTGGTTTCTTTCACTTGGGACCTTGAGTTACAAAGCTTCACAGCTATTCACAGCTCTGTATGGTTGTCTGTAAACTAAGAATAGCTAACTATCTCTGTTTGTTCTTTATTTTGGTATAAGTGGTGATCAGGTTTATATCTTTTCTTACTGCCCATTGTGGATCTAGAAATAAGAATTAGACTTGATGTTCTCTCTCTCTCTCTCTCTCTCTCTCTCTCTCTCTCATTCCTTCCTTCTTTGTCTGTCTGTCTCTCTCGATGAATGTTTCTTGATTTTTACACACTATACAGGAAATAAAAATGATTTAAAAAGTTGGGGCCTGTAGTAGTTTGTTTTTATACTAGTTCAAAAAATACAAAAAATGCTAAATACATAAGACTCCCTTATTAAATGAAGTAAAATGTAACATTAGTAAGTATATCATTCTTTCTGATATTTGTAATGTTTATTGAATTTCATAACACTAACCCTGGTAGTTAAACACATTTAGGTTTGTCAAAGTAATTTTTATGAGTTACTGTCTGTTTATAGAGTAAAAATACTGGGTTATAGTAGTCTTCAGTAATAGTAGTAGAATTGCTAGGAATGGTTCCTTCACATCAGAAAATTGTAGAGTTTTTCATATGTAAGTTTCAAGTTGGGTTTTCATGATATACAAATATACATTACTTCTTAATGTATTATAGCAATCTATGAGGTTTCTTTCCTACAAACACAGGAAGAAATCCTAAAATCAGTGGTTCTTTAAAAACATGAAATTTAATAAGAATCATAAAATATACAAATTGAAGTTAAACATAGCTATTTAGACTGAAATGTAATTGAATTGTTTAGACTCAAGTCATTGTACACATTGAATGTGTGTCTGGAGTTTATGTTCTATGAAGGCAGTGACATCAGTTTTTCTCAAACTAGTTAATGAGCTTTTAGTTTAGTGTGCTCAGCTAAACACCCTTAGGTGATACTATTCAGCGATTCCCCCCCCCCCCCACCCACAGTCTGTTCTGGACATGGAATGATTGGAAGGGCCTCCACATTGACAACAAAATGCTCTTGATAGGAGTGAGCAAAGGTTTGCACCACTGCATGGCTTCATAATGCGGTGATTCAAATTTGCATCTTGAGGATTAGTTATTCAGCTAAATAATATGTGTATTCTTTATGTCTCTGTTCACGGTATAATCATGCTGCTAATTTGATGCCATATTCCTTTTGTGATCATGACTAAGAATTATATATGCAAAGTATGGGGATGTGTAAATTATTTTCTTAGATTTGTCTTAGTGTTTTCTATTGCTGTGAAGAGACACCATGACCATGGCAACTCTCAAAAAGATAACATTTAAGCTGGGTGGTGGTGACACACGCCTTTAATCCCAGCACTCGGGAGGCAGAGGAGGGCAGATATCTGTGAGTTCAAAGCCAGCCTGGTCTACAAGAGTTAGTCCCAGGATATGCTCCAAGACTACAGAGCAATCCTTTTTTGGAAAAAAAAATAAAAGATAACATTTAATTAAGGTAGTGGCTTATCGTTTTAGAGGTTCAGCCCATTATCATTATGACAGGGAGTATGGCAGCATGCTGGCAGACATGAAGCTGGCAATGTCTTGACCAGAAGCCAGCAGGAAGTTGAATGACTGTCACACTGAGGAAAACTTGGGGTAAAAGAGACCTGAAATCTTGCCCCCACACACTTACTTCAACAAGGTCACTCCCTTTGGGGACCATTTTCTTTCAAACCACTGCAGATATATTAAGATTAAAAACTGAGTACTTTTGATTTATGGTACTAAAATTCCTTTGTTACATAAAAGAAACTTCATGTTGGGGCTGGAGAGATGCTGCTCTCACAGAGGACCCAAGTTCAGTTCCAGCACTCATATGGCAACTCTCAACTGTCTGTAACTTCTGTTCCAGACTCCCTCCCTTGGTCTCCTTCGTACCAGGTATGCATGTAGTACACATTACATACATGCAGACAAACATTCAAACACACATCCTTATGAAAAACTTAAGTTACTGTAAGTGTTTTTTTTAAAAATATAGAATATAGAAGAAATGAAAAATGAGTCAAGAATGAGGCTTTCTTGGATAGTCTTGCATCATATGTTGGTAACTAGTTAACATTTCATAACAGATACTGTGTGTCAGCCCCAGAGGAACACACCTTGTTAAACTCCTATAATCTTCACATTAACTCTCCAAATGAAGTGGACACCTGAGGTTTTAGATTCTTTATTTTCATTTTTCATATTGAAAATGGTCTGAAAATCCCATTTCCTTGAGTTCTAGGTAAACTAATGTGGTTGTCAAACCTGAAGTAAATAACATGAGACTATTTAATAGTCTTTACCTGTAATTGAAACATTTGTTTATTCTGCCCCAGAAACACCAACATGCATTATTATGGGTTGTCCTAGGACTTCAGAGATATTAATTTTTTTCTAAACTTCATTGAATTCAGTTGTGAGACACCTGGGTAAAGCTCTAGGACAAGACAATCCTGTTCATCATGTCATTTTTAAGTTGCGAAGATTGGTCCTAGAAAATGTTAGATAAATTTGCTAAATATAACTATTATATTAAGATGTTAATTTACTGAGTTAGCACATGATAAAGTAAAACTCAAATGTAACATTTGTACTTTAAGCCCATACTATGTTTACTCTGGTGGTTTTGCCACCCAGTTGCCAGGTAAGGAAGAGTACCAGTATATATGCCTTGAATTGATTGACACAGTTATTGATCTTTAGTAGGAAAAGCATATACTTAGATATTTCTAAAGGAAGATTATCTTCTAATTTGTGTTTCTCCTTTCTGCCTTTGAATGCTTTTGTATGTGTGTTTTGTAAGCATATTTCTGATCATAAAATCCCCTAAGAAATTAAAAGGGTATTAAATCATCTATCACATGAAAGCTAGAATGCTGATCTAATGTGTCTTGGCAATTGTACATTGGCATTATCAAGTCTTTAGTCTTAGAACTGAACTGATAACATTATCTTCAACATTTTGAGTTTTCTTGAGTATTATATCCTTATATATATCAGTTCTGGGCTATAAAGAAGGATTTTTTTTACACCTGACTGTATCTTTTGTTCACAATTTTTTTAAACATTCATCTTGACTAATTTCCATGAGAGTGAAGTAAATTTTATATTGTTTTTGACTTTTATGAATATATCAGTTTATTGAAGCAATCTTCTACACATATAGATGATATCTTACTATTATTTTGGTACTAATTATTAATTGCACACCAAGTTTGTGCATCTAATTGTTTCTTTAATAAGAATTCTAAAGAATATAATTAGTTCATAAAGGTAAGTGGTTTAGGAATATTTTAATCAATTGAAAAATAACTTTAGCAAACATGTCACTCTTTACTACCAATAATTATACTTTAATGTTGTGTTTCTTTGCTGGTTGTTTGATACTAAGTGTGACGAATCTTTTTAATTAAAAATTTGCACATCACTTGAAAAGTAACGTCATGAACTTGTATTTGACAGCTGACAAATGACTTTAGAAGGTGTACCACACCTGCTGTCATTTGAACGGCTCTCCCAGTGTTCAGCCGTGATTGACAGTAACCCTATGTTTATGTCATCTCAGAAATGGGACAGTTATGAGAATGTGTTAAAATAAAAGTGAGTTTGAACCCTACCGTGTTGCTTCTTACAGTCCAGTCTTTCTGCTTTCTGCCTTTGGGATGTCTCGGGAAGAGGGCTTGAGTCTGTTGAGAACATTGTGTATTCATCCCCTTTTCACTTTGGACTTCCTTGTTCCCAGAACCATCAGAAGTAATTATTTTTTTCAACTTACGATAATTCGTCAGTGGATTTAGTGTATGTGTTGGAGTGTGTGCATACATGTGCACAGATCATAATACAGATGTTCCGGTGAGCGGCCAACCTGCAGGAGTGGGAGTCAGCTCTTCCTGTCCACCAGGTAGATCCCAGGGATTGTCAGCCTTTCCTCTTTAAGCCATCCACAGGCCAGAAATAATTCTTTATAAATCATCCAGTTTGTAATAGTCTGTAATAGTACCAAATATACTAAGACAGTATTTCTTTCATTGATTTTACTTTTCCCATTATACCTGTAGTACCTTGTCTTTTGGACATTTTTTTTTCTTTTTTCTTCCCCTCTTAAATTTCAAGATGGCTTCCTTATGTAGAGTGATTCGTGTAGCGCTTCTTTACCACCGATTAATACCTGCAAGCCAGAATACCTTTAAAACTGCTTGTGTTTTTAAACACTTAAAAAACGTTGTACCTAGAGATGTGACTCAGTGCTAGACCGTGTGCAGAAGGCCCTTGATTTAACGTCAAGGACACATATCTACAGGAGCACAAATTTTGCTCTGCTCTTTTGTAGTTTTGTTCTCATGACTTCTTTACATGTAAATGTGGAAGTTTATTGTTTTTCCCAGCTGGTGTTCTCATAACATGGCTGTTGTGACTTATGAAAACCATGTGGGATAAAAATTAGTTGTATGTGTGTTTGTTGACATTATTATTGATCTTATTTTATGTGAGTCAGGGTCACATTCTGTAGCCCTCACTGGCATGGAACACTCACTCTGTAACTTAAGTTGCACTAAAGTTTTCAGTTTTTCTGCCTTAGCCTCTCAAGTGCTGAGTTTACCGGCCTTTGCCACCACACCCAACAAAGTTAGGCGTTTAAAAGAAAGAAGGATACTTTCTAATGTGAAGCCATTTTATAGATGAGAAAGGTGACACATTGTAGTAATGAATATCTATTGCTCTGTGCTGTAGTTTCTTTTTCTCTTGCTTTTCAGGAATAGGTTGCCCTGTTTCCGTGTGTTCCTTAGAAGCTGAGTCTTTCTTGTGTGTGTGTCTTGCCTTCAAGGTCTCCTTCCCATCCCAGTGCTGAGTAGGGAGAGTTTCTTTAATAATGCTAATATGTTTAAAGAGTTACAGATGCTTTGTCATTAAAACAATTTTTTTGTTGTATTTGTTGCTCTCTTTGACTATACATTTGAATGAGAGCAGTGAGCAATAACTGTGACACAGCCTCTGTATTGTAACTTGAAAATTTCTCTGTCACACAAATCAGGCCATTACTTTTGAATTTAGCGTCACTCAGGTTCTTAAGACGCAGGCAGATTGCAGCCAGTATTCACTGATAGAATATAACCCAATTAGCCACTGGCCTAGATCCCAATAGTGTCCTTGTTCCCCTCTTAAACTTTTTAAGCCAGGCCTTCACAGTTAGCATTTTTATTAGCTTTCTTGTCTTCAAAACTCCCACTGGAATGGCCCACTTAGGCTCTGCTTATGGCATTTTGTGGCTTCTTTCCTCAGAGTTCGAAACTCTTCTACATTTCTCCTACAAACCATGCCTAGAGCCTAAGTCCCACCTGGCGAAGTTTAACAGGACAGCAGCCCCACTTGTAATTTCTGTCTGAGCTACTCTTCTGTTGCTCTGATGACCTCGAGTCATTTAAGGAGAAAGGGTTTTTCTTAGCCTACAGTCCAGAAGGACGTGGCCCATCATTGACTCAGGATTGTAACGCGCGGTGGTAGGAGCATTAGGCTGGTTAGTCACATTACATACACACCAGAAAGCTGAGAGTGAACCTCAAGTGTGTCCTTTAAGTTCACTTCCAGTGACCCACTTCAACCAGAGAGGTTCCACCTCTTGGCCACACTTCCCTGCATAGTGTTTTCAGCTGGAGATCAAAAATTCAAACAAGAGCCTATGGGGACCATTACACATTCCAACCATAACACTCTGATTACAGTTTTAGTAGATGCATGTGAAAATATGGTTATGAAAAAAAACACAAATATGGGTGAAATTGGAAGATCTTGCATTCAATCTTACCTTTATTTGCTGCTTAGTGTAGAGGACAGATATAAGGTCTATTATATTTTAAAGATTGTTAATGACTATATTAGTGATATATATATATCACTTGTTGATATACAGTTGGACAGGAAATTATAGTGTTCTTGATTATCTGTAGTAAAATTTGCTGTAATTTTAGCCAATAGCATAATATTTGGCATGAGATTTTTATAATTTATTGTTAGAATAGAATCTGTCTACATATATTGAAATTAGCATGTTCTCAGGTAAATTGTACTGTCTCCTATTTGTTCAACAGTTTGAGGCTTTTAAAACATTTCCTTACTTGTTTTTACCACGTTCCTGTAAAATACAGCAATATGACTTTGCTTAGTGAACAAAGGAAGAGCTGATATGTGGAGAGACTAATTGACTTGGCCAAGGTTGTTCAGCTAGTTAGTGATTTATGAACTCACTTAGAATTAAGCTTCTAGCTGAACCTACATTGACCCTCACTGTGAGAAGGAACAGAACATAACCTCTGACTATAATTTCTGATCTTCATCCAACTTTTCTGCGTTTCTTATATTTGATTCCATTTTGATCATGTGAACATTTGCCTTACTGTTTCAGTACTTGGTTACATTATAGTGTTCAGAACTCTTGCAAAGTCCTTTTCTTTTCCATTTTAGCTTTAACAAATATGCACAAGAATATTTCACAAACACAGCATAAAATTAAAAGCTGCTCTGGGTCTATTTGTGATCTTTAGGAGGACCTGGCAGCTTCAGTGTTTGTGTTTTAAGGAGACCGAGTCTTATAACAAATTTAATTAGCCTTCTAGAAAGACCGCGTGAAAAACTGGCTAAATGAAAAGAGATAGGCTTGATAAGGGTCTGGAGAGCCAAGCCTAGCTATCCTAGTCTCTTGATTCGCCTGTGTCACCTTCAAACAGGAAGCAGTCAGAAGATCTCCTGCAAGGCCTCTCTGCCTCATTATGGGAACTGTGAAATATACGAGAGTCAAGCCAGTTAGTCTTGGTTTAGTTTGTTGTGCAACAGAAAAAAATGCCCAGCAACATTCTTGTGCAGGCATTGATTTTCTTTGGCTTCCTTACATGGTTGTGATATTCACGTGGCTGGTATAAGTGTGATGTTAAATAGAAATGTAGTGGTGAATAATTATTCTCCAGAAGTTCTTTTTTATTTGACTTCAGTGCCACAGATTTAACTAAAGTTGTGTGATTCTGAAGTATTCTTTATTGATAGTCTCTTCAGAAGACTCTTGGGAGGGATAGCTGCCCACGAACAGCCTTAGGGATGTCTTCTTCCCTCTGGGTTCTCTCTTGTGTCTTGTATGACTGTCTAATATGTTTAGCGCTCGCTCTCTCTCTCTCTCTCTCTCTCTCTCTCTCTCTCTCTCTCTCAACTCCTCACTCCAGATTTCTGTGCTTTTGTTTCTTTTTTTTTTTTTTTGGTATTTTTAAATTTTTTTTCTGTCTGTCACAGTTGAGTTGGATTTTCCAAGTAAGGTAAGATGGAGCAGCTTTTCTTTCTCTGAGTTTTTTCTACTTTATAGAAAGGACTTGGAATGCTGTTAATGAGCACAGATCTCAAATCACATTTTTTTAATAGAAAAAAAAATTAGATACAGTGTGGTAAGGCTTTACACATAGTCCTATTTTTACTCCCTTGGAGGACAATGTTTCATATTTTTTTATTTGTTTTTAATGCTACAATGAAATTTTCCCCATAATTTTTTCTATAGATTAGAATCAGTGTTCTAAAATTTATAGCCAGATTTCCCAAAACTAGAAGGTAGCTTTAGAATTAGAGCATGGTTGACATCCAGAACTATGGATAATGAAAATGACAAAAATATGAGTAAAATAGTGAAAATCAAGCTACCTTTAGGATTCTGATAATTTTCAAAGCTGGAGGATGCACTGGAAAAGAAAGAGAAGATAAAAAAAAATGAGGGAGCCTTTGAAAGACAGTGAGGTCTGTGGAACTTAATGGTATTCCCATCTCCCCTGTGCACCACCCAAGTGGTGTAGCTAAAACCTGGCAACTGAGCGGGTTTGAATGAGGGGAAGGAGAGAATATGAATGAATCTTTCTGTCTTTGTAACTTCAGTAAAAATAATTTTCATCCCGAGAGCATAGTCAGTGTTTTGTCTGAACTTGCAGCTCCCTGGGAAAACTGTTCTAAGAGAATGCTTGGCTAGTTGGTTGACTTGAACTGTGCTTGGAGAAAGAAAAAGCTCATTTTCCAAGCTATTACAGAGACAATAGCCAACCCTTGGCAAGATCTCTACTGCTTAAGGCTATAACTTGATTTGGTACAAACCAGAGCCTGGTTAAGAATTTTAAGGGAAGTCCTGGAGAACTAGCCAATCATAGAACATTAGAAAGCTCTGTGTGTGTGTCTTGATATCTAAGTCTGCCTAATACTTAAGGCTGCGATACTTGTCTAGGAAAGATCTGAAAGATCTCACCTCTGTGTGATCTCCAGACTCTGTGTCATTAGAAAGTGAAAGCAAGGGCTCCTTTACAAGCCCTTTAAAGTTGGAGTTAGCACCTCATAAAGATGCCTTTGGCAAAGGATAGAACATACATAACCGGGGCACTTGAGGAAATCATCTGAACCGTCGTTGAACATGGTATTGTATTTACACAAGTGTGACCACTAGTAAGCCTTGCTTACAAATTAAACTCTGGAATTTAAAAAGAAACGTTAGCAGAAAAGTTGGTGGCCGTTCTTAGGTAATAGAATCTATATAAGTGCTAAGTTAGCAAATTTGAAAAAAATTCCAGATACATTGGGAGGACAATGGAATAATTCATACATCAGGGCATTGAAATATACTATATAAAATGTTCAGTTTCATACAAAATATTTAAACTTCAAAGAAATGGCAGATATTTCAGGGAATTTGTCAGGTTGGTGAAAGAATTCACCCTTTAGACAAGAAGTAAAAAGTTTAGTGTATCTGCTGGAACAGCAGGCACTGCAGTGATCAAAGGCTGTTTGCCTATGGTAATTAGGTTCAGGGGAGGAGTCCCGTGTGGATGGGGTGAGCCATTCGCTGCAGTTTCTACCCATGCACCTGTGCCATGCAGATGAAGCTGGCATTGTGGTATCCAGTAACTCTGGTTTGTCACAGCATTCTGCATTAGTTGGGTTGGCATTTTCTGGCCTCAGTTACGACCTTGTCACAGGACATAACACATACATAGGACAAAAGGAAAAACTAAACAAACACCACCAACAGAAAACTCTTCTTTGCCAGTCCATATTTGTTTTAGTTAATTGATTTTAATTTCTTTAGGCAGGGTCTTCCCATGTATCCTTAGCTGGCTTGGACCTTACTGGTTAGATAAAGCTGGACGGGAATCCAGCCATCACTCTGTTTCTGCCTCTGGAGTGCTGGAATTGTAGGTGTGCTTTACTATGCCCAGCTCTGGCATCCAGATATTATATTTAAAAGATAAAAAGTTAGCTTTTATAAATGTGAACCTCAAAGAACTTAGTGAAACATATCTAAAGGACTAAATGAAAGAAAATGTTTTATCAAGAGAAAAGAATGATACAGATTTTAAAAATAGTCACACAGGTATTCTGGAGTTTGAAAAAAGCAAGCACGTTATTAGAGGGACTCAACAGCATACATGAGCTGGCAGGGGAAGCAGCCAACATGGAGATACGCCTATAGAGACCACCTAGTGTGAGGGGAAACCAACCCCCAAGCAGAAAACAAGGAACTCAAGAGACACCAACGCATGTACCAACATATGCATAAACTGAGCTCCAGAAGAAGACAAAGGCAAGAATAAAAGGATAATTACAGAAAATTTCCAAAGCAAGTTAGACTATATTGATTTATATATTCAAAGAATTCAACATAACCTGAATGGAATAGATCAAGCTACCGTATGTAGATGCACATTGACTTTTATGGAAGTGAGTGCCAGCCTAGCCTTGAAAGCAGGAGGGAAACGTGACTTCCCTCATATGGGGTCTTCAGTAATTATCAGCTGATTTCTAATACTCAGGTGAGAAGACATTTGCCGCATTGAATGGAAATGACTGTCATCCAGGAGTTCTGTGGCTAGCCAAACTCTAAAAGCTAGAAGACATTTCCAAATAAGCAAAACTAGAGGAGTGTCACTAAGAGACCTCTCTAAGTGTAAAGGGAGACCTGATGGTTCAAATGACAGTTCACACGTGTCACGTGAGATAAAGGGCAATTGTAAAGGTGACACTAGGTTTATGAAAGGCAGGTCTAAAAATAAATGAAATAGAATTTTCCTTCTATTTTTCTCTAAACTACAGCTTACTAACACAAAATTATAAAATTATCTTAGTAATAGTTTAATAGATTTGTTTCAATTCAGAAAAGAATAATTTAGGAAAACTACTAATTGTGATCCTCAGGGAGAACACTAGAAAAATAAATCAAAGAAAATATAGTAAAAGAAACAACATAGGCATGTGAAAATATACCTGAAAGTATTTGACACTGTAAAGGAGGATTTGGAATTGGAGATATTATATAGCTCAGCTATATTCTCATAAACTAAGAGAGTAGGCATATAGGACATTCGATTTATAAATATAATATAGAATTTGCTGTAATAAATTACGTTTGGTATGTGCAGATGAGTGCAGCTACCTGTGAATGCCAGAAGAGGGCACTAGAGCCCCTTGAACTGTAGTTAGTAGGTCACTATGATACAATAAGTGCTTGGACTCAAATTCAGGTAAGAGCAGTATGTGCTTTTAACTGCTGAGCCATATAGCCCGGGCCTTCCACTCTAATTAAGACAAATTGGGAGGGACTGGAGAAATGGCTTAGTGTGTAAGAGCACTGATTATTCTTCCAGAGGTCCCGAGTTCAATTCCCAGCAATCACATGGTGGTTCACAACTACCTGTAATAAGATCTGGTGCCAACTTCTGGCCTGCAGAGACATATACAGGCAGAACATTGTATACATAATAAATAAATAAATCTTTAAAAAATTGAAAAAAAAAGACAAATTAGGAAACAAAAATTTGCAGGGAAATGGAATGTATTACAGTTTGGTCAATCCTAGAGAGTCTTTTATTTCTCTTTTTCCTGAAACAATGTCACAGTCTTTAGAAAATTTAGAAAATTTAGGACATTTAGAAATGTCCTAAAAGACATTCAGGAAATATGCATGTTAGTTACTCTGTCAAAAATATGAATCTCTTTTTTTGAAGCGTCTCTGGGTGGCATCAGGGCTTTAGGCTCTTTCCCAGCAGGAGCACATGGAGAAAACTTAATTCTTTGGGTTTGTTGTATCAGTACTCTACAGAGGAAATGGGGATCACATGCATCTTACTTTAGACTGCCTCCTCTCCTGTCAAGGCTTCAGCATATGTTACAGTAATGTTAATATGTCAATTCCATGTTAAATAAATGCTCAGATAATTGTTGACGAGAAAAGCTACCCATGGAACACATTGGTTCATAGATCAGTTTGTCAGATATTTCTCAATAGATTTTTAAAATATGACACTAAATGCATGGTGATTGCATAATTTTGTGTCCTGTAAAACAGCTTCAGTTTGCCCAGGTCCTCCTCAACGTCGTTCTTTCCTGATGTTCTGATAGTGGCCCCTTAGCCGTTACTCAGATTATCATCATCCTCATGCTGCAGATCAGCAGTCCTTTTCCTTTCTAAGGAACATAGAAGTGGCTTCCTACATTTTCTCAAAATATTTTGTTGTTTCATGATCCAACAGTAGAATATTGAAGCTGGGCGTTCTAAACATACTAGAATGAATGTGTAATACTGAACATGTGGATTCTTCTTAGTTTAACAGCTGTGGTCCTATTACAGAATCTATGAGACGGTACCTGAAGACATCAGTAGGCAGAGAGAGCTGCTGTTTTGTCTATGCCTTTAGCCTCGTTAATGGTGATTTGCATCCCTGGGACCCGTTTTCCGCTTCTGTTTCCAAGCATTCCATAGATGCCCCATCTGTGAGGCTCCACTCAGGGTGTCACTGCTTCAGTGCTCTCAGAACCTGATAATCTCCATGTCATTTAACTCTGTCTTTCCGTGAACCTGTTTTCTTCATGGGTTTCTTTGTCTGAGTTCGATTGTGTTCTCAAACATTTACTGTAGAATTTTGGTAGACTTGCTACCAATTAGTTCAGCTTATAGGTGGTATTTATGATGTTTACATTGAAGGTCATGAGTGTAGTCATGTAGTTGTGAATATTTAAGTTTGGCCATTTAAAGATTTCCAGGCCTTTACATTCATTGGCCCTCTAGTATGATATAGTTTCTGGCTTGTTTTTGACTATCTTAAGGCTTGAACTATAATGTTGTATGTTTGGAAGAGAATTAAGAAAGGAAAGGTGCATTTGGAGACATATCTGTAGTCACGACTCTGCCTCTTGTTGGCTGATCTGCTTTGAGTTGCATTTCTTATTCTGAGTGAAGCCTGACTTGTGAGCTGGAAATAGTAATACTTATTATTTTGACATCTATTTCAAAGGCTTCTTTACTATTGTGAATTTGTGTTTGGGGAAAATCTTTTGTTTGATTGATGCTGAGAACTGAATTCAGTGTCTTGCACGTGCTAAGGTGTTCTACCACAGAGCTCCATCCTCAGTTTAGTGTGGACGTCTTGTGAAATCAGTCTTCTTCAGGAATGTTGAAGGGAAGGGGCTTTCAAACGGCAGTTGCACTGTCATGATTTGTCCTTGACGAGGGATTGGCTCTGATATTTGCTCTTCAAATTTGAATATTACATAGAAAAATCAGAAACAATCTTAAAAAAATGAAACATACATTTCCACTAGCATTTTAATTTAAAGTATGAATTAGCTGTTTTTGTTGGGACCACGGGCCAGAAAGATGTGCTAGGTCTAGTTGTATGCTTTGTTTCTTGAATCTGTGCAGAGAAGGTAAGAATAAAGCAAGATTCCCAAGGTATAGAAGCAAATACTACTCTTCTGCCTGGACATACATGTGAGCATCTGGAATCAGAATTGAGATGCAAACTGAAAAAGACTGTAGACTTTGAAATTCAGTCAGTGTGGTTCGAGAGGAAGTGGTGGGTATGAGCTCACATAGCATGCTGGGTAGATGAAGGTTGATCAACCACTCTTCCTCTTTCTATTTAGGTGTATGCGTTTCTTTGATTCATTTATCTAGTCTAGTGTATGTGTCTTAGTTATTTGTTATTAGCCATTAGGTACCAGGGTTTGAAATTTGTTTGTAACAATTCTCAGATCTCCCTGGACAGTATTATGGAGGAATTAGATAACCCAGCAGTTCCTGGGGAGAAGTGTAGCAGCTCACTGTTGAGAGAAGGGAAAGAGGAAGCCTTTCCTACCTGGTTTCCAGTCTTCTCTCAGCTTGTTTTGGTATTGGGGAAATAGTTGTGTGGTGGTCCTGCCTATTAAAGTGAAAGAAAAGTGTTTGTCCATCCTTGAGATCCATAAATTGGCTTGTACTCTGGTCTGTTGAAGTAAAACCTTACTTCTTGTCAACAGGAAGATTGTTGAAGTTTTCATAGAGTTGATTTTCTCTTTTCCTTCTTTTTCTTTAAGTCTTTTTTTTTTATCATGTATAGACTCCAAACCCATATAATTGGTATGTAAGCATAAACTGTGATTCTATATTTGAATTCTATTTTGCTCTCTGGAGAAATGTTCATAACAGTAATAAAAATTTTTAATATTCGACATGTCAGATTGACAACCTGACTCAGTAGGTAAGGGTGCTTGCTGCCAGCCCTACACCCTAAATTTGGTACTTGGGACCCATGTCATAGGAGGAGAGAGCAGACTTCTGCATGTTGTCCCCTGACCTCCCTACAGAAGCATAGTGTTCTAGTTTTTATCCGGTTTCTCTGATAAAGTACTCCAGCTTAAAGCAATTAAGGGGAGGAAAGGACTTATTTGGCCCCCACTTTTAGGACATAGTTCATCAATGAAGAAAGTCGGAGTAGGGACTCAAGCTAGAAACTCAAGCTGAAACCTTGGAGGAGTGCTCCTTGCTGACTGGCTCTTTGGCTCATTGGCTCATTATTGTTCAGTACCACCTGTCTGGGGAAGGTACCACCCACAGTGAGCTGTACTTCCTTTACCAGTTAAATTAAGACAGTTCACTAGAGACATGCCTACTGGTCAATTTGAGTCAATTTCACAATCAAGACTCTCTTAGATGACTCTGGAGTCGGTCAAATCGATAATAAAAAAAATAGCAAGTAAGTGGACATACACATACATGCATAATAAATAGATAAATATAAATATTTAGTGGCATCCAAAGTTAAGGAAAAGTTATATCAGAATTATATTTAAATTGGTAATCATTATATTTTAAATGGTAACTGAAGTAATCACATACATAGATGTATCTTTATTCTCTTTCTCTCTCTCTCTCTCTCTGTATGTGTGTGTGTTTGTACCTGCCCTCCAGGGTACTGTTATTTAGACTTTATAGATGGGAACGTTGAATTAAGAAATCTGATAACATGCCTCAGGTCATTTAAAGGTGGTGAAGCTTGGATTTGAACTGTGGTCTGTTTATCACTGAAGACCAACCTTTTAAATACTATTTTACAATTTTACACATTAATATCCGGTGCTTTAGTATTCCTGGCTTTTTTTCAAAACCTTCCCTCTTCCTGTCAATTCCAGAGATAACATTCAATAACTTGACAACAGTGACCCTTCTAAACAAATATAGAGTGTTACAGAACCAGATGGCCCAAGATTATATTTTATTTTTCTGGCTCAAAGTAAATTGCCTGTTCTCTGTTTGATAACGTCCAAAAAAAAAAAAAAAAAAAAAAAAAAAAGGCTGCTTCTGTGTCCCAGGACCTCATCAGGCCTCATGGCCAGTCAGTGCCCTTTGTCATGAGCCAGTTAGAAGCAGAGAAGCAGAGAGCCCATGTCTTTATGCCACAGTTTAGAGACTAATGAAAAGGCAAGAAGCAGGGTTTACTACATGCATTTATTTTGGCCTTTAGTAATCATTATGGATTTGGTAGAAAGATTTGAGGAATTGACAGATAATCCTGTGGTTTTGTTAAGTTGATGTGAGCAAGGGGATGTCAGATTTATAATTTAATAAACCTGCATGTTATACTTCTCTTTTTGGTGTCTTTTTCTTTAGGGATTTGGGAGGATTTTTCTAATTATCAGCAATTTCATTCTTATTTTAAAAATTATTTTGATTTTGTGTGCACGCATAATGTTTGCTTGCATGAATGACAGGGCATATGTGTAGCGGTCAGAGGATAACTTTGTGGGCTTTCTTCTTTCCTTTTACCTTTACGTGTGTTCAGGGGTTTGAACTTATTGGGTCAGCAGTCTTACATGACATGGGCCTTTACCTGCTCAACCTTTACCAGCACAAAAACTTCATTCTTGACCATTCAAAATGTAAATGAGAATTTTCTTGGCAGTATTATGCAGATATACTTAGAAAATAATTTTACCTAAGGTGGTCTGTCATGCACAATCAAACACAGCACCTCTACAAGCTCAGTCACTCTTAGAGAATTTCAGACTGGGAGAGATCAGGTTACACAGGACAGGCATAGAAATGACTAAAAGAGTTGAAGAATCCATACTTGTCATCACCCAGAATACATGATCAATATAGGACATTGAGCAAGTAATAAGAATGTTCAAGATCTTAGTTTTGTCATTTGAAAATAATGTTTAAATAATAATTGCCTTGTTACATTGCCAGATTATTCTGAGGCAAAGTTAAGGACATGATAAATTTATCACTCTACTACCATCGTGTGCTGTTTATATAGTACTGCTTAATTTGTGATAAGTGTCCCAAATGTCTGTTGTACTAATAGTCAATGAAACTAAAAAGTATTTGCCCAACTCTCTTAACTACTGCCCCTGAAGACTATCAGTTCTATTCTTTTGGACGCAAATGTAATTGTTGCTACTTTGCTACACTGAAAGTTGAATACACGAATGAAAAAGAAGAAAAATGTTATGGAGTTGAAGCTAGAATTTAATTAGCATTGCATCCTCTTTTGAGCCATTCTTTTGCCTGCATTCTATCCCTCCTCATCACCCCACCTTCCCCTCTCTTGGTCTCCTTTCTAAATGTTATACTGTATTCTCACATAGACTAAGATACACAAATGAGGGCGAGCATGTGACTTTCTTCTTTCTGAGTCTGGATCACTTTCCTTAACATTATACTTTCCAGGGCCATCCATTTTCCTACAAATTTGATTTTTTAATAGCTAGTGATATTCTATAGTAAATATGTAAAATTTCATTATGTGTCTGTTGGTGGATGTCTAGCTGTTATAATTTCATTGCTATTATGATTGGAGCAGCAAATCATAAATCTCTATGGTAGGGTATGGCGTTTGGGTATCCTTTTCTGTTTTTTAAAGATTTGTTTATATGTGTGGGTGCATGTATAAATAAATGTGTGTGTGTTTTTGCCTAAATATGTATGTAAGTGTACTACATTCATGCCTGGTGCTTGTGGAGGCCAGAAGAGGGTGTTGGATTCCCAGAACCTGGAGTTTCAGGCAGTTATAAGCACCAGTGTTTGCACTAGGAACCAGATCTGAGTGAGTCCTCTTTAAGAACAAATAGTTCCCATGTTTTTTTTCCAAGTAAGTTACAATTTTTATTTGTATGTGTGTACACACATGTGCATGTGTGTGCATACTTATGCACATCCATGGTGTGTTAGCTTGCTTGCAGTAGGGTACTTTTAGAACCTAGGAATCTTTTTTTTCTTCCAAAGTTTTAGTCCTGGGAATTAAATTCAGATGGTCAAGCTTGGAAGCAACTACGTTTACATGTTGAACCCCCTCTTGCCAGTCCTGTTAAGTATTTTTCTTAATAAAAAGTAAGCTAGGCATGTGCTGTGTCTGTAATATGAGTATGCAGGAAGCCAAGGCAGGATTGTGAGGTCAAGGCCAGTCTAGCCTACTTAGTAAGTTCTAGGCCAGCTTGGGCAACATAGTGAGAATTTATCAAAACAAAGTAGAAAAGAGGAATTAGTAAACTGATTTAATCTTCTTATTGCCATAAAGGGAATATGAAGTCAAAATTCATTTAAATCATTCATGTTGGTCCTTATTCTTCACATATTTCTCCTTAACTTCATGATTTTGACTATTTATTCTAATTTATGTTTCTTTTAACCCTACTTTGTGTTTATTTCTGTTTTTACAACTTTTTTAAGCCTTCAAATCTATATAGAATGAAGTCAGGCCTATACACACTATGTATACCAGTAAATTTAAAGGATTGCATAGCCAATGCTACAAGTTTTGTCCAGTATTTTAGAGAGTTTTTGGTTAAAGCATTAAGTTGAATTATAATTTTCATTTCTACTTCTGATTTCAACAAAAATAAACTAAAACCCCAAAACCAAATACCGGCAGTATCCGCTGTGGTAATAGAATAGTAATATTGTAATCTTAAAAGTTCCAGAAGACTCATAATAAAAGGTAAGTTTTATTAAATGATTTCAAGGTTACATATATGTTTTTCATTATTAAAAAATTCTGTCCTGCCTTTAAATAGGTATTGTCAAAGCAACTTTATGTTTAATAAACACTGCTGTGCATGGAAAATTGTAAAGACCAGGTGACTCCCGAAAGACGTGATACGCTGGAGTCATTACCTGTACTCGCAGAGTACCTTTAGATAACTATCTTGGGGGAAAGATGGAAACAGTAGTGCACATACACTAAAATGAAAACCAGAAAGATGTTTGGGATGTAGTTCAGTGGTAGGGCACCTGCTTACCATGGACAAAGTTGGTTTAACCCTAAGTACCACAAAGTGGGTAAGGGATGGACACCTTGACCAAAGATTTTTGTGTATTATACCAATTTATAATCATTGAGGGTACCCCAAAATCCCAAGAGACTAACACTATTAAAAGGTGGGGGTTGAGGGGCAGGGGAGTCATATCAGGTCTCCTCCTATGTCAGTTCTCCTCTTCACAGTCCCAACTTCCTGACTGAGGTCATAATTGCTGCCCCTGTCATCATAGGCAATACCAGTAGAGACCTTTAGGAATGCTAAGTCACAGTGGCTGTCTGGGACTCAGACTTTACTTCTAGCTCCTGTCTCTACCTGGGCTGTGTTCATGTGACCCTCTGATGGCAGTGCTAGTATTTTGCACTGTGGGAGTGGAAAAGCACTTTCTACACAGTAACTCTTCCATGCCCCTGATGTTGACCAAATCACCTGCTCTTCCTTACCAAAGGATTTCTCCATGGGGTTAAAACTGTTACAGATGAAGTTAGAAGGATGCACATCAATAGAGTCTATATGCATAAGTTCTGCATAGCTGAGTATGGTAATACATCCCTTGCTGTTTGCCAGGGGTATCATCATTATCATTGTTCCAGGAATTTTGATGACTGTGAACTCAGTGTTTCTGGTTTGGAAGTCATCATTAAGGGTCACAGCATCTTCCTTGCTGCCCACAGCTATGGTCTACCCATGGGGACTTTAGCAGATATTAATACTCTCTCCTTTAAAGATCACTGTCTATGCATTTTGTAGTCCTCATATCCCAGATGGGAATGTATCTCCTGGTGAAGTGACAAAGGGGTCAGGGTTACTTGGATGCCAGCAAACTTGATTGACACTATCTCCACATCCTGTAGCTGTTATCTTTGACCAGTAGGCCTTTCTCAAGCAAGAAGGCACTAGTAGTCTTAACCAAGAATCTGTAGGCTGAGTGAAATCCAGCCTAGCTCCAGGCCACATCCACTTTTGCATCATGGGCCAGGAACTTGTCCATCTCTCTGTGGCTTCAGAAGAACTCCATTGTCCGCAGTGGACTGTTTCCCCTTTAACACCAGGGCCCATAAAGCTGGGGCTTTTCTGGCTTATTGTCAAAGGCTGCAGGGTTGCTGTGGGCACTGCCATGCTGAACTTCTGAAGTGCCCTGTGACGCTTGTCGTCAAATGTCTTAACAAACCATGTAAGTTGGAGAATTCTAAAATGTAAAGCTGAGATTACTTTTTAGAGTTTTATTTTCTTTTTTTCTGCTGTGTTAATATGAGTGGAGACTCACACTCCTGGGAACTGTGAAGATGTAAGAGCGCTGGTGGTAGTACATGGCTGTGGTTGTGTTCGCAGAAGCTTAGGTGAAACATTGATGCTGCCAGTCTGTGCCAATGAAAACTGGCTCAGTGTTGGCTGTGTTGTGACCACTTAGCCCCGTCTTTCCTTACCTGCTCATGTATAGTTGTTAACAGGATTGACATTCCATTTTCACACATGATCTTTGGATCTGGGATTTATTTGGTTTTACAATATACTAATAAATTCTTGACTTTAACCCCTTTTAGAGCAAAATTGAGATAGGAGAATGTGATAGCGCTTGGCCAAGATTGCAGAGGCTGCCTGTGAAGAGCCACAGTATTGTGTTCTAGGTCAGCGGCAGTTCCCAGTGTGCCCTGTGAAGCTGACTGGGGTCTCCAAGAGAGAGCTGTAATTTTAAAACCATAATCTTGTTGGATGTCAACATTTTACTTACCTTCTTGATTTTGTAATTTGATTATACCTTTGTTAATTCCTTTGTAATTAAGAGTTTCATGTGTATTAATATTAACTGGAAAGTAAAAGGACTTTTATGTGGAAAAATACAATTAAGTGTGCTCCTATCAGAAGAGTTCATGCTCAAAAATAGTGTTTAATCACTGAACACTCTGAGCAAAATCAGAATCAAAGAACGTTTATAATCATAATTATGAACAATCACTTTTGTGTACATTGTAGAATACAATGTTGGAGAGAGTCCATGAACTTTTTAAATATTATTGTTTAGTATGTGTGTGAGTGTGTGTGTGTGTGTGAGAGAGAGAGAGAGAGAGAGAGAGAGGGAGAGAGAGAGAGAGAGAGAGGGAGGGAGAGAGGGAGGGAAGGATGGAGGGAGGGAGGATATATGTGGCTCTCAGAGGACAACTTTCCTGAGTTGGTTCTCTCCTTCCTTGCTGAGGTTAGGCCTCTCCTGATGCTTCTGTTGCTCTGCTGCATGCTCCACAGTGACTGTTCTGTCTCTGCCCCCTGCCTTGCTGTGTTAAGCTTACAGATATAGGCAGCTACACTCAGCTTTTATGTAGGATCCTTTGGGTAGCACGCTTGAGCAGTTGCTACCTACTGAGCCATCTTTCTGGTCTTAGTTCTATAGTTTTTATATTGAGTCTTTAACTTATTAAAAGTTCTTTTATTTATCTGATATCCTGGAAATCTAATTTGCTCTTTTTGTTTGAAATAAAGTCAAAAGTACTGAGTTGTTTCCTTGGATTCTAATGGGGCCAGACTTGAAGTGGAAGGTTGGGGTAGACTGTAGTAAAAGCATGGGAGTCCATAAGGCTGGGGATTTTCTGCAGCAGGTCTACTGTGGTGTCTATTTTTCTTTCTTTCTCTTTTTGCTAAACAAAGGAACAGAATTTCTCCTTTGAGGGTCAGTAGTCTGAGCTTTCGCTTGGATGCTTTTTATATAAATTTATATTGAGATGCCTTGCATCTGTGTAAAGTTTGCTTTTACTAATTACAGAATGAATATCACAAAAAATGGCAGGCAGTTTTTCTGAATTAGTTATAATACAAGTGTGTAGTTATAATACAAGTGTGTGGTTCTGATTTTCTACTGTGTTTTTACTTTGTCCTTCAGAATGTTTAGTATTTTATAATGAAATTATGTGGACTTTTTTGCAAGAAGAAAATAATCAGACAAAAATATGAGAAATGTTTTCAGTTGTCCAAGGCTAATATTGACTTAAATAGGTCTAGGTTTTCATGATTGACAGCTGCAGACAATTAGCTTTTTCTCTTTAACAAAGAAACCGAATGGAGCGCAAGTAGTTCATTGCCTTGTCTCTCATCATACCAATAATGTATGTATTTAACTTCTGCAGTTCCTTAAGTTGATTCAGTGCTAAGCTGCCTACCTTGCACACAGTGGGGGTGACAAGTGAAAGCTGCAGTGCGTATCTGTGTAGCAAGAGTGCAGGGATTGATGGCAAGCTTTCCCTCGAAACCGCAGTGGGCTGCAGTGCAGAGGGCCAGACCTACAATTCCTAAATCTGCACTATAGTGCAGATTCATGAAGTGAATTTTAGAAAGCGATCTGTCACGTGGTGTGTTTTGGTGTTACTCTTCCCTGGGTTCTAGGTAGAGGGCTCAGATGGACACTGTCACCTGACTGATGCACAAGAAGAATTTCAGATATATTAGAGTTGTAGCTTAAGATTGATCCAAATTCTACATCAAGTTAGGATTTTATTTTCAGCAACTGAAAGTTTTCTTCATCTCCAACGGAGTTACTATTTAAAGAAACAGAACCAAATTATTCAATGAAGGACTTGAGGGACATAAATTGAGCTATTCTCCAGTGAAAATACCCATTTTCCGATGTCTTAAATAGAATTTCTGTACAGATAATCACGTGTGGTTGGTGGTTTCTTTGGTTACAGTAGCTAAGTAATCATGTTTGAAAATCCTCAAAACTGTCTACATGTTTTTAGTTGCTGTGACACACACCTAGGAGATGCAAGGAGAAGGATTGCTGCTGAGTAAGAGACCAGGATGTGGGCCTTCATAGCTTATCACGGCAGTGCTCTGTGTGGCTGTGGAAGGGAGGGAAGCCGACGGCCCTGTGTGCTGGCAGCCTCCATTGACCAGTCTGAAATATAGCATTGACCTCTCTGCTTTCCATTCCTATTGTCAGGAATAGGAATTCTATATCAGTTTTTTGTTTGTTTGTTTTGTTACTGTTTTGTGTTTGTTTTGGTTTTTAGAGACAGGGTTTCTCTGTGTAATAGCCCTGGCTTTCCTGGAACTCCCTTTGTAGACCAGGCTGACCTTGAACTCACACAGGTTCACCACCTCTGCCTCTCAAGTGCTGGGATTAAAGGGATGCATTACCACTGCCCTGCAAGTGCTGTTTTTCTTAGCTCTCATTATATTTGTCTTTGGAAGACTGCTTCATCTGTTGGATAACTTCATTTATAGTCATTAAAAGGACTGTTCTAATTTTTTTCAAAAAATAACATCAATAATGGGTGGATATTTTTAGAACTTTTGGAAGGAGTTGTGATTATAACTTGTGGAATATTTTAATAGGTAAGGCAGTTTGATATTCATAAAGTTTATAATACTTTCTCCATTGAAATCTTTCGGTGCAATCCAGAGACTAGCCATTGACTTGTGATTGACAGATAACCCTGATCCCCTGAAGTAAAGCTTTAATCAGTGATAAAGTTGATTAAACAAATACTTTATATGTATGATTTATATGAACCAATTACGCTCGGTGCTTTTAGAAAGTGGGAATAGACTCTTTCTGTGTTTTATGAGTGTAGATTGCTCTGAGAGATAGAGGGGAAGTGGGTTTTAGAGTTCCAGTCTAGATAGTTGCAGGAAACTAAATAAAAATCCAAGGATGGCAACAAATTTTAGGTTACTTCAATATTTTAAAATAAGAGACTGCTGTGCTATTTAACCTAAGAATTTTTCATTTATAGAGTAATTTGATTATAATAAATAACTTCCCCCAAAATTGTGTCTGTCTTCTGTTATTTCAGTTTTTTTAGTTACTTTGTTAATCTCTACTTAATTTTGAATGACTTTACATTTTCATAAAAGATACCTGATAAATTCCTTTTATGTAAGACCTCTTATTTTTTCTTTGAATATTTCTTGAGTAGTATAGTAGAATTCTAGTTTTCTATTCTTCATGTTTGCTGACTTCTAATTCAGACCATATAACTTGACTCTCTGTATTTCATAAAACATTGCTTTTATTACATCTTACACTGAGAAAAAAACCCGAATAACCTAATTTTTATTTGCTTCAGAAAAAGAAAAAAGAAAGTTGAGTGGTGTGCCGGTGGAGGCAGGGAATACCAAGCTAAGAGTAGGAAAATGTAGAGTTTGTTCCTCGTTCTGCTCCTATAGGCATCATAATCACACTTTTGCTGCTCCTGTTCCCCTCTTTGTAAAGAGTATTTGTTATAAAAATTATTTGTTGGTGTGCAGAATTGTTACTAGCTTTGCAGTACTCTCTGAGTTTCTCAGTTACAGACTGAGGTGCCAAAGCTTTCAATTTAGAATCTTTTTAAACAGCACCATGTCTTTCTGCTCTTGGCATATAATAAAAGCTACTACATGTATCTTATATTTAAAACCTTTTATTATTTTCCATAGTCTTTCAGGCTTCTAACTGAAGTAAGCCATCTTCCTGTTTCCACTGGAAGCTGTTCATCCCATGTTCTCTTCTATGGGATCCTTCTCTCTCTGCTCTGCTCTGCTCAGCATGTGCTTGTGCTGGTTAGGGTTTTTTGTTTGTTTGTTTTTGTTTTGTTGTTTTTTGTCACATTGAGGCACGTGAGGATCAACTGAGAAGAAGGAACCTCAACTGAGAAAATGAGCCTTATCATATTGCCCTGTAGGCAAGTAAATTTTAACCATTGAAACAAACAACTAAAATTTTCTATTCAAAATTGCCCATAGGTGGGGAGGGGTTGCAATTTTCTTGATTGACACTTTCTGTAGGAGAACCCAACTCACTGAGATCAGTGCCACCTTGGGCAGGTGGTCTTGGGTTGTAGGAGAAAGCAGGCTGAGCAATAAATAAGAGCGAGCTAGTAAGCAGCATTCCTGCCTGGTCTCTGCTTCAGTTCTGTCGTGTCTTCCCTCAGTGTTGGACTGGGCTGTGCAAGTGTAAGCCATCTAGTCCAGTTCCTCCCCACATCGCTTTTGGTCATGATGTTTATCACAGTGGCAGAAACTAAAGTGGTGTTTATCTTTCTCAAACTGTGTTGTTCAAAAGTCATCAAATCTTTTCTTCTTCTGATTTAATTTTGCTCCCTTCCAACCACCATGCATGACAGAAATGTCTTACCATTCAATTTTACTGCATATGATGTCTTTTATTCTTAATGAAAAGGTTCTGTGTGTATCTTCTCTTTGTAATGCAAACTTCTGCAGAATAGGATAATAGTTTTGCTTTTGTAGTTACTACTTAAGGATGTATATATTGAGTTTATTGCATTTGCTGCAACATAGAATTTGAATAAGAATTCAGAGCATAAGGGTAGTGACCTGCTGATGAAACACCAATGTTCTGACTTATAGAGCTGAAATTCAGATTTTAAGGCCTTTGAGGAAAGTCTTTGGAAAAGAATGGCCTAGGGGTTATTTTCATTGCAGTGATTATTTTATTGAAGCACTCCTTTAAATACCTTGATTGGCAGCCAGACTTTTGTGTGCTTTCATGCATGGCTCATCGTAAAGAAACACAAACATCGTGTAAGAAGGTATTGCAGATGGTAGAGGTAAGAGAGACTATGGTACTGGGGCAGATTTGCATTAGTTTTCCACTGTGTTTTTTCTTACTCAGATTGTGGTAGGTGAGTTATCAGGCATTCTCACCAGTGTATTTGTCTTTACTGTATATTTGATTGCTTTTAACTAGTTAATTGAGACAAATCCTCATGTGTACGTCAGACTGACTTTAAACTCATAATTCTCCTGTCTCAGTCTCCCAAGTGCTGGGATTTAGAAGTGTAATTCACTACAACCTTTAATCTTTATTTTACTTGTTTATTTTGTTGATTATAATTATAGTTTTGTTTACTAATGTTGTACATATAATGAATCTTGACAAGTGTGTAAATTCTATCACATTGTCCCAGTCAACATAGTCAACATTGTCCTAGTCAACATAATGTTCCATATCTGAACATGATTATATGTGTCTGCAGTCCCAGCTACTTGGGAGCTGAGTTGAAGGATTGACTATTTGGGCAGAATAGTGAGTTTTTGTGTGGGGCAGGGAGAAGAGGAGAGGTGGGAAGAGATGTCATTTCCATTGCTTGCCGAAAGATTTATCCTGTGTCCCATTTCCTTACCCCTAGTTAGTGTTGTGCCCATTTTAGAAATTTCATATAGATATAGGGTTATTCTACTTTTCTTTTGTGGTGCCAGGAATCCAACTAAGGGCCTCACACATGCTTGACATGAGCCTCTTCCCACTGACCCTGTATAGAAGTATACAGTATGTACTTTTTATAATTTTCTTCTCTGACTCTTTCCCGTACACAAGTCAGTAGTTTGTTCCTTCTTATTACTGGGTAGTAGTTCACTGTATGGCAATACTACAATTTGTTCATTCTTTGTAGTAGGTGATGGGAATTAGATTGTTTCCTGTTTATAATGTTATGAATAAAGATGTTACACAAAATTCAGTATACGTATTTATAGGGCCATATTTTTAAACTCTCCCCAGATCAATTTATTAAATGAAATATCTAAGTATTATGATAAGAGAACATATCATAATAAGTTCTTATCATAACAAGTAACTTCCAAAATGTTTCTCACAGTACCTGTACTATTTTGCATTGTCACGGGTAATATGTAGGTTGTAATCGACGTACATTCTTTTCAATGAAGCACAATGGTAATTTACTACAGTGTTAATTTGTATTTCTTTGAAATGACTGATATTTTAATAGGATTTTGTTTCTTTATTATCTGTGTACATGTTTCTATGTATTTTGGGTATATGTTCTTTTTTAGAATCATATTTTGAAAGCATCTCCCAGCCTCCCATCCAAATCTATGGACATGTTTTTATTTTTGAAACTTGTATTTTTAAAGCCTAAGAGTATTTAATTTAGGTGAAATTCAGTTTTCTTCCCCTTTGGGCTTTTGTACTAAAATTTTTGTGTCTTATCCAATGTCATTTATATTGTATCATTTTTTTCTAGGAGTTTATAATCTTGTTCTTAGAAGTTGATATTTTTGAGTTGACTGTTATATACGATATTAGGTAACAAATCATTGTTTATGACATTATGATATGGGTGGGTATCCAGTTTCAGGACCATTTGTTTAAATGTTTATAATTTCACCATTTAATTACATTGATATTGTCATTGAAAATTAATTGACTATAAATACATGTGGCTTTATTTCTCTCCATTTTTGTTACTGTCTCTGTGTCAGTACCCTTTTCCCTTAATTCCTGTGAGTTTTATATACTTAACATTAGGTAGTGTGTAAATCCTTCTATTCTATCTTACATTTCAAAATTGTTTTACTTACCTTCACCTTTTGCATTTTCACATATAAATTTTTAGTTAAGTTTCTTATGGTTGTTGCAAGGAGAGAGAGCCTGCTTTTGGTCCCGGCCGCCCGGCTAGCTTACACCCGAAATAACCACACAGAAATTGTATTAATTAAATTACTGCCCGTTATCTCTAGCCTCTTATTGGATAATTCTCACATCTTGATTTAACCCATTTCTGTTAATCTGTATATTATCACAAGGTTGTGGCTTACCAGGAAAGATTCAGCATGTCTGACCTAGCTGTTCCATGGCGGCTCTCAGACTCTGCTTTCTTCCTCCCAGAATTCAGTTCTGTCTTATTCGCCTATCTAAGTTTTACCCTATCAGGCCAAGCAGTTTCTTTATTGATTAAATTTCTTTATTGAATAAAGAAATAAAAATTTCTTTATTGATTGATTATGAAAGCAGTACATAAACTGAAGGACCTCCTACACCATGGTTGTAGGAATTCACCCTAGTGTCTCACATATGCCCCACAATGCTCTACAACTGAGTCATACCCATAGTCATGTTTTTATGCTTTATTTTTTGAGAGAGTCCCTAAGTTTTCCAGACTGGCCTTGAACTCATTCTGTAGCCTAAGCAGGTGTTCAATGATAATCCTCTTCCTCACTTTTATAAAGTCTATGCCATTAAGGTTAGTTTCATATAAAAATGTATGTCTATTATTTTATTTATTTTAAATATGTTTCATTTTTCACAGCACTGCATGTAATGATCCAGGAAAATGTTGTATTTTCTGATTTACTTAAATATTCTGTGGTATCTCTCACTGTTTGAAAGTCTTTAATATAAATTTACTGAATGTATTTCCAGAAATGTTTATCCCTGTTGTGTTTGATATACTGAATGGTAAACATTGATGGAATTGTGGATGCAGTTGTGTGTATTCATGTTTTGTTTTCTCTGTTTCATTGTTTTACATGTCAACTTTTCTGCCAGCACCATACTACTTTTATTGCTATAACTCTGTAATACAGCTTGAAATCTAGAATAATGATTCATGCATCATTGCTTTTTTGGTGCAGGATTTCTTTGGCTATCTATATTGTTATTTGCCATGAATTTTAATATTTTTCTATTTCTGAAGAATGTCATGTAGATTTTCAATGAGATTGCTTTGAATCTGTAATTGTTTTTGATAGGACGGTCATTTTCATAATATTAACTCTCAATTCATGGAATAGGAGATGTTTCTGTCTTGTAGTGTAATCTTCAATTTCAGAGTTAAAGTTCTCATGGTAGAAATCTTTCACTTCATTGATTATGTTACTTTCTTGGAGGCTGTTGTGAATGTGAGTGTATCCATGATGCTCTTCTCAGTGCGGTTATTAATAGATTAAAAACTACTGATTTTTGTAAGTGAATTATATATAGTGTTACTTTGTTGAAATATTGATCATTCCTAGACTTTTCTGGTGAAATTTTGGGTATCTCTTATATATAACATAATATCTACAAATAGAGATAATTTTATATTTTTCGTATTTGTATCACTTTAATTTCATTCTCTTGTCCTTTTTCTAGCTAGTGATTCAAGCACTGTGTTGAAAGTGAGTGGAGATAGTGGACAGCCCTGCTTTGTCCTGAATTTAATAGGATTGCTTCAGTGTTTTCTCTTTTCTCTTTCCATCTAAGATGATGTTGACTGTGGACTTGTCATATATAGCCTTATTATATTGAGATATATTCCCTCCAGTCCTACTCTCTCTAGGGATTTTATCATGAGGGCATGTTGGATCTTGTCAGGCCTTTTCTGTATCTGCTGTCTTGATAATGGTTTTTCTTTCTTTCTTAATCTCTTTAAGTCCATTTACCTGGTTTATTATGTTTATTGACTTACATATGTTGAACCATTATCATATCTCTGAGATAAAGTCACCTTGATCATGGTGAGTGATCTTTTTGATATATGCTTGTATTTGACATAGATGTACTTTAATGAGGATTTTTGCATCCATATTTTATTAGGAATATTGGCCTGTAATTTTCTTTCTTGTTGTGTATTTACCTGTTTTATGTATTATAGTAATACTGGCTTTATAGAAGAAGGTTGGAAGTGTAATTTCTGTTTCTATTTTTAATAATTTAAAAAATATTGCGTGTAAAACTTTTAAAAAAAATCTCACAAAATTTTTTTGTGAGTCTGTCTAGGCCTGGTCTGCTTTCAGTCAGAAGGATTTTCATTACTGTTTTCACCTCCGTATTTGGTTTGTGTCTGTGTGCTTCTGTTGTTGATCTCTTTTGGTTTACCTTTGTTGGTTTGCATTGATCTGAAAACTTGTCTAGTTCTTTCATATTTTTAATTGTGAGAAGCAGGCTTATAAAGATTCCTTTGTAATATTACGACTGTTTTCTTGTCTGTTGTAATGTTTTCTGTTCGTCACTGATTCTGCTAATTTGGGCCCTCTTTTTCTTTTGATCAACTTGTCCATGGGTCTGTCAGTCTTGTCTGCCCTCTCACAGAATCAGCTCTTACTTTTCAATTTCTCTTTCATTTCTTTCTACTAAGATTAGTTTTATTTTTTTCTGTCTACTAAACATTTTTATTTGGTGTGGTTTTGTTCATACATTTGGGAAATGTATTCTCTTAGAGCTCAAAGTTCTTTGCTTCAGTGTTTTCTAACTTTAAAAATTTCCATTGAGAAATTAGCTGTTATTCTGATTGGTTTTCTTCTACATACAACTCGTGTGTGTGTGTGTGTGTGTGTGTGTGTGTGTGTGTTTTTATAACCTTCAGTTCTCTCTTTGTTCTGTGTAGTTAGTGTTTTAACTTTAGAATGCTGTGGAGAGATTTTTTTCTAGTCTTATCTCTTTGGATTGCTTCTGATATGGTATGGGTTTATATTTACTTAATTTGCGAGAGTTTTCTTCTATGATCCTGTTGAAAGCCATATTTATGCCATTTATTTGTGATTCTTTTTCTTATATGATTATAATTTGTTAATTTAATATTCTCATAGTTGTCACTAATACCTACATGTTCTTTCATATGGTTTAATTTTTTTTTCCTATTTCTTGCAGATAGGATATGTGATTAAGGCTAAGCCTAAGAGTCTGAGATAACATAGGCAGGTGCAAATTCATGGACTCTGCAGGCTGGGCTGATGACAAGTGCCACATATATTGGGAAAGGGACAGGCGGAGAAGAATCCACACGACTCACTAGACTAGTTCAGTGTGCAAGATGTGCATTCTTGGCTAAATTTTGTGGTTTGGGAAGATGTAGGCAGATTAGAGTCAGGGAACACATTGAAGCACTGGATGTAAGTCCCATGATAGGCATGGTGGGTATATACTACACAGATGGGCTAAGTTCAGGGAGACTTTTCAGAGTGGCTTAATGCACACACAGGATGTGTGTCCCCAGTCAAGCATGGATGCTGGGAAAGGTGCAGGCAAGGTAGTGTTTAAAGGACTCACCAGACTAGCCAGGAAGCACAGGTTGTGCTCCCATGGTAAGTTTGTAGTTTGGGATGGAGTTGATTGTTTATATTATGGTATAACAAATTTAAAATATTCCCTCTTGCCAGGCATAGTAGCTCATGCCTTTTACCTCAGCAGTTGGAATACAGAGGTAGGTAGATGTCTGTAAATAGGAGGTCAGTCTGGTCTATGTAGTGAGTAAGTTCCAGGACAACCAGAGCTATCTAGAGAGAACCTGTCTCAAAAAACAAAAGCAAACAAACAACCCCTCAATTCTCTTCATATTTTTACATAACAAAAAGAAAAGCAAACAAATATTTGTTGGTTAGGATTTACCGGAGTTGGTTGAGTGCTTGCCTACAATGCATAAGCCCTTGATTTGATTCCTGCCAGCAGATGAACTGAGTATAAAGGCATATACCTGTAACTGCAGTAATTGGGAGGTAGCTGCAGGAGGATCGGAAGTTCACGTCACCCTCAGCTACATAGCAAGTTCAAGTTCAGGATGATATACCCCAGAAGAAGCAAACAACAACAAAAATTTACCTCATTATAAACAAAACCTTTGCATTTAAAACTAGTTTTAAGTGATATTATTGAGAAGACTTGTAGATGTATTCCACTATTTCGTTACCAGTTTGCCTTGACCTCTTGGGATGCCTATTAAGACCATTATATTTACACTGAAAACACATTTTGTGAAATTTTGAATAAGGCTGATGGATACTATTTATAGATTGAGCTAATATTTGTTAATGTTCTTATGTAGAGTTTTAAATTTGGATTAAATGAATAGAAATATTAAATAATAAAAAAGTATATTGATGAGACAAAAATAATTTATTGCTTTTAACACACTTATATATTAGAATTTAAGCTTTCCCAAAAGCTTTGTAAACATCTGTTAGTTACATTTTGTTTATGTCTTATTGAGACTCTTGATTCTTCCTTCAGGAGAAGCTTTGTACCCCATAAATCTTATGGTACATTCTTGCTTTGATAAATATTGAATATCATATATTAAAATAAAAAACAGCTAAAACTATGTGAAAATTTTAAATTACACAAAATGGGATTTCATAAGGTGCTTAAATAAATCCTTTCTTCATTTTCCTTCTTATAACAGCCATGAACTTGAATTTTCTCTCCTGTGTAAATTTGCTAATGTTCTCTTTGAAGTGGATACCACCTACATAATGATACAATATGAATCAGCACCTGTAACTAAATCATTAAATGCATTGTTGACACTCTGCATGGCTATGTTTTATGGAGTATCTCACGGCATGAGCTGCATTTGCATTGCTTTACTATATGAATGACTTAAAAAGCCAGGGAACCAATTACTCTCCTAATGGCAGCCATGGGGCTACTACTATAATGTGTATTTTAAATGAATAAAGAGGAAGAAATAAGAAAGAAATTGTAAATCTCAGCTGGATGTTCTAACTAAAAGTGTTGGATTTGAAAAATTTGATAACCTTATAACCTGTTGTCTTATGGAAAACTCATCTGTGAGAGCATTAAAGTCAGACTCTGGGATTTTGAAAGCCATTCCTAGCTCTCTGTTGTATATATAGTACACATAGACTCTGTTACAAAAGTGAGTGATCACAAGCCTCCTTCATTTCTCACTGTAGAAACAAACACATATTTTGGGAATGGTGAGCAGTTAGCTAGACTTTGGAGTTTTTTTTTTTAGGTACATGTGGCTTGTAATTAGTATATCCTAATTAGTGAAGCTAATTGTTAATGCCAAGTATTACATGAGAATTTTACCACATCCCTAATATTCTTCCTGAACCTACCTTTGGGTAGGGAGGTAAGGAGATTCTGTGAAATCCTGCCTCAGCATAAGGTATATAAGAGTGAAATGACTAAATGATGCATAAAACTGTTTATCATGATTTTAGTTTGTCAGTTTTAAGTTTAATTGCTGAGGAAACTGAAATTGAGCATTGGAAGTTCTATTTTGGGGTTTTAAAAAATGTTTTAACATGTTTATCTGATGACTGCATCAGATTTAGAGACACGTTACAATATCAAGATGATGCCTGAACATGAGCATTTTTTCTAATTAATTAACTAATTAATTATTTTTTAAAGAAAACTGTCTTTCCTCATGTTACATACCACCCCAGTTCCCACTTCCTCCCCTCCTCCCACTTCCTCCACCTTTCCTCCCATCCCGTGTCCCATCCACTCCTCAGAGAGGGTAAGGCTTCCCATGGGGAGTCAACAAAGTCTAGCACATTGCTTTGAGGCAGGAGAATACAGTATATTTTTACACGACACTGACAGCAAATAGGTTAGTTTTACCCAGTTTCACTGAGGCATAACAGTTTTTGTCTCTAGTGAAATAATTGAATTCTTGTTTAATTTGATTTGAGTTTCATTATAAAAAATTGGAATTTTGATGTGTAAAGTTATTGTACTAAGATTCAGTTTTTTAGTCCTCTACTTTCTGTTGAGAGGAGGCCGCTTGTTGGTTCCCGGCTGCTTAGCCCTGAAATAATCACACAGAAACTGTATTAATTAAATTACTACTTGGCCCATTAGCTCTAGCTTTTATTGGCTAATTCTTACATCTGAATTTACCTCATTTCTAATAATCTGTATGTGGCCACGTGACTGTGTCTTACTGGCCTAATGTTCCCAGTGTCTGTCTCTGGTGGCTACATCACTTTTTTCTGACTCTGCCCTTCTTTCTCCCAGCATTTAGCTTAGTTTTCGCTGCCCCTCTAAATTCTGTCCTGCTATAGGTCCAAAGTAGTTTCTTTATTCATTAATAGTAATCACAGCACACAGAGGGGACTCCCACATCAACTCTCTTCATATTTTTTGGTTTTCCTAACCTGTAACTTCCATCATCTGCCTGTCACAGCCCCTGTGACGAAGCTGGTAAAGTTTTGCTTTCATACTAGAAGTCAAAAATGAGATTCCACTTGATCTCTTACCATGTTTTTAAGTTGACATGTTTTAATAGATTTTTCCCTTCAATATTGCCACTATGTGGTTATTTAGTAATGATAAGTAGTGATGATGATGATGGCTAAAAACCTGTTACTATCTTGTGATGAGACTGGGAAAACTAAGACTCCCCATCTGATGGCTGAAGTACAGACCTAAACCAGAAACATGGGACAAAATGCCTGATCCTCATGTGTGTGTCAATGCAGAAGTAAGGTTGGAGAAATAAACAGTAATAGCTATGTTATATGTTACCTTCTTGTTGCTTTTGATTATACTTTATTCTTGTTTTTCTTCATCTAATGTGAAATACTGTCTTCACAGTGGCAAGGACCCAGTGACTGTCAGTTTTTGAGTTTTAGCCCTCTTTTCTGGTGCCTTGTTCCAGAACTTGCCGTGTGTGTCTTCTGCTTTCACAGATGTGACTGGGATAAACCATGTCTGTTTATCTAAATGAAAACTCTTTGATGAAATTCCTCTGATTGGAAGACTGGGCCCTCTTTACATAGGGTAACAAAGGCCTCCTAGCAGACTTGTCTGTCCTGCACTATCAATGAGGAAATAGGTTATTTAAGGTGTATGTATGGTTGCAGTTAGAGAAAAACTCATATTAAGTATGCTGCCTCTCCATCCTGCTGCAGTGTGAGTGCCCTTAATTGCACTATCCGGAAGAATTACATAGTTGAAGTGATCTGAATTCACTAAACTTTTACAGGTGTGCTAGGAGAAGATGTGAAAGAACAAAGCCAACCTACCCTCTCTTCTCCTCCCTCCCTTCTGCCTTCTACCCTTGATATTTTACACAAAACCGTGTGGCTAGTATGCTGTTTTCATACACCATATTCCCTGTTCCTCCTGTAGTACAGCTTCCTCAGCTATTACATGGGGTGAACAGCTGCATATTACCATAACCCCCATATTGTTTTCCAGAAGGTGCCACTGTAGGGCCCACGCTCAAGGAATAGGCAGAGATGTTGCATCTCTTGCAGTAGGATGTGAAAGTAAATTATTTAAAAAGCTTCCACAGGAGGGATTTGTCTCTTCTCTATTTGCTTATTCAATTATTTATCTATATACATGTACTTTTGTAGATTATTAAGTCATCACTCATTAATTCTTTAAGGTTCAAATTATTCCTGTTTGCTCATTACGAGCTCTTTTGTCTTCTGTTTCTCACTGATAAACCTTCATTATTGTGATTTTTATTGAGGAGTTTCTTTTTTCTTATACTAGAGAATATTTCAAATTTTATGCGATTGTTTCCTAACCCACTTCTAGAATCAGCTCTCTCTCTTAAGAGCCCTGGTTTCTTTTACTGAAAACAAATATTGGAAGCCAAAAACCCAGTGCCAGATGTAATTGCAGCTCTTTAAATCCAAATGTTGAGCCATTGTTGCGGGTAATACTAAATTAGGTCATTGTAATAATTAAATTCTTCTGAAATGTAAAATTTGCTGTACTTAATTAAATGAAATAGTAGTAAGATTGTTAAATGAAAAAGTCTCAGAAATTTTATTACATCTTCTAATTTTTTATTGTCAGTTTGTTATATACATCTTTTTTGTGTATGTATTATTGAACAGAAAGTCTGAGGCAAAAACTTAAAACATGGTAATTTGAAGAGTATTGAGATTAACTCTGTGCTATTAAATGGACTCTATATTCTATTAGGAAAATTAACAGGCATAGATTCTGGAAAAATATTTATGTGGGATAATGTTTTGTTTTATATTAGTAATCAGTTTACATTTTATATTCAACAAAGGTTAGAGAATATTTTCCTGAGAAAAGGGGAAAAATGATTAAAAAGAGAGAAAAGCTTCCAACATTTTAAATACCTGGACAGTATCACTAACTAGTTTTTATTGTTCTACATGTTATCTGTATTGTTAGAATGGAGAGTTTATTAACCTGGGTGGTTTTACACAGAGCAGATAACTGTTTAGAGGCTCGATAGAAACCCATGTGTTTGTATTTGTAACCTTGTAATACCAGTAAACACCCGAACAGTTCTGAGATACCTTGTGAGCACATTTTCTCTCTTACTCCTTGGTGTACACCATTTCACCAAACTGACTGAATCTATGAAGCTTAGAAATGTAAGCAGTAGAATTGTAGGACCCAAAGAATAAATATGAATGAGAGAAACAAATCATTTTTTTAAGAATCAGGTATTTTAATTTTCTTGGTCTATATTTTAAATTTCTGAGATTTTAACTATAGAGTCTTTTAAGTCAAATGTAAGTAGAAAAGTATTAAATAAACTGAGAGATTGCCAGTATAATGAAACACCACCATCGAGGAAAAGAACCAGCAGGTAACAATGAAGTAGCAATAAATGAAGGAGGCTCTAGTGTATAAAGGAACTGGGATGAGTGCCTGGGATGTGTGAGGAGATGCCCAGAGAGCCCTGTAATGAGAGCAGCTGGGTGGTGCAGAGTATCAGGGTGCTGAGAGAAGAAAAGAGGCAGAGGTGTGTCGAGACTGGCGAACGTTATCAGGGAAAACATGGGCACCTGAGTATGTCATTTGTGATTGTACATAAATCTTGAAGCCAGTGCATCTAAAATCTAGAACAGTGGTTTTCAGCAAAGCTTGAATCTTGTGTGCCCAGGGTGTGTCAACGGTGTGCCTTCTTTCCAGTGTTTTATGTCATTTAATTCTTGTCAACTCTTTGAGGAGTGGCTCTTTACTATTACAGAGGTACATCAAGGAATGGGGCACAGAGGGGTGGAGAACATGATACCAAGCTCATCTGAAGAAATCAGAGATAAAACCGAGGTACCATGTTTAGTTTCAGCGTAGTGTGGCAATCGACAGAAAATCAACTAAGCACAGGTGCAGACGCTTCGGGTTGGGGCAACCATTAATATTGTTAGGAGTTTCTGTGTCTAGTTGTTTAAGGGAGAAGTTTGTTGTAGTAGCTGTGAGGTTTAGATAACTCACCTATGTCTCCCGAGGTGCTGGTGGATGGAGAAGTGTGCCCACGAGGCTCTTTAGTGGGGTTTGCTATTGAGCACCCATTTGACACAGGATCCTTTGTCCAGATCCTGGAAGTGAGGTTTGGATTCTGCTTTAGACTCTGACAAACTGGTTGTTAGAACACTAGTCCATTTGTAAAGGAAAAAAAGAAATAACTAAATTCACTGAATTTTAAGATAATTACAAAAACGGCATGTTTACATTTGCAGAGTAAATCTCAAGAGCAAATTAATTATATGTCTGTAGTTCTTGACTTTAAGTAGGTTAGGTGAGGGGAAAGCATGATTTAATCTTGCTTTATGGCTGGCCAAATCTCTAGGCTAGCCATTTTTTCCTTTTCATAAAAATCCTTGTGGTTCCTTGCCTTCCCATTAGCTCATAGTTGAGAGCTCTGTTAAGTTGTCTGTGAGACGGAGTGTATTAAGCTGGCCTGATTAAAATTGTTCACAAGAGATCAAGCAGACAAGGGACTTTTAGCATAATTAAAAAAGTACTGCCAGCCTGTAAAGATAAGATTTCAGAGATTTTTGAAATTTATATCTACCTGTAGGGAAGTGTGTTTATGTAATTAGATTCTGGTTCTCTCAAGAAGCCTTCTTAATTCATGCATGGCATCTGTTTATGGAATATTATCTGCTTGTGCAGGACATGTGAAAGCTGCTTAGAGGAGCCAGGTCTTGAAAAAATGAAATGTTTGCCTTGAAAGATCTCAATGTGATACATTAAAAAAAAAATCAGTTAACCTTCTATGTTAACCTGCTTATTTATGGAAGGAAACTCAGTAGTCAAGTTCAAAGTAGAAATGGAAGAATTAAAGCAAATTGTATGCCCTGTGTTCTGAGGCAATTGTGAGAAAAGTTTATCAGTTTTGGGGAGGTAATTTGCTTTGGTTAATGGGTTTCTTAGCCCAAGATTTTAGTTTTGTCTCCTTATTAGTTCCCTAACTTTGCACTTCTCTGCTCTGAAATTATTCAGTTATTCCCACTTTACTATGATATTTCAGAAAAAGTGAATGTATTTAACATGGTTTCAATCTGTCCCTTCCTTTGTCCTTTGGAAGCCATGTGCCCTGCTGCTCATGCTGTGTGTATCTTACTCCAAAGGCTTTTTTTTTTCTTCTGTCCCTTGGTGTCTTAAATGGAGTTTTGGTTTTTCTTCAGAATGGGGCCCTTATAGCATAAATCAAAATGTTATTGCTATAACGAGACGGCGTTTCGAAGTAAAATTGCTAGAGTGTGAACTGTCTTGGTCTACCTCCATGCATAAGAGATTAGATTCCCAGGAAGAGCTTCCATCAGGAGAATGCCTCCTGGTGGGGGAGGGGGGCTTCCCTATGGTGGAAAAGGTGCTTTCCTTGGTGAGGTCACTCCCAAACAGTTCTTGTGCATTGAGAGAATGGTTCTTCTGGCCAAGGACAGATTATTTTTCTTTTACCTTCTTCTGTTTTATAAGTAATCACACCTATTTTATAAATTTTACTATAAAGCATCTGTATCCAAAAAGAACCAAAGCTCTTTTCTTGTCAGGTCTGGGCAAGAGAACGAGATGATCATAGAAGCCCTCAAATGAAAGTGCATCCTGGATTACTCCAGCTATATTTGGGATGAGCTAAGGAAACTATTGATGCATACTTTGGCTAGGTGTAAGAATATTTTAATTTTAAATCACCAAGAATGAAGAGGAAGGAACCTAACATATCAAATGATGGATTTTTTTCTTCTTCATTTCATGATGTTTCATTATCCATCCAAGGAAAGTACTAAACAAGGTTGTGTCTTGAAACAGTATCATCTGTGAGTAGTTTTATTTGTAGGAGGAGGTCATGGAAAGGTTTCTCTCTGGTTTCTTCGTGACAGGCAATCAGAGGAATTCACAGATCTTCTGGTTTCTAACCATTTTAAAGACTTGAAGAATTTTGTATCAAATTATATATTGCTTTTACTTTTGATTAAATAAACTGCTTTAACAGATTGTACAGTCACGTAGTCTAGGTAAAAATAGTTGTTTCAGTTAAGACATACTGAGACGAAATCCTACAGAATTGATAAAGCTATGTTATTATTTTTCTAACTAGTTTATTCCTTCTATATACTACATATATCATCTTCACCTCTCCTTTAATTTCTCGTGTGAGTTGATATAGCCCTTGTTTATCATGTACTGTAAAGAGTTAGCAGGCAACAAAAGAACTGAACATGAATCATAATGATTTTTTAAAGTAATAAATTAGATGAAATTATTGGAAGTGTTTCAGGAAATCAGTCATCAGTTGGCCTTCATTTCTTCAGCAAACCAGGAAGCATTCAAATAGCATTAAATTGTGAGCCAGAAAGAGTGACTGTGAGTTCTCTATATGATGATCTCCTAACATTCCTCAATCTAATATTCATCTGTAAAATGGAGATAATAGTTATCTAGAAGTGTTATACAGTTCGTGTGTGAAATAGATTTCCTGCTCAGATTTCTAGACCCTACTATTCAATGTTAATTGGTATGCATCATTATTTTATTAAATTCTTATGTGCGTAACATTGTATAATAAATAACTTTTTGTGTAAAAAATAAACCTTGCAGTATATTTTGATATTGTAGTTGATGGATTGTTCTTTTGAATGTCTATTTTGTGAATATTAATTAACTTAAGACTCTGCATAATACACCTTGAATCAGTATTTAAACTGCTGTGTCTAAATCTGTTGTGGTATTTCTGAGGCTTCTGGTTTACAGGTTGAAAGTATTTTTACAGTTTTTCAGATTTTTCTGAGTGAATGTTTTTTTGTTGCACCTGTTTAACATGTGTAATTTGTTGGAGTTAGAGTATCTATTTGTGAAGTCATGACTATAATCAAAATAGTGACTATACTGTTACCCTCAAGGGCCCTGGGTTCCTCTGTAGTTTTCCTCCTGCCTGTTCTGGTCACAGACAGCCCAATTTCACTCCTGCAGTCATTCGTCTGTTTTGTTTTTACCACTAGATTTCTTCAAATTTCCTAGAGCATTATAGAAATGAAATTATGCATTATTTATTCATTATGCCTGCCTTCTTTCTCTCAACATAAGATTCATCTGTGTTTTTGCTTGTAACATTTGTTTAAATGATGAGTCATATATTGAAGTTGTTTTATCCTTTATCTATTAATATCAACGAGTGTAAAATGATCAGTTTCCAATTATTAACTATTTTGTTGAAGACTGCTATAACCAGTAATAAATTTTGTTTGCCTTTGAGTAAGTACCTAGAAGTATCAGGCTTAGATTAAATGACAGGTCTATGTTGAAATCTTTAAGAAAGTCCTAAACTGCTTTTTAAACATACTAATTTTATATTCTAACCATTATTGGAAGAGAATTTCACTTCCTGGGTATCCTTGCCAACACTTCCCAAGTTTTTTAACATTTTAACCACGTGTGTAATGACTTCAATTTGTGATATTTTATTGCATTCTTCCTGGTAGTTGGTAATTTTGGGCATGTTTTATTGTGAATTTTCTTTGGGGGCTGTTCAAATATTTTGTGAAATTTTAATCAAATTGTTAGAGTTTTGGGAGTTCTATATACATTATAAATATAATTCCTTTGTTAGGTATTATGCTTTCTAGATTCTGGTTTGCTTATTTATTAAATTTTGCTTACTTTTTCAATTCCTATAAAGTACCTTTCAGAGGATATACATTTTCCATTTGATACAATCAGAATTACCAATTTTTATCCTTTATGGGTTTTACTGTTGCTAACATTTTGCCAAACTAAACACCAAATGTAGTTTCTTATATTCAGGAAGATTTGTAGCTTTGCTTTTTACACTTAAGTTTGTAACCCATTATTATAATAAACTTTTTACTTTAGAGTAATTTTAGACTTGAAAAGTTGCTAAGGTAGTACAAAGAGTTCCTGCATACCCCTCACCTACTTTCTCCTATTATTAACACCTTACATAACCCTGATGAATTTATCAAAACTAAGCACTGGAATTGTACATTTCAATTAACAGCAGTCTTTATTTGGATTTCACCAATGTTTCTTCTAAAGCTTGTCTTTCCATTTTGGATTCCACTTTGTCTTTAGTTCTACTGTTTCCATCATCTACTCTGAACCACGATAGTTTCTTTATTATATTCTATGTTTTTCATGACTATAGAAGTTTTGAGCTGTATTGGGACTATGACTATGGCTATGCATTGGGAGAATTTTCTTTTAAGATGGGTTTGTGTGATGTTGTCTTTATAATCCAAATGAATTTTGAGGTATACTCTCACCTGGTGTTACGATGTATACCAGGAATGCTAGCGTTTGGGAGACAGAAGCAACAGTATTTTGAGCCCAGCATGTGTGATATAGTGAGACTATATTCCTCCACTTACCTGACAAAGTGTCATTCTCATCATACTGTACTTGAGCCTGGTTGTGTGTGTGTGTGTGTGCATGTATGCATGTATGTGTGTATCTATGTGTATCTGTGTGTGTGTTTGTGTGTGTATATCTGTGTGTGGGGGGGTGGGGAATGAAAGTTGAGAGCTGTGGGCAAGGGAATCGATTTGCCTTGCCATTCTTGTTGATCTTGATTACGTGAGTGTAAAGTTAATTTATTTTTACCCTTTCTATATTATGTTCTTTGGAAGCAAGTCATTAAATCTAGCCTAGAAATAAGGGGAATGAAGAAGAGGTGATTATGGCTTATATAGAGAAACAGCTACATAAGTTATTTGAAATTCCGTAAGAAAGATTTATCTCTTCTTCCTTAATTATTTATTTATTATGTCACTGTGAAACCATATATATTTATTTCACACCATAGGACATATTCATGTTCTATGGCAATCATTTATTTTATTGCTCAGTTCCCTTGACTTACTGGCTTCTTTTATTTATTGATTTGAGGATTTCTTTGCATTCTGACATTATTTGATGATAACTAACAATTATTTTTTTCTTTTCTGTGTTTTATCGTTTTAATCATTTCTTAAAGGACTCCTGGTTCCTGCTTCTTGAGCACATTTTTTACAACCAGGGTCCACACACTGGGTGGTTAGCTGGTTTGCTGCTGTTGGAACCATATGTCTAGTTTTCTTGACGGAATCAGAACGTACATGTAACTCTTCTATACCAATATTTGTGGTTATTTCTGTATTTGTGTTATTTAAATGTGAATGCCTACTTAAGTTTCTGATTCTAATTTGCTAAAAGGGATTTTTTTATCATGATTGATTATCTGTGATGTCAGTTTCCAATCGTGATAGAAATAGCCCCTATAATCCATTTCTTAGGCTTTAAACCTCAGCAACATATATTTCAGTCTCAGAATTGTTAATATGTAACATGAAATCTCTTTCTTGGTTAATTTTTATATATCATATAAGATATTATCAAAGTTTGTTTTCTGTACTACAATGATTTTAAGAATTTCATGCAGCTTATATTTAAATTTTATTTTGTTTTAAAAATTTTTGGCTATCTAGTTCTCGTGTCATTTGTTTAAAAAAAATCTTTATTTCACTGTCTTGCCTTTGACTCTTCTTTGAAAATTGGTTGCCCATTTTTGTGTGAGTCAGTTTTGGAATCCTTTATTGTATTTTTCTATCTTGGTATCATATTGACTTGATTATTGCTGACTTATAAAAAGTCTTCAAATCAGGTAGTGGTAATCTAATTTTATTTTTTTCTGTTGAAGTTGTTTTGCTAGTCAAAGTCGGAATTTGAAATTAGCATACCAGTACCTACTCAGGAAAGCTTACCAATAGCCATCTTGATGGCTTCTGTCTTGTAATCGCAGTTGAGGTAAGAGGGTCAGGATTTGAGAATCCTCTTTGGTTACACAGTGACTTGAGGCCTGCCTGAGCTACTTGAGATCTTGTCTCAGAAAACAGATTCAAAAACAAAAAATTAAAAAGCTTACAGGGATGAGGATTTTGGTCCAATTAATTTTTAAAAAAATTTAATTTTGGATATTATATGAAATTATATCATTTTCCCCTTTCCTTTCCTCCCTCCAAACACTCTCATTAAACCCTCCCCAGTCTCTTTCAAGTTCATGGCCTCTTTTTTCCCTTAGTTGTTGTTCATTTGTATAATACACTTGCTCATTTTTATAGCTTTAGTTGCCCTTTGCTCCACCTTCCTTACGTCTCTAGTGGGACCGCTTTTACTTGCATGACCCCCCCTCGCACACATTTCACCTACGCAGAAAATAACAGGGTATGTTGGTCTGTCTGTTGTTGGTTTATTTTACTTAATGTAATGTTTTCTAGTTCCATTCAGTTTTCTACAAACAGCATAATTTCAACTAATAAAAAACTCAAAGTCTTTGCTGAATATATACCACATTGTCTTTATCTGATAATTGGTTGATGGGCACATAGATTGTTGTCATTACTGTTGTGAATATGGCCCTGATAAGCATGGGTATAAAAGAATCTCTCTACGTTCACCAGTTTTGAGTCTTTTGTGTACATAAGCAGAATAGTTGAATTATCTAGTATCTGTGTTTTTATACTGATTTCTATTATGTCTGAACATATTTGAATTTCTACCAACAATGAATAAGGGTTTTATTGCTAGTACATACCCAACAGCATCTCCCCCATCCCCTACTTGATAATAGCAATACTGTCAGAGGTGAGTTAGATCTCAGTGACGAATTCATGGATATTCCTTGATTGCTAAGATTTTTGAACATTTAATAAAAATGAATTTATTGGTCATTTGTAGTTCATTTGAAAGGTGTCTATTTAGTTCATTTGCTCAGTTGTTGGTTGGATTAGATTATTTGCTTAAGGGGTTTAATGTTTTGACTTTATATTGTTGATATTAGGCTCTTTTCCTGTAGGCTGTCCCTTCTCTTGATTATTTATATATTTTTATTGTTTTTAGAAACCGTTTAAGTTGACGAAATCCTATTTGTCATACAATTGTTCATATTTAGAGTAATTTCCTATGCCCAATTATGATTCATTTTTTTTGTTGCACCCTTATCTTTTTGAGCATCAACATAGCACTGGCTTCATAGATAGAACTGTTTTATGGAATAGTTTAAAGGGTGTAGACATTTGTTCCTTTTAAGGGAGCGATAGAATGTAGAGTAAATTTGTCTTTTCCTGGGGTTTTATTTGTTTATTCATAAACAAATTTAATCTGAGGTTTACAAGAAGTTATTTTACATTGTCAAATTTATTGGCATAGAGTTTTTCTAATATAACTGTATTATATATAGATTCTATAGTCATATCACCTTTAGGTTCTGAAATTGCTTATTTATAGCTTTAATTTCTGATCTGTTAGTTTTAGAAGTTAGGGATTTTACTGACCTTTCTAAAGAATGAATTGCACTTTTAGTAGGTTTTCTTTTCTTCTGTTCTGTATTTCTTATCCCTTAAACTCTATGATCTATTTTCTTTAAGGTATATCTTAATTTGATTTGATTTATTTCTTATTTCTTAGGGTACAGAGTTACAAGTATTTAGTGCCACAAATTTCCTTGTCAATATTGTTTCAGTGACATTTATTTTGATGTGATATGTTTTCTTTTTTATTCATTTTAAAATTCCTCTAGCTCCACTTTTGATTCTTTTCTCTTTAGCCTTTGGTAATTTAGAAATATATTTTTAGCTTGAGTAGTTTATGATTTCTCAACAACCTTTTTGTACTGTATTTTAATTTATATAATTTTTAATAGAGACCATGCTCTATGTTGTTATAGACCTTTTTAAATTTGAGGCTTACTTTATGGTGACAGTAGTGTAAATATGTTAACCTGTTGTTTTGCATCCTGTATTCATGTTTTGAAGCTCAGTATTTAGGTACATAATGATTTAGGATTATTGGATCTTCTTGATAGATTGACAATCTTGTCATCATAAAATTCTCTTTGTCTCTGGCAACAGTTCTTTCTGTAGTGGCCTTTCTCTGATGCTATAGTGACTCAAAGTTTCTCTGATTAGTGTTAGTGTGCTCCGTCTTCTTTATAATTTTGTTTTTAATCTTTGTGGGTTTATACTTAACACATTTTAAATCAGAATGCTATGCTATGTATTGCTAGGAGTCTGTTAATCTATGCACTTTACCTTGAATATTTTGATCACTTACATTTATTATAGTCATTTATTTGGGTTTTCCAATTTCGTCCTGTCTTACCTTATTTTTTTTTTTACCCACGTTGCTTCTTCCTCCGTTTTGTTTTTGCTTATATTTATTCTGATTTTCTTTATAATCACTAGCTCTTTTAAACATCCTTGTGCCCCTGGGCTAGCTACTACTTATCTAAAGGCATATATGACATTTTGTGTCACAATGTCACTGCCTTAATATCTGAGTAATGTTTTAAAATATTTTGGCTAGGATATTTTAGGAATTATATTTTTAATCTCTCCCTGCTATTTTTATTGGTTATAATATTTAGATGTGAAAGATATAAATATTGAAATTGGTATATAATAATTATTTGTTTTAAGAATTTCCTTCCATCTATTGCTTTGTGCCTGGAGGGTTTGTCTAAGTATCATTGCCACAGAGAATTTTTCTTAAAGGGCCACTAGTTTCTAGAAGATTAAAAATCATGGTATCCTTGATCATTACATATTCTAAAGCTAGTTCTTAAGCTTTCCAAACAGCAAATGTGCTGTGTCCCTATTGTGCAGGTGCTATCTTTTCCCTGTGGATCCAGACAGTTGAATGTAGAATGGTTAGGGCTGATTAGTAAGCCGGTGAGTGATGACAGGGGAGCCTATAGCCTAGTCTCCATGAATATTAGGGAAGTGTGCCAACTGAAGCTGGCTTAATTCTGCAAACAGGAGCCTTTTGCAGAAGGATTCATGGTAATTAACCAACTCAAAGTGCAATATTTTCTTTTCATTAATTTGGCAGAAAACAACTAAATATCTACAGCAAAACTGTTTTTGACATTTTCATTTTCTGCTTCAAAAATAATGGATATTTTGAATTGCAGTATGGAAGAATTTTTTCATTTCCATTATAACATCTTAAAAATGTAGATCACTCAATTAGCAGCATTTATTTTTTTTCAATTTAATAGAATTAATTGACAGCAGGAGTGACCAGAATTGATTCACATTTTGAAGTGATAAGCTTGTAGGAGACTCTTGGAGAGTTTATTGACTCTGATCTGTTTTGCTGTTTTGTTCCATGCGTGTGTAAGTAGTATGATGGTAGGTAGTATTTTTAAGCTCCCCTCTACTCTACATTGCTGTATACCATTTCCTGCTCTTCTCCTATTTATTTTGGGCTAAATTATATTTGTTTATATTAATCAGTTCATTCCAGTTGTTATTTTTTTTAGCTTCAAATGTACTTGCTGCTAACCATTTTATAAGAAGTATCTTGATATTGTTAGGAAGGTTCATTGTTGATAAATTTTTCTCTACAGTTATTGTAGAAGTCTTTGTTTCATGATATGTTAATCTTCATATAAATGCTTTAATTTTAATAGTTTTTATTAATAATCTTTTATAATAGTCATACATTTACTAAGCTCTTTATTACACAGTACTTTTTCTTCTGCAGTTTTGAGATGTCTTGTGGTTATAATTTTGCTTCTGTGTATATTGAATATGTTTTCTCAGAAGAGTATTCTTATTTTAACTTTCTTGTCTTTTTTTAACTGTCAGAAACCAATTTCAATCTATCTCAAAATCCAAATGCAGAAGGCTCTCAGGCTAACTTCTGAAATCCGACAGAACACGTGACTTCTGGAGTGCTGGAAATGCGCTGTCGGTTCCAGCACTGGGAGCTTGGGTATTGCCTTTCTTATCATTTAGTCTTCCTTCTTCTTTTTCTCCTCCTCCTCCTCTTCTCCCTCCTCCTCCTCCTCTCCTCCTTCCTCCTCTTCTTCCTTCTTCTTCTTCTTCTTCTTCTTCTTCTTCTTCTTCTTCTTCTTCCTCTTCCTCTTCCTCTTCCTCTTCCTCTTCTTCCTCTTCTGCTCTTCCTCTTCCTCTCCTTTCTTCTTCTCTCTCTTTGTACATTTAATGCTTAGCACTCTCAGATACACCAGGCCATCACACCACCACTACTCAGCTAGTGACCAGCAGAGATAGAGGGACCAGCATGGGTAGAGAGACCAGAGTTTAGTTCCAGCTCCAACAGTCCCTGAAAAGAGAATGTGGAGCATCCTGCATACTGCTGTAACTGGTTGTAAAAACATACAGTAGTCCAAGGGCAGTGTCGCAAATGACAAGCTTGGCTGCGGCCCTCCCAGTTAAGGGCAGTGTAAGTAGTTGGGAATGTTGTTCAGTTGGTAAAGTGTTTGCCTAGAATACAGGAAACCCTGAGTTTGGTGTCCAGCTCTAGAAGACAACAACAACAAGTATAGCGGCACAGCCCTGTAATTTTAGCATTCAGGAGGTTGAAGCAGGAGATTCAGAAACTGAAGGCCATCCTGGGCCAGATGGGAAATTTGAGTGGGGAGGGGACTCACTTGTTTAAATGAGTATATAAGCATAAATATGTTTATTCAATCAATAAATATGCTTGGAAACTAATATTGGCAGAGATTTAATGGTGAATAAGGGAAGTACAGTTCTAAATATTGAGAAGCTTACACACTAGTAGGTCAGTGGAGTTTTGTTTTATTTTTTATTTATTCTACTCTCATACAAAATATCTCAACCACAGCTTCCCTTCCCTTCACTCCTTCAAGTTTTGGCTGACCTTTCCTCTTCCCCAGATCCATTCCCCCTTACCCCATCCCCTCTTCCCAGAAAATAGCAGGCTTTCCAGGGACATCAACTCAGCAGAGCACAATAAGATACAAGACCAGGCACAAACCCTCAAATCAAGGCAGGATGAGGAAACCCAGTAGGAAATAAGGGATCCCAACAGCAGACAAAAGAGTCAGAGATACCCCCACCCCCAATATCAGAAGTCCCCTCAGAACACTAAGCCAACAACTATAACATATACGCCCAGACCCACTCAGGCTCTGTGATGGCTGCTGCAGTCTCTGTGAGCCCTCATGAGTATTGTTTATTTGATTCCGTGGGCCATGCTCTCCTGGATGTTTTCTACCCCTCTGTCTCTCACGATTCCTCCTCTTTCACAGGGTTCCCTGAGCCCAAAAGGGAGGCTACCTGCTGGAAGCCTCCAACATGGGTTTTCTCTCTACTTAATGTTTAGATGTGGGGTCTCTTCATCTGCTCCCATCAGCTGAAACCTCTCTGGTGGCCACTGGTTTAGGCATTGATCTATGATAATAGCAAAACTTTGTTAAGGAATCATTTCACTGTTTTTTTTTTTTTCCTCCTAATCATGGTTGGTTCTACTCTAGGTCTCTGGGCTATCCAGCCTTCAGTTCTCGGCTATCCAGGAAGTGTCTGGGGCATAGGCTCTCTCTTGTGTAATGGACTTCAAATTAGACCAGGCATTGACTGGCCACTCCCACAAGTTCTGGGCCACCATTACCCCAACACATCTTGCAGGCAAACAGATTGTAGATTGAAGGTTTTGTGGTTGGTTTGGAGTCTTGATCCCATCATTGGAAGCCTTGCCTGGTAAAAGATGGAAGGTTTGTTCAGGCTTAGTATCCCATTGCTAGGAGTCCTCAATAGGATCACTCTACTTCATAGATTCCAAGGAGTTTTGATTGCTCTAGGTTTCTACATTGCTTCTCCGCTCCATGCCCTCCAATTCTAGTAATCTTTCCTATACTTTTATTGCCACCCTCACCTGATCCTTCCTGTTCTCATCCCTACCTACCCCTAGTCTACCTTCACAATCTGTTCTACCCCTTCATGGAAATCCACACATCCTCCCTAGTGCCCTCCTTGTTACTTAGCCTGTGGATTGTAGCATGATTATCTTTTACCTTACAGCTAATATCCATTTATAACTGAGTACATACCATATTTGACTTTCTGCATTATCTCACTCAGGATGATTTTTTTTGTAGTTCCATCCATTTGCCTGCATGTTTCATAATGATTTTTTAAACAACTGAGTAGTACTCCATTATGTGAATGCTCATATTATTTATCCATTGTTCATGTGAGGAACATCTAGGTTGCTTCCAGTTTCTGGCTACTATGAACATAATTGAGCAAGTGTCCTTGTAGGAGGGAGTGTTTTTTGGGTATATGCCCAAAACTGGTTGTCTTAGGGTTTCTATTACTGTGAAGAGACACCATGACCATAGCAAGTTGTATAAAGGAAAACATTTAATTGGGGTTGGTTTACAGTTTCAGAGGTTGAGTCCATTATCTTCATGATGGGACATGACAGCATACAAGTAGACATGGTGCTGGAGCAGGAACTGAGAGTTCTACATCTTGATCCACAGGCAGAATAAGCAACTGTGTGTCACACTGGGTGTAGCTTGAGGATAGGAGGCCTTAAAGACAATTCCCACTGTGACATACTTCCTCCAACAAGGCTGTCTACTCCAAAAAACGCCACATAGTCAACAGTGCCACTCCCTATGGGGACCATTTTCTCTCAAATCACCGTAGTAGTATAGCTGGGTTCTCAAAGCAGAATGATGTCCAAATCTCTGAGTAACTGCCCTATTGATTTCCATATTGGTTGTACAAGTTTGTACTCCGACTAGCAATGGAGGAGTGTTTCCCTTGTTCTACATTCTTGCCATCATTAGCTGTAATTTTTGTTGTTGATCTTAACCATTCTGACAGGTATAAAATGGAATTTCAAAGTAGTTTTGATTTGTATTTTCTGATGGCTAAGGGTGTTGAGCATTCCTTTTAGGTGTTTCTCAGCCATTTGAGATTCCTTTTCTTATATACAGGATTGTTTTAGCTGTCCTGGGTTTTTACTTTTTCCATCTGAAGTTGAATATTGTGCCTTCAAGGTCTGTAAAGAATTGTGCTGGAACTTTGATGGGTATTGCTTTGAATATGTAGATTGATTTTTGTAAGATGGTTGTTTTAACTATTTTAATCCTGCAAATCCATGGGCAAGGGAGATCTTTCTATCTTCTGATATTTTCTTCAGTTTCATTTTCAAATCCTTGAAGTTTTTGTCACACAGTTCTTTCACTTGCTTGGTTAGAGTTACTCCCAAGATATTTTATATTGTTTGTGGCTATTGTAAAGGGTGTTGTTTCTCTGATTTCTCTCTTGATCTGTTTGTCATTAGTATATTGGAAGACTACTAATTTTTTAATTTAATTTAATTTAATTTAATTTTTAAATTAATTTTGTTTCCAGCCATGTCACTGAAGGTGTTTATCAGCCATAGGAGTTTCTTGGTAGAATTTTTGATTTGCTTATTATATCATCTGTAAATGACGATACTTTGATTTCTTCCTTTCTAATTTGAATCCTATTGATCTCCTTCAGTTGTCTTATTGCTCTAACTAGAACTTTAAGTACTGCATTGAATAGATATTGGGAAAGTCGACAGCCTTAAGCAAATTAATTCATTCTAGAGAGATGACTTGAGTAGTGCACAGCACTTGCTACTCTTGAACTAGACCTGGTTTGGGTTAGCACATCTACATGGAGGCTAAAAATCTGTAACCTGGCTACAGTGCCCTCCTTTGGTCTCTGTGGGTACTGTATGCACATGGAGAATGGCTGTACATATGGGTAAATCATTCATACACGTAAGAGAATAATAAAAGGATTAGCCCTGAAGTATGAATCATATAATATAAATAAATATATTAAGTGCTTTGAAGCCTCACTGCTTAAAGGAAAACAGTGTTTTCATGAGGGAAGTAGGTCTGGAGAGGATAAAGTTGCTCATTTTACGCACTTCCTTCTAAACAGGTGAAATTGTTTAAACTTGAAGTAGTGAGGGATATGTGTTAATCTCGAAAAGCAGAATGTATGAAGGCCTTGATATACAATAAGCATGGTGTGATATACAAACAGAAGACGGTCATTGTGGATGAACAAAGAAGAATAATCTGAATGAATTTTTTGATTCCTGAAAGTTATTTGTCAATTTCTAAGGACTAGTGTTTGTACTGTCTCTATATACCAAGTGTATGATCTGAGTAATCGTTATAAGAAAATGTATAATGAATGTTAAAGGCACTGTTATTTTCAGTAAGCTTAATATTAAGATGGGCATTTGAGTGGTAAACCCATAGAGGATAGCATCATAATGTTATATGAAAGAGCTTAGCATTGCATTCAAAGCTTCTCCCTTGTTTATTTATGTGATCACTTACAGAAATGCTTATTTAGCCCTTTATTATGTATTAGAAAGTTTAGTCGTCATGGTTATCAAATAAATAGTTAGGAGGCCCCTTCACATGGACATTATCAAATTTCTGCTACCCAAAACATTCTGTGCTGAGTTTCAACTGAAAAAAAAAGACTTTGTTAAACCATGTGCATATATATTTCTATGGGGGTATGTGTACATGATAACTATTGCCTGCAGAGGCTAGAAGAGGATATCGGATACCCTGAAGCTCAAGGTAGATGTGGTTGTAAGCTACCTTATGTGGGTTCTGGAAACTGAAGACAGGTCCTCTACAAGAGTAGCATTTCCTCTTAATTGTTGAGCCATTTCTTCAGCCCTTTAATCTTACTCATGTGGGAGACTAGTGAAATTTCAGACTCTTAGACCTCACCTGGTCTTACTGAATCAAACTCTCCATTAAGAGCACCATGCGGTTAAAATGCATTTTGTAGGTTGAGAAGCAGTATTTTAGAGCAGAAGTGGCTTATGGTTTGGGGTGGGGGAGTTCCACTGATAGCTCATTACTTTAGATAAATGTTTGAAGATTTATTCTTATTAACACGAGTGTCCTGTGTATATATATGTACACCATGTGCATTCCTGGTACCCTTGGAAACCAGAGGGCATTGGATATCCTAGATTTTGATTTAGAGATCATTATAAGCCAGTATGTAGGTTTTGGGAAATCAACCCAGGTCCTCTGTAAAAGCAGAAAGTGCTCCTAACTGCTGAGATATCTTTACAGTCCTCTTTGAAATTGTATTTAAAATTTATTTTGAAGAAAAAAATTGGTTGGGGATGTTGCTCAATGGAAGCATACATCCCTAGCAATTATGAGGCCATGGACTTGATCCCTAGCACCTAAAAATATTTTACTACTTAAAAACAGAAAAAATGCATATCTATTAATGTTGATTATATATAGTAATATATGTGTTTTACACACACACATTGTTTAATGACTTCTTTAGTATGCATGTATTTTTCATCCATGTGTTACCCATCCTCATTTGTTTACAACTTCCTGTGTGACCGCTTTCACAGCAGATACGGACTGTTTGCCCCAGAGACACTTGTGCCCACAAAGCCTAAGGTATTTACTGCTCAGGCCTTTATGGCATTGTTGCGCTGCCCCCTCGGGAGCATAAACAGATTTCGGCGTGCATGATGGAAACTGACTTTACCTTATTAATTATGTGCAGCGTTAAGTCTTGTCGGTGCCTGAACTGCTCTGGGAAGTAGTGATATAACACATTTTTACCTATCAAATGTAATCCAACTTAACTACTTGGAAGACTGGCATATAAAACATTTAAACATTTAAAACAATGAGTCAAAATTTATGATGATATAGGTATGATAATTGAGATCATACTTATGAAATTTGAGAAAATTATGACTATCATAATGAAATAAAAATGAAAATATATACTCATCTTGCTTATTTTTAAAGAAAAAAGTTTATAGACAGGGCCTCATGGTACTTCCTAATCTGGTGGCATCAAATCATGTAGTCAAATAATCTTCCTGTTCCACCCCACTAATTAAGTGGCACTCTAAGTGTCTGTTGCTACATTGAAATAATTTATTATATTTATAAAAGTTGCCCAGTTCTTCTCAGGCTTATTTTTCATTTAATGGTAATTGTCTTTGTGAACTGCAATGGCTTATCAGTTTACTTCCATGTGTACCTAGGAGACTAAACCTAGGCAAAGGCATCTGCCAGCGGTGGAGCTGGAATGAAGACGTAGTACTTCTGATTAAACTGACTATGTTGAACATAAGCAATGGGATGGATTTATAAGCGGTTCATGGTTAAAGGGATGCAATCCCTGCAGCATTCAAGGCTTACATCACATCACTTTTCTTTTATGTGGTTGAAAACATATTGTTTTCTTAATGTTCCTTTGTAAATAAAAATATTAGTCATTTAAAACACTGAATATTTTTCTTATTAAGAAGCTGTGGTGAGCTGGACAGTAGCGGCTCACACCTTTAAACCCAGCATTCATGATTATAATGAAGTAAAAAATTGAAATAATATATACTTATCTTGCTTATTTTTAAAGAATTTTTTTTAAAGTGACAGACAAACTCTGTGAGTTTGATGCCAGCCTGGTCTACAGAACGAGTTCTAGCCAAGGCTGTTCCATGGAGAAGCTTTGTCTCCTCCCCGCCCCCCAAAAATCTAGAAGAGTCTAATTCAGCTAGGTTGGGGACTTTGTGGGTTCTCAGAGTGATTTTATCTCTTCTCTGCATGTGGCTGTGGTTGGAAGCTATCACCTAGACAGGAACTTGTGGCTTTATATACTGCTTCAAGTATATAAAGGGACTCTGAGCTAACACGTGCAGTGAAAGCATCTGGGGATGTCTGGTACCAAGAGTACCGCTTGCCCAATATTTTCTAAATGTTGGCTCACATGAGTACTTTGGAAGTGAATGAAATTTCTGTGAATACAAAATGTGTGTGTGTGTGTGTGTGTGTGTGTGTGTGTGTGTGTGTGTGTGTGTAAAGTATTAGGGGTAGATTGTTTCCTTGGAGAGTACCTATAGAAAAGAATGCCGATCTCTCCTGGTGGGAAATACCTGGGGTCTCACATTCTAGAATCAGCCAGGTATAGTCAAAGAGTGAAGTTCCTAGCAACTCTGGGAATACTTACCAATTGTACCTATTCATACATACTGCAAACACATAATTAGGTTTTTTGGATCTGATACTGTATTTTTAATGTCAGATGTATAATACTTAATTTTCAATTATTCTTCACATTTTTAAGATATTTCAAAAGGTGTTATGGACCCTTAAAAAAGCTATGGTCTCTAGGCCCTTGGCCTTGAGTATGTCTAAGCTTTTGTTTGCATAAGTATATCTAATATCTGTCAGTTGAGAAATCGGTGCTCAGCAAATATGTTTTTATTTGGGATATTATCAATTTTATCAAAATGTTTTTTAAAATATAAAGGTGCATGTCTTTATACAGATTTCTCATTTAAATCTCTCATGATTCCCTGGAAAGAGATGTTTCTATAAATTTTAAATATAAATATAATGACATTTATATTTAACAAGAAAACAAATCGATGCTATAGTTGGCAAGAGAAGAGAATTATGACAAGTTCAAGTGTTCTGAATTGTCTATTTTCATTTGACATGAAGGAAAATAGGAAGGTAGAATTCAGGAAGGAAGGACATGAAGGCAGATCAGTACATAACAGACTACGATGCTATTTTACTTAAGTCCTTATAGGTTATGAAAAGTTCAGTCAGCACTGATGTACCAAAGGTTCTATTGAAGACAGTTTTTTTCATGTTAGAAACTATGTGACCTACAATAATATTTTCATATCATCATGATTATAATACTTGAAGTTTTAAGATTTTTTTGTTTTTTAACATTGGATCTCAACATATAGGAAGGCTAGCCATGGAACCTGAAATGCTCTCGTCTCTGGTTTTAATGTTGGGATAAGGCTTGCAATGCCATGCCCAGCTAACTTTATTCAATTTTTAAAAAACATTTTATATGTATTTAACCCAGATTCAGAATATCCAGCTGGGTACTAGGAGAGAAGAGAACTGTGAATTGAAATGAGGAGGGAGCAGAACAGTTTAAAGCAGTGTAGAGAATAACATTGTTATTCTGTTGCTGGTATTGGAATCCCCTTGCCACAGAAAATTGCAAATTCTCCTAGTTTTGAGGTAGGTTTTTCAAGAGTTGGACAGGATACTGTGTGGAAGACATTTGTAAGAAAAACCTCACATTTATTGGCGGTGGAGGCACACACCTTTAATCCCAGCACTCCGGAGGTAAAGGCAGGCAAGAGCAGGGAGAAAAAGAGAAGAAATGCCTCATGTTTACTCTGGCTTTCTTTTTAACATCATTGTCCTGACTATATGACAAGGACTGAGAATGTTAGCAGAAACTGGTGTCTTCTAGCGGAGACGGCAGTGCTCAGATGTTAGAACTCTGAAGAGGGCTGAGGTCTGGAGCAAAAGTGTGGAAGAAAAGAGCTGCCAAGAACCAAGTTCTGTATTCTCTGTCTAAGTAATGGTCTGCACATGTGCCATTGAGACTGGCGATCTTACCCAAGAATCTGCATGGGCTCTGTGAATGTCTTCATCTGTGTTAACAGTTCCTACTGGGCACCAATTATAACGCTCTAGCCATCTGTTGAAATAAGCAAGACCCCACCTTAGTCTGTTTTTGTTACTATAAGAAAATCCCCATAGCTGAAATTCATAAGGAAGTGAATTTTATTTTCATAAGTTGTGTATTCTGAAAAGTCTTAGATTTAGGCAACATCTGATTCAATTGCCTGGTTAAGTCTATTCTTATCTACAACATGGTGTTTTGAATGCTCCTCTTTCTGGAGGAGAAGGGTTCTGTGTCTCCACATGGCAGAAGATGAAAGGGACCGTCCTCATTTATAGAGCCATTGCAATGCAGTCCATAGTCCAAATCATAAGAGTCCTCATCAGTTGATTGCCTATCTATCCCATCATTCTGTCTTTTACATTTCATCTCTTGAAATTTATAGGCCCATCCATTCAAACCAAAGCAACATCCTGGTGTACAGCTCACGTTCTCTTTACCCTAAGAAAATTTAAACAAATCTCAACAAAATTTGGAAAAGAAATAGGTTTTAACCTGCCAAACTGGAAGAATTTGATGAATACACTGGGCCTTTCTCAAACCCAACCTAGCAACATAAAATCAGTTCTACTTGTTTAACTGATGATTTTACTGGTTGAGACCAAATATTGTCACTCTCTGAAGGAACATAAGTATAGAATCTAGGTTACCTACATTTTATTGTTACGATGCTCAATATATAATTAAAAACATTATTTTAGAGATGTCAAAGGAAAGTGTAGCCTCTGGTAAGAAGAAAAAGTAAATAGAAGTGAACCTTGAGATATCCTAGATGTTGATCTTAGTAGCCAAAAGTTCATGTGCAAACACCCTTGCAAAGACTTAAAAACAAAAACAAGCACACAATAGAGTAATTGGGATATTAATAAACGAAAAGGTAAAAAATCATAGGCATAAAATGAAATAATTAAAATAAGTGAAAATTCTCTAATTGAAATGAACAATAATCAAATGTATTTATTTTAACATCTCCAATAAGATATTAAGGAAAACTAATTTCATACATATCCTTCTGGAAACCTATGGATAAAAGGTTGCAGGAAATGGGCAGTGCCCGATGGAGGGAGCTGAACAGACACATACGAGGTTTTGCAGATGTATAATAACTGAAGTTATAGCAAAAGAGGAGCATGAGGGGAATATAAAATACTAGGGTTGAAAATATACCATTTTAAATAAAAAAATGTCAAACTTAGCAAGCCCCAGTATGAATTGACTATATATAGTGTATCATATTAAACTGCCAAAATTGCTAATAACCGTTACAATGATAATGAAGAAAAAAATTTTGAGACAGGGTCTTACTATATAGCCTTACTTGACCTGGAACTCTTTGTGTAGAGTAGAGTAGCCTCAAACTCATATAAAATACTGGTATTAAAGATACGTGCCACCTTGCCCAGCTTGAAGAAAATAATAAGGAACTCTTAAGTGTTAATACTACCATTCCTGAAGAAGCTACCAACTTTCTCTAATTTACGTATTTAAAAATACTGAGTCATTAAGTCTGCATGCATGTGTTAATTTAAGAATGATATGATATTTCAGATTGTAAGAAGCATGCAGGCCCATTAGATAAACCATACAGAACCATGTAGATATAAAATGGAAAGGTGCTTTGGATCTCATGGCTCTTGACTGTTTGATCTCATCATGTTTTTATTTTGTTTATTTTTGATAGGCAATAGAGTATCATTTTAAAAAGTAGTTTTCTTATGGGAGCATACTACTAATTTATATAACCATATTACGAATTATAATTTATTATTATTATTGAGGCAAGGTCTTTGTGTGTAGCCCAGGCAAATTAAACTTTTTGGTGATTCTCTTGCCTCTTATCACCCAGACGTTGGGATAACAGGCATGGACCACTGTTTGTGACTAAGGCTATTATATAATAAAATAAGCCTTAAAATCTGATCATTGCATGTAAATTTTATGTTAAGTTGATCTTAAAATCTCTTTTATGGTAAAAAGTTCATGGAAATTCAGCCTAACTATAATATGTAAATGTGTGTGTATGTATGTGTATATTTGAAGCTATGCCAGTTATAATGAGAAATGAATTACAGAGATACAAATGCTGCTGCCTTCTGTTTCTACTTTATGAAACCTGAATATAGAATTTCTATCTCAGTTGATAAGACATTCAGTTATGTATTAGAATTTCTGAATTGTTGATGTTTATTACTCTTTCCACTATTTGAAGCAATTGCTGTGCTAAAAATTTTCAGGGATACACCTATGTGTATTAAATTTTTTCTCATTTAAATGATATTTTAAAAAATGAAATTGAAGTGATTTTGCACCTAAAGTTCACCAAAAGACAGCCTCCTGTTTCTTTTTTATTCAGAGATTTTTATCAGAGGAATGTAGACTGGAATCTGCAATGGTTCTCAAAATCCCAAAGTGGTAAGTGAGACCAATTAAGTCTTTTCTTACCAATATTTAGTTGTAATTTTTCTCTATAGTTCTTTACTGAAATATTTAAAATGACAAGCGACATCAATTCCAGTGCTTACACATCTGATAATTTTAGAGCCTGGCTATTAGCAGTTCTGTGTTTGTGTTCCTAATGGTTTTGATTCTTTTAGTACTTGGAGTTACGGTCAACAGTGAAAGGAGTGGGTGGGCAGGAGGCTTTCCTCATGGCACTGTCCACCTGGCCCCATCTTTTTTGAGATAAACAAACCACATCCCAAAGTTGATGTGTTGTTGTAATCGATCTTGTTAGACTGACAATAAAGGTGGCATTTCCTGTTTTTAACCCCACCAATTCAAGAATTAGAATCCACATTTATCTTGTAATCTGTGATCCAAGTGAAATCTTTATAAAATATTAAAATGTTTAAAAGAGTGGGTAAAAATTTGAGGCTAATATAGTTATGAAACAATGACGATAGGACTTATGAAAGTTAAGAATGTGACATTGTAATAAAATAAGAGAACTGGAATAATATATTTTATTTATTTCATTACATTATTGATTTTATTGATATTGACAAAGTCATTGATAGGAATCAAAAACATTTACAAAAAATAAAATATCCAGGGTTATGGATCTAGGTGTCCTGGGTTAGCACACAACACTTCCATACATACCCATATGAACAAACACATGAAAATCAAAGGTGTTATAAAGCTTAAAATCAGTGTTCAAGCTGACACTTTAGGTTTATAGTAAATGTTTCTGTGTGTGAAGTATTTGTTACAAGTATTACAAAATTTTTTATGCTTTCTGATGTACGAGTCTTGCTAAGTAGCCCCTGGTGAATTTCTGGTGATGTTCATATTGATGACCTAAGTTTGCCTTCAAAACTGTTGGTTTTCTTATTTTGTTCTGGGTTTAAGTATTCACCCTCTGTCTTCTTAATAAGCTCTGAGAAGCATCAAATATCTCATTCATATTTAGCCAATGTTACACATTGTTCTGGCCTTCTCTTTCAAGGGCTAAATGCTGTTATTTGGTGTAGTTCAAGGCAAATGTGTACGGCAGCATGCGACCTCTTGTGTTTCTGATCACATGGATTCGCTCTGATAGTTTGTCTCCTTGCCTTCAGGTTCACAGTGGCAAACTTCCTCATATCCTATAAAGGGTTGTGGGGGGAACTTGCAGTTATGAAGCTTGCAGTTACCAAGACCCTCTACTTAGTACTCAAAACAATTTAATACAGTAACCTAGCTTACTTAATATTTTATTTACAAATTCATTTATACTCGTACTGATGAAGCATACTAAATAAATGTGTTCCACATTTATTTTTAATTTTTTAATACGAAATAAAAATGTTCAGGTACTATATTGCTGGCTGCTTATCCATTAAAACCAATTCAGAAACAAACGTTCTGTTTTGTAAGATGTAACATTCAAGCCCATAGGCTGGTTGAATGCAGCACATAGGAAGGAGTAGCTGAAGGCAGCAGGGCAGAGCTAACAGGAACTTCCATATTGCTTGAAGTGCTGAATTGTTAATTTTTTTTCGATCCAAAAATAGCCCATTAAATATGGAATTCTTTATTGACGCATTTTCCTCACTTTGAAAGAAAGTGTAACTCTTTTTGTTTTGACACTGATTTTTTAAATTACTTAAAGAGCTTCCAGTTTTCTGTGATTATATCCTATTTTTACTTAAACTATTCAAACCACGCCTTGACTACAAACTTCAAGTAATTATAAATAAATATGACCTAATAGTCACTGATACTTCTTTAACTCTTAATTTGTAAGCCAAAAGGCACTGTCTCCAGTTCTTAAGATCACTCTAGGAGGTAGGAATTACTAACTTACCACTTGGTAGTTGAGAAAACTCAGGCTGTGATTGTTAAATAGCTTCCTCATCCTTATGGCTACTAGTGATGATAAACCAGTGTATGATTCCAGACAATGGATGGAGAATTCAGCATTCCGGACCTTTTTGCAGATGCTATTGTATATACTGAAGCTGCCCCAGGGCTCCACAGGCTTCTCCAGTTGGCTGGATTTAGAGCAGCAGCTTCAGAAATGCCAGTCTCCCCATCCTATTCCTCATTAACTTTTTACTAAAAATGCTTACTTTCTAAAAATACTTTAGAGCACTCCCAAGAAGAAAACAATCTAGTGAATAATTTTTTTTCTTGTTAATTTGTTAGAAACTTTTGCTTCTTTTACCTTTCTCCTCTTAATTACTGTTTATGGACTTGGAAACAAAAATAGAATCTTGGGGTCATGTTGAGAGCAAATTGTGCAACTCATAACATATCTTGTAACATGATACAGTAGATCTTTCATTGTGGAGGTCCAAATTAATCCGGGTATAAACCATGACTTGGGACCATTGCCTGAAGTACATGTTTAGCCCTGCTCTCCTAGCCTGTGTTTCTCTGAACATAGTCGAGTCTAGTAACACAAGACGAATTTTGACCTTTAGTGGTCCTGCTGTAGTGCAGTTCTGCCCTAATGCTGACTGTGTAAGCCAAGAATATAGAACACCGTGGATTTGATATCATGATGATAGCATTATTTACAGAGCCAAACATTTTGTTAATGTGGGATGTTTGCATATAAAACATTATAGTTTGCCTGTTTAAGTAAAATTTAGTTTTTGTTTCTGAGATAAATTCTCATATAATCCAGGCTGGATTATAAAGTTGAGGATGAGTTTGTACTCCTGGCCGCCCTTCCTTCTCCTCCCAAGTAGGGAGGGACATTACACATGTTCCCATTATTTTGAGCTTTTCCTGGATATTTAATATCTACAGTGTTCAGATTATGACTGGGTTCCTATAGTTAATGTGAAAATTAGTTGTCAGGATATGCCAAAAATGTTTGAAGAATAAAATAAACGGTATAATTAAGCTGCATTAGTGACAGTTTATCTACACGGAACAATTTGGAGGTTCTGTCTTGTTATTACTGCTTATTTATATGGAGTCCTTTTATTTGGCATGGGCAGCAGAGAAAGTGATGAAGAAAAGGGGAGGGAGGACTGTTTATTCTCACAAATAAGAAAACTCTTGTTAAGTGTAACAAAATTTATTATTCCATGCTAATAAATTTTATAGTGAAAGGAAATATGTTTTTCCATAATTAGCTATTCAGTTGTGGTTAGGAAACAGTCTTATAAATCTATATATAAGAAAAATGACCACATGTAATCATGGCATAAACATTATATCTGACATGAGATATTAGATATATAAATTAGATTAATGTTGGTGTGTAACAAGAGAATAGCTGACAATATCTTCAAAATAAATACTACATGTACATCAAAATTTTATAAGGTATTTGTTTCAATGTTGCTTTAAAATCTGTTAGTACTTTTTTATTTATGTTAGGTCAGACATTACTCTCACACAGTAGAAATTTTAAATCCTTTGAAAATATAAATCTAGTGGGTATACCGTCATGGTCTTGACCTCTTTGCTCATATTCTCACTCCTTCCTCTCTTCAACTGGACTCTGGGAGCTCAGCCCAGTGCTCTGCTGTGACTCTCTGCCTCTGTCTCCATCAGTTGACGGATGAAGATTCTATCGTGATATTTATATATTCATCAGTCTGACTACAGGGCAAGACCAATTAGGGCACCCTCTCCTTAACTGTCTTAGCTGGGGTCATCCTTGTGGATTCCTGGAAATTTGTCTTGCCAGGTTTCTTGCTAGTCCCATAATGGATCCCTCAATCAAACTGTCTCATTCCTTGCTCTCATCTCTGCCCTTCTTCCATCTCAACTATCCCATTCCCTCAAGTTCTCCTCCCCCTCCCTTCTCCAGTCTTCTTTTCGTTCTGCCCTCCCTACTCCACCATCCCCATGCTCCCAATTTTGTCAGGTGGATCTCTGTATGTTTTTCTTAGGGTTCACCTTGTTACTTAGCTTCTCTAGAATCATGAACTATAGGTTCAGTATCCTTTGCTTTACAGCTAGTATCCACTTATGAGTGAGTACATACCATGTTCATCTTTTTGGATCTGGATTACTTCACTCATGATGGTCTTTGCAGTTCCATCCATTTGCATGTAAATTTCAAGATGTCATTTTTTTTTTTTTACAGCTGAGTAGCACTCTAATGTGTAAATGTGCCACATTTTCTTTAGCCATTCTTTAGCTGAACTTTCAGAAAGGAAATTTATAGTTTTCTTTGCTTAGTATATAAATGTGTTTCCTTTATCTTTCAGGTTGGAATTGTTTTTTTTTTTTTTAATTGAGCACATTTTTCCATATAGGACATCTAATTTTAATAAAATATGCTTAATTTATAATAGAAGAAATATAAATCTAAACATAATAAAAACATAGAAGCAACTTCAAAATAAGAACATCTAGTGCGTGCTGTGGGGAACCTGTAAATTGCCACACTAGACCGATTATCCTTGCGAGCATTTCATACGGCTTGACAGTAAAAAGTACACCTTGTAAAAGCTGTTACACAAACCATTTCATTTAAAAGGTTTCCTTCTCACACCCTGAAATTACACTTTCTCGCTTCAAGAGAAAATTCAGAATCTGTTCTCTGTTTATTTTGATTGCAATTACTGATGTGTTGATTTTTGCTTCCTGGCGAACTAGAAATTATTCTTTTGGGTTTCTTTATTGCAATAAAAACACAATGTATACTGTAGGCTACATTCAGAAATCATGAACCCAGATAACCAAGTACTAGGATAACAGAACCTAGCAAACAAAAATCTTTAGAGTATATACAATGTATAAGCATTTAGGTAACATTATCATACACATTTGCATAGTTTGCCCTACTTGAGTTTTTGTTAAATGCCCTAAAAAGGTGCTTGATTCATTTATGTAAGAAAGACACTTGGAAACTTCTAGGCGAGCCTCTGATCCTGGGATTCTATTCTCCGTGTGATAGGAGTGTTTCTCTCACTGTGCAATAAGCGCTTGGAGCTCCTGGCAGCATTCCCTGTTCTTTGTGACAGCCTTCTCGCTGTTTCTAAGCTATGCTCTGTTAAAGCTTTTTGTTTTTTTTAAACAAAACAAAACTGGGAACTGAAGTCCTGAGTTTTAATGCCAACTCTAATACTAATCAATGGGACAATTTTGAATATTGGTCTCAGACTCTGAATTGGGAGCCTGAGTACTTCTTAACTTTAAATGTTGCTATCGGTAAAGAGGTCAGTTATCTGATAATTGTTCTCCTGGCCCAAAGAACATTTATTGAGTGAGTCATTTACCAATGAATGTTTCTCCTGAAATAAATTTACTGAAGCGTGAATTCACTCACTATTCATTTTGTTTAATGTACCAACTAGTATTATGCATCAATTTTCCTAATGACAAATTATTAACTTCGTGAAATGTGTTTATATTAAATCTGTTTAAAATTTATCACAAACCATTCTGTATAGAATAGTTGTAAAAGACTGGAATTTTTAGTGGCAAGTATTAAGTTTCAATTTGTTTTTAATGTTTCTTTACATAACCATTTCACCTCAGATATTTTATAATAGAATTATTTATCAGTTCTACTCAGCTATATACTGAATTTATCAAGTGTATTTGATAACTGAATGTAGTAATTTTAATGCTTTTTAGTCTCTTAAAACAGAAGTTATGACCAACTGAACTAAGTAAGAAAGGAATGAATTGAGGGTCATAAAGAATTAACTTGAAAAAAAAGATGTTTTTAAAGAAAAAAGGCACTTATACTGTCAGTTATAAACTCATAAGTATTCAAGAAGTTTTTTTATAATTTGATCTAAAATAAGCATCCTCATTTCCAGAAATTACTATACCAAGGAATAACATATTTCTCAGCTACAGTCTGGATAGACATAGAGCAAGATTGCAGTGCATTAATGATAAACCTTGGACTTATTAATTTAAAACACCAAATAACTATTCCAAAGATCACTAAAGCTGGCAATTTAGTACAGATAACTGACAGTATTACACATGACTTAAAGAAATATTTTTAAAGTTTTGAGTTAACTGGTAAATTTGTCATTTAACAAAGTGAGTTGACGTTTGGCATTGTAAACCTAGCCTTCTCGTTTCTCATTATCATCTCTGCCTGACATGGGAGCAGGCTGGATGCGTGGCATAGAACCAGGCTGTAATAGGAGACCCTTCCTGTCTTTGGAATGAAAGAGTTTTTTGTCTGTTTGGGTTTTTTGTTTTGTTTTGTTTGGTTTGGTTTGGTTTTCATCTCAGTCACATCCTGTAACTAGAATTTAAACCATATTTAAGTTCTGTGTCTGTGTCTCTGTATTTGTGTGTTGACAGATGTATGTATGAGACCTAATAACTACCATGGACTTTTTGCTAAACCAAAGAAGTTAAAAAGACCTAGATGAGAACCTAAAATTCCTTTTTACACTTCCCATGTCTTACCACTACTCTAATATGTTCTATTTGAGCATTTGGACAGCCGAATCAATATAGCAAGTTGTGCAAGGAGTTCTTGGTGTATGACAAGAAAAGATGGGCTTTTCTCAACAGGAGCAAGACAGACTTGGATTAGAGTACCTCATTGTGGCATTGCAGTGCTGCTAGATATTCTAAAGGCTATTTTATTCATTTTTTGTTTTTATCTATTTATTATCGATCTATATCCTACGGTTTCTCAATCATTACCTTTAATTGCAATGCAGTTAGATTGTAGACATAAATATATTTCTCTGGCACTTGCTGGCAAGCAGTTTGTCACTGAAGAAAAGAGGAGCTACAGACTTTGGTGCCTATGCTGAAGACCACTAACTGAGGCTCTTCTTTCCTTTGGCACTAAAGAAACTGCAAGTCACTCTTCTTCTTTAGAAGAATTGAAGTGGGCAGTTGAGAGCTCGATGCTGAGATTTCAGAAAAAAAATGTCCCCAAGCCCTGATTCAAATTCCAATGGTACTGCCCCAGCAGAGGATTATAGTAGCCACACAATTAAAGCCTATGTGTGCACCTCTCTCTCTCCCCCCCGCCCCCGGTCTCTCTCTCTCTGTGTGTGTGTGTGTGTGTGTGTGTGTGTGTGTGTGTGTGTGTGTGTGTGTGTGTTGGGTGTGTGTGTGGGGTAATGCTGGAGCTCAAAACTACGGCCTTGTCCTACTAGACAGGTGCCTTACTACCAAACTCCTTTCTCCAGCCCCAGATTTAGTCATTTTTTTAATTAGTTTTAATTGAGACATAGAGAAAAGAATAGACAACCACCTTCCACCTTGTTAGGTTCTGTGAGCTGCTGAACTAGGAAGGAAGACTGTTGAAGAGGGTGATCTATCGTGGAAGATTATTAACTGGGTTAAAATCTCACAGCATGTGCAGTTACAATAATGCAGGAACAGAACTGTTCATCTGTCGAACATTTATGGTGTCATATGTTGAACCTAGTTCGACATACGGATGGATAATTAAAAGGGACGCAAGATAACTTGTCTTTCGAACCATAGGAAATCCTATATTGCATTATCTTCTCATTCTTTTCTTTCCTAGTTACACAACCTTGGTACTGGTAGGATTATTTAAATACTATGTACTTCTTTTCATCCATAGAAAAAGTGGAATAATAATTGTATATTCCTCACAGGATTTCCAGAAAGATGAAAATAATATACTTTAATTCTTTTTCTATCTGTCATTTATTTATTTTAAGATTCTTTGTACTTAAATTCTGTAGGCAAATTGTTAACTGATTAGTACTTAGAATCTTCCTGGAATACCTTTTCCTGTAAAAAGTTTCAGTACTTACCTAGAAAACTTAGGATAATATCAGCTAAGTATTACTAAGCTCACGTAAATTTCAAATGATTAACTACTGATGAAGTCAGACAATTACTATTAGGCTAACTACTTAATCTTCGCATTTCCTCTGTGAAAATTTAAGTTCTGTAAGTGACGGGCCAGCAGTTCTGCTATGATATGGGTAGAGCCCTGGGTCTGAAACTGCAGTTCAGCGAATCTTTTGTGCTTTCTAAAGCCAGAAATGGTGTGCTAGAAGGTTCAGAGTGTAGCAAAAGATTTGATTTGCTCATTAACATTGAGTTAATTCTTGTTTATTTATTTTAAAAATTAGATCGAAAATCTTTTGAAACTTAAAAGGCAGTTATAATGATTTATACAATTGAATAATAATTTAACAATTGAAATTAAATTCATATTAGAAATAAAAGTAAATTCTTTTTATTGATTTTATTGTGCTTTACATTTTTCTCTGCTCCCTTCCCTCCCTCTCCCCTCCCCTCAATCCTCTCCCATGGTCACTGTGCACCCAATTTACTCAGGAGATCTTGTCTTTTTCTACTTCTCATGTAGATTAGGTTCATGTATGTCTCTCTTAGGGTCCTCTTTGTTGTCTAGATTCTCTGGGATTGTGATTTGTAGGCTGGTTGTCTTTGCTTTATGTCTAAAAACCACTTATGAGTGAGTACATATGATATTTGTCTTTTTGGGTCTGGGTTACCTCACTCAATATGATGTTTTCTACATCAACCCATTTGTCTGCAAATTTCAAGATGTCATTATTTTTTTCTGTTGTGTAGTACTCCACTATGTAAATATACCACATTTTCCTTATCCATTCTTTGCTCGAGGGGCATTTAGGTTGTTTCCAGGTTTTGGCTATGACAGACAATGCTGCTATGAACATAAAAATAAATTCTTAATGAATGCCATTATTGCAGGTGGCTCTTGCAGACAGTTAGACTTTTACAGAATTTTAAGTATTAGATATTTCTGAGAAAGTGTAGAAGTGTTTCAATAGGGTCTTAAAATCACAATCTTTGGAGATTTATATTTGTATTCAACATATTGAACATCCTGTGTGTATTAGACATTTTGGCATGTTTGTAGATGACGAGGTAATAATGCTCCATGTGCTTATACCCTTTATTCTGTCCATGCCAAGATGAATAATGTCCACAATATGATGACTGTTCCATGTGGAATAATGACACATTTCTACATGAACTCTAGGAAGACCACAGGCCCAGACTTGTTCAAAGGAAGGGAGAAGTGATAGTTGTTTCGGAGCATTATGGAAGTAGAATTTATTCTAGCCCTAAAAGTTGAAGATAAGAGAAATGAGGAGGAAAACAATATTTGAAGCAGAGTAAACTGTTGTAGCACTGAGGGAACCCCATCTGCTTAGATGGTATAAACTTGGTAAACGTAAACTGGAGCTACATTCTAAAGAGCCTCTGAAGTCCTGATAGGAAGCTTGCAGTTTATCCTGAGAGTAGAACTCCAGTCACCTGTGTGGTAGGAGCGATTGAAGGGCATATTAGAGCTAAATCATTGGAGTGGGTAATTGATTAAACTTGGGGTATATGAGAAAAGAAGTCTGTCTCTTATTTATAATGCTCTTTGAGAAATAGAGATACCAAAGTTACTAAATATCAAGGTAGTTACTCTTGTCTGAAGGGAATCAATTGATCTTGAACTCACTGAGAACAGACTAAGTTCCACATCTTGTAAGAACAGTTATTAGCAGAAATTTAATTAGCATGATAAAAATTTAAACTTCGCTTTGATGATTAAATTTTAAAATTTAGACTTGTAATGATGATATGCTGTTAAAAATAATTCAACAGGTAGTTGAAAATTCAGAACAACAACTCAGTAGAATTATTGACTATGCTGAATTATAAGGAAGTTAATTGCTTACAGTTGCTATAAATAGCTGAACCCTTTAAAACTGAGTGTTGGAAATGTAGAACATATATCCTCCCCCCCCCCGTGTGTGTGTGTGTGTGTGTGTTAAAAGGGGAAGAAACTAAACCTTTGAGGGAGGTAAGACTGGGCAGGCATATTGGGATAAAAGCAGAAATACAGAATGTCATGAAAGAACTTTTTGAGAGATAAGAGGTTGTTATTAATCAGATTGAAAGTAAGAAAAGCTATATAATTTGTAGAATAAGATGTTTCTTTTAACATCTTTGGAAGTAAGAGTTCTCTGAGAATAAATAAAAACCAAATACTCAAGTATCCAGTAGAATCTACATAAATGTACATAATGACTTTAGGATACTCTTGTGAACAAATTTGGTTAGGAAAAGAATTACTGGATTAAGAATATTTAACCATTAATGTATTTATCAAGGATGAAGAATTCTATCCCATTAACTGCACTCCCCACAAAAGACTAGCAAAGTTTAGTGAGAGGAAGAGGGAGAGAGATGAAACTCATTTGTGTGGATTTTTATGCTTAAAATGTTGTCTAACATCAACTTCTGTCAACCATAAAGAATTGAATTGATCTTAAACATCCACTTATTTCTGTTATAGGTATTAAATGTTTATAAAATGACATAAGAAATCACTTCTAATTGTAGTACTATTTAAAAGGGAGTTTTAAAAGAAATTATTGTTTTGAAGTCAAGAAAATGCTTTAGACCAAGGTCATTTTTGTAAGGTCAGCCATATAGAGAGTGTATTGCCAATCCTCAAAATGTTAACTTCATGAGGACAGGATAATTGCAATTATTATAAATTTTAGTCATTAATATAGACATCATGTCTATCTATATTTAAATATCTATTTTGATGTTAAATATCTAAATGATATTTTGAAGTTGGCTAAACACTTAATTGTATTCCAAGTGCATTTTTATAATGAAAGATGGTGTAAATGTTTTGTTTGATTACTAGCATTATGTTTTGCAGCAAATGTTTTAGTGTGTGTGTGTGTGTGTGTGTGTGTGTGTGTGTGTGTGGAAAAGGGAGAGTTTTTGGGGGGTATCCACCCACTCCACCCACTCATATTCACTTTTTTGCCAAAAATGTCAGTGATGAGAATTCAGTTCTTTAAGATATTGTACACTTAAAATGGGATATATTGTTCCCATTATTAGCAGTGTTATTATACAGTATTCTTTTCCTTTTTTAGATGGTGTTGATTTCTTTGAGCCTGTCATTAGAATAGTTAGAAACTGCAAAAGAGTCTATTCTCTTTATAACAGGAAAAAAAGATGGGGAAAATTCTTGTGTGGGCAAGAACATTTAAGAGAAAAATTGTCACTGGGGTGTGAAGAAAAGTAAGAATTCCTGTTCTTGTTTTATAGTCGCTATAAAAGGCAGCCAGAGTCTTCCTGTTTGGATACAGTATTGTAGGCATAATTCTCCAGTGGTTCTTTTAGTCTCTGTGTCTTTTAAGACACTGTTTGCTTTTCCTTTGTTGCCATCCTAACATAGAGAAGCCCTACATGGCAAGCATATTCTTGGTCATCTACCCAAAACATCAGATAGGATGGATCCTTATTGTGTGTGGAGTTTGTAGGAAGAATGCACATGTGACACCAATGCCAGTTTTGAAATGAGATTGTTGAGGGCTGGAGATGTTTGCCTTGCATACATGAAGTCCTGGGTGTAATTGATCCCCAGAACTACAAAAAAAACTCAGAAACCACTTTCTTGGTGGAACTAAGTACTTCGTTGTGTAGCTTCCAGTATTACAATCCAAACCTTTGTTAGAGGTATCTTTGCTCTTATCAGTTATTATTAATGGGATCAGAAATTAATTTCATGCTTTAATTCTTGATTGAACATTAGGTTTGGACAGTATCATAAAAGGGGTTATTTTATATTTGAAAGCATATATTAATATAGATTTCCTTCCTTCAGCACAAAATTGACAATGACTATGCAGCTACCAAAAGTGACTCTAGAGACTCTCTTCAGATATGTTTTCAGATGTAGTTTCAGACTGCTGTATAATATAGTATGTAGTCCAAACTGGCCTGAATTTGAGATTATCCTGCCTTGGACAGGTCCTTAGATTACAGGCAAGCACTGCTATTCCTGGCATCTGGCAATATTTTTAAAACATAGCCGATTCTATTAAGACCATGTAAAGTATTCTTAAGAAGTGTTTGAGAGATTTGAATTCCTTAGCAGTAAAAAGACAGAGACAGAACTCTTTTTTTTTAAATATTTATTTATTTATTATGTATACAATATTCTTGTCTGTGTGTCTGCCTGCAGGCCAGAAGAGGGCATCAGATCTCATTTCAGATGGTTGTGAGCCACCATGTGGTTGCTGGGAATTGAACTCAGGACCTTTGGAAGAGCAGGCAATGCTCTTAACGGCTAAGCCTTCTCTCCAGCCCCCAGAGGCAGAACTCTTGACCAGAAACTGAACATATGAACATATCAGAATCACTAAATTAGTAGGTATTTTTCTGATATGAAAAGCTATGTTGGGTTACAGAAGTTATGAAAGACTAATTTGTATTGTTCCATTGTTGAGTTGGGTTCACTGTTTATTCTGAGGCGAGTTCATTGTTCCCTACTGGGGAGGTTCATTGGTCCCTGCTGAGGTAGGTTTCTAGGATCTATCTTCCTTTTTGTTTGGATACATGTGTCTCCTATAGACTAGGTGACCTAGAACTCATTTTGTAGCCTTGAACACCTGATTTTCTTGCCTCAATCTCTCAAACTTTGGGTTTAGATATGTGCTACCATCCTTTGCTCAACCCATGGTGATTTTGACCAGCAATTCTTGGTTTAGCTTGAGACTACTCCAAGTTTATATTTGTTGGTCTCTTGGATGTTACAATGATAACGTTGTCCCCGCCTATATCATGTATAATATATATGGCAAGAACGTTTCCTTAAGTAAGTGATTATGTATCTGAAAAATTTGCATAATAATTGCCTACTAATTGAGAAACTGATTTTTAGGCCTATGGTAGTATATCTGTGTTGTCTCATATACCTTTGTCATAATCTATTACTGGGATACTAGAGGATTTTTTTTTTTGATAGTTGAGCTTCTGAGTTTATTTCCTTTCACTGATTAATACAAGTGTGAGAGATCAGCAGTTATGCAGTATAGTACCCAAGATGCTTCCAAAACATGCAGATGAATATTTTTTAAACAAAATTTTAAAGGTTTTATATATTTTTAAAAATCTGTTTAGTTTTTGAGAATTTCATGCGTCCATAGTATATTTGGATCGTATTTGCTATCTTCCAAACTAAATTTTCTAAGACCTGCTGCCTACCCCTCCTAACTTCATGTCCTTTTATTTTTTCTTTCTTTTTAAAAATTAACCACTCAGTGTATTTGTTCAGCCCATATACTGGAACATTGTCCACCTACTGGGAATCACACATGCACATAAAGCTGATGTTCCTTCCCTCAGCAGCCTTCAGCTCTCAGTAGCTCCTTAGCTGCATGGAAGGAAATATAGATGCTACCCCCATGTTGGAATGTTGACTGGGTTGATCTTATACAGGTCCTTTGCATACAGTCATGAGTAAACGAGCACAACCTTTCTGTCATGTCGAGAGGACACTGTTTCTCCTGGTTATCTCCCTTCTACCCTGCATCCTTTGGAGAAGTAGTGTGATAGTCACAGTTACAGCTGAGTATTCCAAAGACACTGTTTGCACCCTGACTAGTTGTGAGCTTTTGGATTGACTGTTATCACTGCACAAAGAAGCATGTATGGTGAGCTCTGTGAGCTGCATTAATCTAAAGATATAGAGATAGAAATTTAAATGGCAGATTGATACTGTGTTCATTAACAGAATTTTAGCAGATAACCCTCTCAGGCCACAAACATGTGGGCCAGATTTACAGTACCAGGCATGTATTGTGTTTTTTCTCTGTAGAGTGGGCCTTACATTCAATCAGAAAACGTTCAACTCCACAACATTCCTGCCACTTTTGCCCCCTTGGGAATATCTTTCTACACTGTTCATTGTTGTGACTCATGGAGTTTACAACTAGGTAGAGTGCTAATGATTTTTCTCTTAGAATAGCCAGCGTAGTACCTTCCAGGACTATGAAATCTGGCCAACAGGGTGAACTTTCTGTTTACTAACTCCTTGGTCTTGCCAAATCCTGTGACCAAAATGTATAGTATCTTCAGCAATAGAGTTATATTTTCAAGTTCTGGGTGGACAGCTTAGAGCAATGACAACAGCCTATATAGGATCTTCGAGACAGCTATAATACGCTTTCCTAAATAAAATATTATAACTATAAAACATTGAATTGACTGATTCCATGAAGCATGATACATATTCAATTATTTTGATACTTTTATGTGCTCAAAACTATAATTCTTTCTTTTAGTGCCCAAATTTTGACTGGTCATTATTATCAAATTGAGGCAGCCTTGGACTTGAAATCTTTTTATTAATAGTTCTTTGCTATTAATTGTTAAATAATTAAGCTTATTTAATCTCTTTAGACTTAATTTCCATGTACTATAACGAAAAATATGTAGTTCATGGGCAAAATTAGAATTAAATATATACAAATCACCTATGCCATAAATGACAATCATAGTAACTTATCCTAGTGTCTGCATGAATAGTGATAATAAGTTTATGATAAAATAATCAGTGTTCATTTTTTTGATTTCTAAGAGGAATTATTAATTTGATAGATTCAGGTTATTCTTAAGATTGGGTTTATCAGTAGGGAAATGCATTACTCTAGCTCATAAATTTTTGTAGGAATCTTTGTATATTATGCAGTTCTGTTTCCAGGGACAAGAATAGAGTTGGCATCCTTAGGGAGTTGGTTTGCTTTCTGGCTTGCCTCCCTTCTCTGCTCCCTACTGTTAGCTGGACACTGTTTTTGTGGTTGTTATTTGGCCTCTGTCATCTATACAAGACTGAACTGACTATTAATTCATGAACACAAGTGAGAGAAAAAGCTGCAAAGCCACCTCTGCCTGATGATGGCTTCTCTTGATAACCAGGAGCTAAACAAATGGCAAAACAGTTTTCACGTCATTTCATCACTTTGGTTTCAGTGTTCATGGGTGGTTTTATTTTAATTCTTAAGTAATTAGTTCTTTAAGATAAAAACTGTTAACAGGTTTTTTTTGTATTTTAGTTTTGAAGAAACCATGTTTTGAAATCTATTCTGAGTCATAGGAAGAATTAGATAAATGAAAGCCTTTGTTGAAAAGTGATAAAAGTTACCCAGGCAACCTGTGTATGCTACAAGTGTGCTGATTAATCATCTCCAGCATTAATCACTGTCATTGATTATCACAGAAAGATGACTACAGGACAGTCTACATCCACTCCTGTCATTCCTCACCTTTTCTAAGGATGAATTTAGCATAAAATATTCACTATACCCACGCCTAAGAATTAACACCTTCAAATCTAAAGGAGGACTCTCATCATAGAGAAAGTCATGAATTTTTTTCTTACATCTCTCCATCACATTATCTGTTAATGTGATAAGGTTGCATTTTGCAGTGTATAAACTTTCCTTAGAAATACTTTCTTTTTGCTTTGTGTTTTTGTTTTTGTTTTTTTTAAAGAGAGAAAATATGGGCTATGGCTGCTGTAAATAGTTCCTCCATTTGCTTTCTTCTTGCATAGAAAAGTGAAAAATCAAGTCTTCTGTTTTGTCTGTGCTTGTAAAATAATCATCTAAATATGTTTTGTTAAGGTTTTAAAAATTATGTGATTATTTAATGCATTATTTTGTATTATGCCTTTTTGAAAATTAATAGCCATATTTGTTTTGAAATAATCTTTTAATAATCAACTTCAGAGTTTTCTGTTCAGGAATGTAAATGTTAACAATATTTTTCTCTAAAAATAATGCTCACTTTCTCTAAATTTATGTTTTTAAAATTTTAATTTTTATTCAAGTCATTCTCTCTCTGTCTCTCTCTGTGTGTCTCTGTCTCTGTCTCTGTCTCTCTCTCTCTCTCTCTCTGTGTAGGCCAAAAAAGGTATTGCCGTATCCCTTGGAGCTGGAGTTAAAGGGAGTTGTGAACTGACCAATGTGAGTGCTGGGAGCCAGCCCTCTAATCGAGTAATAAATATGCTTTACCACTGAGCAATCTTTCTAGCCCCATTATACCCATAATTTTAGTTAATGGAGGTTTAACTGAATTTGAGTATTAGTAATAAAGAGTTTTATGTTTCATAATCTTTTGAATGATTTTGGTTCTTCTTGTAAAAATATACTACTGTCAAACTACTTGTTCTCTAGTTTAAAAATAGTAATTTAAAATTATCAAATAGTATTCTTATGATCTTATGTTGAATTAGGCTTCTAAAGTTCTTATAATTTGTGTTGAGTATAGCTGTATTTAGATATAACTTATTTTTCCATAAAGTAACTATTATAATAATTTTGGTTAAGTTGGCTTAAGCCAAAAGTGGAATTAGCTTCTTGGTCTTCCTATGGTAAGGTAAAAGAAAAAGCAATTTGAAAACTGTAGATCTTTATCACAGTCTTCATATAGAAAACTAACAGTCAGTTTAGTGGAATGAGACATCAGGCTTTGCTTTATGGAAGAGAAAGCATTTCAGAATGGAAGATCCCAGTAAGCATCAGGTGAATCCAGCTTGGTATAAGCTTGTAAAGTTCTGCTTGAGGAGTGATTGAGGAGGTCAGATTATTAAACTGATTAATTTGGCATATACATTGTATGTGCTAAAAAGAATCCAACTGTGAATTTGAGTGCATTAAATAATTTTCAGGAAGTTCCCCAAAGGACATTTGAATGCTTTGAAACTTGCAATAAGGCATGTTTGTTCCAAACACACTTGATTTGCCTAGGTTTGCCCATCAGCTTGAAAAAATGCTAATTTGTTGCATTCAGCAGCTGGGTTTTGCAATATTCTTCTCCTCCTCCTAGGGGCTAATTAACCTTCTTTCAAAATGTGGCCTATTTAGCCTTAGATTCTCATGACTCATCCAGAGCTGGCTGTACAAAGCAGAACCCTTTAGCAGGTGGGTGTGTCCAACTGCTTAATTAGCCAGAATAAAAAGGCCCTTTGTCAAACAAGCATCTGTTGCTCACGACACACCTGACAGTCACATTAGCCAAGGATGACTAGACGGAAATTGTGCATGTCTCTCCTGTAAGAATATACAAGTCATTTACATGTGGGCTGCATCAGAGGCAAACTGCAGGGGGCTGTTTAGCTTATCAAAATAGACTAATGTGACTGCACTTGTGATTGATAAACAAATATCACTTAACAGGCACCAAAGGGACAAAACTAACCAAATTACCCCCAGACATAAACAAAGTCTCAGAAACTTCTCCTGGCGAATGAGAGTGCTGTATAAGCACCGAACTGTTGTTCAGCTCCCTACGGTAGCAGGTTCTGGGCACTGCCCTCCGGGGATAAACTTCACTTTGCACAAATGTTGGGGATTCCCCAGAATATTTTTAGTATGTCAGTATGTCTTACAAACTTTGTGCAGATGATTATACTCTTTCAATATGCTTTACATTGTCACTGTTTTGCATTAAGATTAGATCTTCAGAATCAGTGACTGTAAAGTGGCTCTGGACAAACATTTATTAGCTGGGAATTAGTATCACACAGAACTAGAGTGAATTCAGATTCTTCCTCTTTCTGGCTGCATGCTTTTAGCAATTTTTAAAATCCATCCAGGTCTATTTCCACACTTGTTTGATAAGGGTAACATCCGCATCGTGGTCTTCCTTTGAAAATTAAACTGCCAGTTGTATTTAACGCAGTTTAAGTAGACTGGCTTTTAGCATAAGGAAAAGACATAGTAAATGATAGACCAAATTGCCATTCAAGGCAGTTTATGGAAGTCAGGAGGCTGCTAGACAGTCCCTTCTTCAGGGCTGATGGAGGGAGTGGGATTATGGAGGAGTGAAAGTGTCTGTCAGATGGTCTTGACTGATGCTCAAGGTTTAAGAACACTGGCTGTTCTTACAGAGGATGTTCCCAGCCTCCACATGGTGGCCCACTGCCATCCATAAATCCAGTCCCAGTGGATACAAAACCCTCTTTGGACCTCCTTGAGAACCAGACATATATTTGACATCAGATAGACATACATGCAAAACACTCATACACACAAATCTAATATTTCTTTAAAAGACTAGTCAAATGAACAGAAATTAGAATTAGCAGAAAGTATTCTGGGTTTGATCAATACTTGGGCACACTAGATTGGGCTCTTTGTGCCAGTTTTGATTTTGAATAGACAGCTGGAGCCCGAATAGAACGTTCTCTCCTGGTCTTCAGCTTTGAATTAAAAGCAGTCATTTCCCAGTACTTATTTAGTTTACTGTTGTTGAATAGTTGACATATTTTTGCTTCCTTTATTGTTTCTTCATTCTAGAATGTTACCACTCTGTTAGTCTCATTATATTTACCTGTATACTACGTATTATTAAACTCACCGCCCAATGTATCCTGCGAAGTTAAGAGCATGAACTTTATTCTGACATCACATCCTTCTTTTCTATGTATGTGTAAGTGATGAGTGATTTGACATCCCAAGCCACAAACTACTCTCCTATAAAATAAGAACATCATAGTTTTAATCATTAGCGCAGAATACTGGCACATAAGCTGGTCCTGGCAAAGCTTCCCGCTAGCTCTGTGGTAAACAAGAGGGAGTATTAGCATAAAAGACTTCACTGTGGGAACCCACATTCTACTGATGGGGCAGAGTAAAGGAGAAGGACTAGTTGGCTACATGTGGCTTCTGTATGTGTTCATCAAACAAAGGTCTGCTGCTCACCTTGGAGCTTATGGGACTGAAAACCTTTGTAGCAGATGCTGTCCAGTATCTGGTCCATTACTTGTTCCTTGCACAGAAGCAAGCCTTACATACATATTTATCTCCTTTGTTGTAGCACAAAATGTAATCAATACTCTGTATACTTAATAAATCAGAGGACCTGAAAGGTTTTGCTTTCATTTTTGGATTGCTGTTTTTCTCCCTATTTGTCATGGAAGAAAAAAAAAAAAAAAGAAAAGAAAAGATACGGTTCCTAATTTATCTATTCTTTAAAGAAAGGATAATTTTGAAGGGAATGGCCAGTGCTGAGATTTGCCCTAGGGACAATTAAGCACTCTTTCACTGCACAGTAACCTGGCTTTGGAGCGTTAGTGTCTTCTATCACCCTAATCAAACAAGAATTTTGTGTAGTGAATGATGTCATTCTCATTTATCTCAGGTATCTCCATGGTTATAATGCTAGTCCAGATGCACATTTATCTAACACACTTGTTACATTTAATAGACCCACAGTTTGTAATATTGCACATAAAAATCTTGATTTTTCAGCTTCTTTTGAAAAAAAAAATCATAATAGTTTTCTGCAGGTTCGCTTCCCATGTATCCAGAAAATCCTGGAGCTGAATGTTAGCCCATCTGTGCAAATGATGCTATAGCCTCAGTCTTAACCTTTCACCCACCTTTCCGTCCTCGGTATAACTCAATTAAAAGCGAAATATTGTTTCATGGATTAATATATTTTTGAGTAAATGTATTCATGAAAAACACTTGGAAGAGCCCTTTACGTGTCTCGAACAGTTGGTGGCAGCTATCACTTCCAGAAAGAGATTTGTGTAGCTTAGACTTAGACCAAGAAAGCGATAAGAAAGTCACACATGACCTACAGAAGAGCCAGTATGAAACTCTAGAGAGCATCACTGATGTTAAAACAAAAAGCACAGCCGCAGCTCTTTTCTTGCCACGTTGACTATGTTTCTTAACATCTTTGGACATTTTGCATTTATAAAATAAGCACGGATTTGTTATTTTCCAAGGTCTATTTCTAAAACTGTTGTGGAAAAAAGAATTAGATTGATCACATTGTGATAAAGATTTTGATTAGAATTAATTTTCTCCTCCAAAGAACCGAATAGTTGAGAATTTAATTTTCTTAAGCAACATAAATGCTCACGGTGTTCTTTACTGGTTTAAACTGTAATATATTACTTTTCATAGGCTACGAATTAAATAGTGTATCCTACCTTTATCCACATATAAGAAAGTTCACATTTATTTTTTATTGAATTTGTAAGTGGCAAAAGAAGACATCAAGCTGTGGAAACCTAAGAAAATTAGAAAATGTGATCCTGTGGCTGAATTTAGAGTATATTAGTACATATATATGTGTATGTATATATATATATATACATATAAAACATTTGAATAATTACTTTATAATTTAGAAATGATTTAGTCTATATTATGCTTCTTTATTGTCACCTGATAGCCTCAAAAAGTGTCTGGAAATTATAGTACATTGCATGAGCATCTATTTCAGATTGAGTAGCTTTAATATTTAAGTCCATAGTCCATTAAAGAATTGAAATACTTTTAACTATTGGGATCAAAGAACAATAGCTTTTAGTGAAGTTCTACCTCTTTAGTCTCAGGTCAAGAGGTACTAACAAAGCCTTTTATAAAAGTAAATATTATAATTTATTTATATTCTTTTTAGTTAATTAAAAACTGATCAAAGTGACTAAAACATGCATGAGTTATTACGACAGTATTATGACAGTGTTGGACCGAGTGGTATTATATATTTGGAAGCCTCAGTTTTAAATATTAAGAACGCTGCAATGAAGCTTATAATGCAAGGGCAACATTATTAACTGTTTTTGTATATTCCAGAGACCATCATGCAGACCTCAGAGACGGGTGCAGACACAGGTTCGACAGTGACTCTGCAGACATCTGTGGCTAGCCAAGCAGCGGTGCCTACCCAGGTGGTACAGCAGGTGCCAGTCCAGCAGCAGGTAAGGACCATGGCATCCAGACAGGTGGTGTTCCTTCTGTCGTCTAAGGAAGCTGACTTTATCGTCATGAGGAATTTACTGTCTTGCTTCCTGGAGGATGGAGATGGGCATAGTACCCTTCTAGGTCAGCTCGGCAAACATTTCTTGGGTATTTCCCGGGTATACCAGGTCCTTTTCCTGTTGAACTGCAGAGCTAATGGGGCATATGTTCAGACCATATTCCTCTTCGAGGAGTTTCTGTCTCTTAAAAGGATGTGACTTTTCTGACCTGTCCACCTGTTTTCTCCTCTTTTCTTCCCACTGTTTACTAGAACTTCCAACTGATGGTATTTTTTACATAGCTTGAGAGTTGTACTTAATAGTGGAAAGAATAATATACTTTATCGGCAAGGATTTTGCCTTTGTGGTGCTTTAGAAATTGCCTTGGCACTAGTTGGCTGTTAAATACTATTTAATGAAAATAAAATTATCTTAAAGGTCTGGAGATCTGACTCATCCCATTTAAAGAAGAGCAGAAGAATTAATCACCAGATGCTTAGTACAGGTCTTATTCACGCTTAGGGAATTTGGCTTGTTTTGGAAAGATACTGACAAAGTAATGTTATCCATGCCAATGAACAGTGTGTGGATTGTGAGCACACTGGCATGTCATTTTTAACCCAAATAGTGGTAAGAACCTGCGTGTTTCAGTATACTAGTTATGTTTGTCTTTCTTTGTAATTTATTCCTTCCTTCCTTTCTCCCTCACTACCCCTCTCTCCTTTTTTTTTTCACTACTACTAAAAAGTAACTTCCACAAATAGTGCCTTGAAAGCCACTGGGATTACCGACACCATTACCAACTTCACAATTTAACACTGTTCAGAGAAGCAGGGCTTGCTCCAAAGGATATTGAGACCCTGGCCCGCATTTCTGACTTTAGAAAGCTGACGCTAATCTGTTACTATTAAGCAATTGCTGAGCAAGTCAGCTCTCTGGTTAAGTTTTAGTCTTACCCATGGAAAAATGGCTGTTCAAGTTAGTATAGAGCGTGCCAGAGGTTCCTAGTTCCTCTTGAGATAGTGGCAGGTCTGTAGTATATGTCTTACCTTCTGCCCTTGTCTTTGCTTTTTACCTATCTTCTTTCCTTTGTTTTTTGTTTTCAGAGACAGTTTTTTTTTCTTTTATTAAACTTGTATATTCTTACTACAGTTTATAAAGAGTTTACATTATAGAGAAAAGAATCCAATAATTTAGTGAGATTGCTGCTTAAATAAATGTAGCAAAACTTAGCCTCCCTCTTTTTGCATGTAGAATCCATCTCTAAAGGTTGCTTTATTCCTCTTAACTCATTGTTTTGTATGTTCTTCCATGGGGTTTAAACAGAGCTTATTCTTACTACTTTGCTATGTCTTGAATTTTTTTGTGTTTAGCATTATGTTAAGCTGCTTCATTTGGATATGCAATATATGATTTCTCTCTCTCTCTCTCTCTCTCTCTCTCACACACACACACACACACACACACACACACACACACACACACACAGCCCCTACACACTTCCCATTCTTCATGCTACTAGTATTTTAGTATTTTTTTTGTTTTTTTGTTTGTTTGTTTTTGCAGTACTGATGGTAGAACCCAGGTTTTAGTACTTTACCAATGATGTAGATCCGCAGCCTTCTTCTGATGTATTAGCAGAACTGCAATCTCTGGTGTACAGAACTTCCATTTCACATACACTGCCCAGTATTTGCTCTTCCTTTCCAAACCTCCAAGCCTGATACGATATCAAAGGTGAGTGTCTCCCTCAGTGTAGACAAGCCTGAATTGGTATCAGAGGTGAATGTCTTCCTCAGTGTAGACAAGCCTGAATTGGTATCAGAGGTGACTCCTCTTCCTCAGTGTAGATACTGAGCCAAAATAATAAACCTCTCAACATTTTAACAAAGCAAGGAACATCTCTGACTTTACTTCATGGAGTTCATAGAATCTATTTGTTAAATAGAACTTCTCTCTCTCTCTCTCTCTCTCTCTCTCTCTCTCTCTCTCTCTGTGTGTGTGTGTGTGTGTGTGTGTGTGTTTAACAAAAACAAAAGATGTGTCTGTATTCCCAGCACTTGGATGGTTAAGTTAGTTAAAGGCCAATCTATAGTACATAGCAAATTGTAGGCCAAGCTGTAGGACACAGCAAAATTCTGTCCCATCCTATCCCACCCAACAGAAGGAGAGAATCAGCATCAGCAGACACGAACAGCATGCATGCACAAGCACACACACACCTTTCATTGTCATCCTACAGGAAAAAAATAGTCTCTTGTACGCCTGGACCATTCTTTAGAAACCGCTGAGCACTTCTGTGTGGCTCCTTCTGGCAGGCATAGTTTTCTGTTCCTCAAGTGCTTTCCTCTGGGGTGTTCGAGGCAGGTGATACCTTCCTTTTGCTTGCACTGAGCAGAAAAGGTGAGAATTCTCATTTTCTTTTTGTCAACACTCTTTTATTTCACATAGTTGGCTAGTGTTAGATTTGTTAGAAACACTTGTTACCTTTTCCTGCTGGCCCTATTTGGAAGGATTTTTTTTCTTCTTTGTCATTTTTTTTCCTTTTTCCTTTCCTGTTCTTCGTCTCTCCTGGCCTGCTAGAAGAATTTTTGGTTTGAAGTTCCCTGAGGTTGTCCTGGTGGAACAGGGATGCAACCATCCATAACTGATAGTAATAGGACTGTAATAATTTCCCATTGTTCTAACATCCCTGTAATGTTTGAAAATTTAATGTTTCCTGAGTTTGCAAACAGTATTATAATGCTATTGAATGCTTTTAGCTTTTGTTTCTGACCCTGGTGGATATTGACGGATACTGAAATAAGGGTATTGGTGTTAAATATAGTTAATTCTGTTGTTTAAGCTTTTTAGTGTAAGTTGATTAGAGTGAAAATTTTAAAATACCTATCTTGTCTTTATAAAAATACTGCTTGGGCTGGGTGGTGGTGGCGCACACCTTTAATCCCAGCACTCGGGAGGCAGAGGCAGGTAAATCTCTGTGAATTCGAGGCCAACCTGGTCTACAAGAGCAAGTTTCAGGACAGGTTCCAAAGCTACAGAGAAACCCTGTCTCAAAAAACCAAAAAATAAAAAAAAAAAAAATACTGCTTGGACCAGTAGATATTTGTATTGTTTTCCAAGCCTACATACATTTATAAATACTCTGAGTCTCATTTAGAGGTCTTTTACATCTGAATCTGTCTTCATTGCATATCTGTATCTGTAATCATTTTCTGACCTGGAATACCTTTCTTTTTCTTTTTTTTTTCTTTTTTCTTTTTCTTCTTTTACTAAGCAGGCAGGACTAGAACCAACTTTGCAGCCCTGCCCGTTGGCTCCGCTCCCTCCCACTTGGTGGAGGTATGTTCACCTCCTTTGTAGCCATGCTCACCACCCCAGGTTCAGGGACTCATTATGCAATTTGTATCATGCTGCTCATAAGACCCTCATTTAAGTGCAGGACCTCCAAAAAGAGCAAGAGTTCGTGCTGCCAGTACAAACCAGGAAGCCGACTCTTAAAAATGCCATGCAATTTTTGCTACTAATGCAAATGTTGCTAATGCTAAGGCTCTTAAAGGAGTCATGCCTCTGTTCGCAGCCAGCAAGCAGAGCCTATCTACACAAAATGTGGCGCTCAAGAAGCTGCACTTGACTCCCATTTCTGTGGACCTAGAAGTCCTCTTTTTTTCTTAAGCTGTTTTTCAGGTCTTTGTGGCTCCATGACCCATGTTGGGCACCATTATGTAAACAGAGATTGCTCATTTGTTTGGCAGCCGCCCAGAGCCAAATAATCTCACAGAAACTATATTAATTACAACACTGCCAATGACTCAGGCGTGTGTCTAGCTAGCTCTTACATCTTAAATTAACCCATTTCTATTAATCTGTGTATCACTTTGAGTCTGTGGACTACCGATAAGGTTCTTTCACAGTTACATGGTGTCTCTTAGACTCCATATACTCTCTATATATATCTCTGTTCAGATTTCCAGCCTGGCTTTACTCTCCAAGCCTTTGGCCCAAACTGCTTCATTCATTAGTCAATAAAAGCAACACATATAAAAGAAGGACATCCCACATCGCTGGAGCAACTGGACCAATATGCCTGTGAGTGAGGTGTGTGATAGTTAAAAAAAATAGGGAAGAGTAAGTCGGCACATTGGAAAATGAACAAACAATGGGATCCAGTGACCCAATGTTCATAATTAGTATATTGAAATTAGTTTTAGGTTTAAATAGATATAATTAAGGCAAGTATGCAAGAAGTGTGCATGATTAACTAGCCCTGATTATGGTGTAGTTGACTTTATTCTATTACGTAATCTGAAGAAGTACCTATTCCTTTAGAGAACCAATCCTGTTCCTATAATAGGATCAGCTCTAAAGGGTAGCCACATCATCACAGATGCTTGACCTCATTTGGGGGTTCAGGCTTTGCTGTTTCTTAAATGCCTGGTGACAGCAGGTTTAGGACAAAGCCAAAGCCCGGCACCTACAGCCTTGAAGAGCGATATGATAGGGGAGGTGACACACATAATCCTTGAGTATTTAACATGTTTATGCAGAATTAAGATTTAAGCAGGGATCTTATTCAAGGTGACAGACAGAGAGACAGGAAATTAGAGCAGACATGCCAGGCTTTCATCCTGCTTTTTGTTATCTTGTGGGTTCAAGTGAAGAATCAATGCCTTTCAAGCAAAAATAGTTTCAAAGTACCTGTCATATTGAACTTATCATGGAATTTTTTCCTGAGGGAATGATTTTTAAGCCAAGATTTATTAATATTTTAGGTGGACTAGAAGAAAGGGTTTTTGTTGTTGTTATTTATTTTTATTTTTAGAAAGGAAGATACAGGCAAGAGGTTTATAAGACAGGGTACGATTAGTAGAATTAGGAAAAGGAGAAGAAAATGAGCTAGGAAAGGCAGTATCCCATTCCACATTGTATCATCAGTGATCCACCAGCAAGAGGCATCAAGCTATTCCTTACATTTCTAAAGACCTGTCTGGAGTTGTCAGATCTTGTCTTTTACAATATGCAGTTGGTTGACATAGAAGCAACATTCCTTGCTGAGGAAGAGGCAGAGGCCACCCTTCTACACTGCTAGTAGATCTCTTGCTTGCCAATTTTGTAGCACTACAGTTGGCCAGCATGTCTATTTGGCCCTTGAGGGTGAGGATAGTCTGAGCCATTCCTTGGGGGTTCTGGATGAACTGAGAGAAAAACTGATAGTATAATTAAGGAAGTAGGGTTTTATAATCGGTTGACAAGAGGGGAAATGACATTTGGTAATAGAGGAATTTTGGGTATCCCGTATTCAGGGATCCACCATGGAGGCCAGTAAAGTCAAACATATGTCAGACTATGTGGTTTGGAGGAGAAGGAGGAGAGCAGCATCTAGTGAGCCTGGAGTCCAGTGGGACTAAGGGAGTAAAGGAAATAGAGACTCCCACCATGGCTAAGAGATCAGGGATGGGCAGATTCGTACTACTAGCAAGGAATGGGTAAGGAGGATACCCCTAGAAATACAACTAAGTGGTGAGGTTTGGTGAGGTGGGTAAGGCTTTTTCAGTACCCCAAACAATAGGGAATAAGAAGAAAAAATTGGTCCCCAATACTCTATCAAGAGTGAGTAAGTAACCCTAGTGTCCAAAGGGAAAGAGATAGGTCATTCTTATACTGTAGTAACTATCCTGTGACTCATTATAGAAAATGGCGGTGGTCTTGACAAGGGAGCAAGAGCCCCCTCAGTCACCCATGGCCTAGGAGGTTGGATGAAGAGTGACCTGAGTCTGATGTTCTTACACTAGAGGGGACATGAGGCAGTCAACAGCCCGGTGTCCTTTTGATAGCATGTTGGGCATGGTCAGAGTGGTTTATGTGGTTTCTGGCAGCCCCAGGCCCAGTGACCCTCCTGAAGCAGGGAATTGGAGGTTCTCTGGCTTTCAGAGGCAGGGGAGCCTGGGCAATTTCTATGGCCAGCGGAAAGGTGTTTTTTTCAAGCTACAGCTTCTGCCTGTGGACTCGGAGATTACCTCTGTAAACGTTTATCTTTGGTCCTAAAGTCAGGGAAACTGTGGGAGAAGAAACAGATGGGAGTTGTTTCCCATCTGGGGCTTTCAGGATCCAGACTGGTATTTTGTAAGAGAGCCTTGCTAAGGGTCTAGGAATTGAGATGCGTTTCATGTTTGTTCTGAGTGACCTCTTGGAATTTTTTATAATTTGCCACTTTAAAGGTGGCCTGCGGAAACCCACCAGGAGGCAAGTTATAGATTGATCTCCATCTAACATGCTCCTTTTGTTATTTGAGTTCCCCGCCAGGGTGCACCTCAGCCTAGACTGAGTAGTGCTAGCTTGGTAGACTTCCTTTACATGTGCCCTACCCTCTTCCTAGATTTGCCTGCAGCTCTCAGGGAGAAGCGTGCTGGTGAGAATCATGTGAATGGCATGAAAGGTGTGAATGTAAGATTGGGTAGTGTATTGGAATTCTTTAATGATGTGGGGAATTCGCCTTAGAAGCTCCATCTCTTCTATTTGAGAGAATTAGTTTGGCTAGAAGGGGACATGTATCATGACCAAGCCATCTACCCTAGGAACTTTCTGCAGAATCAGAACTATGTCTGGGTTAGGCCAGGTAAGAGAAGATAGAGGGGATCCCATGGCTGAGTGGGAGTGAGTAGTGGGGGAACTAAGGGCTGCCAGTGAACTAAAAGTGGGCACCAGGGAGAGTTGGTTTGGTTAGCCTGTCACTGGGGAAGGTGAAAGGGAAGCCAGTGGGGTTAGAGGAAGAGAGGGAGATGTGGGTTGAGGCCAGAGAGGGGAGGCTAGCTAGCTGAATTGAAGGCAGTGGTTTGGGCTTCATAGCTAGGAGCAGCTGGGTGGGGGGATAGGGAGAGCAGAGAGAGGGCTTGGAGTAGAGGGAATAGAAAGCGTGGACATAGTGAGTCTGTGGGGTCACGTACAGTTCTTTTAAGATTGGGGCATATCTGTATTATCAACCCAGCTAAAACTTATTTTATAAAACCAGTACATTCTTGGCAAGTAATAGTAAGTGCCTCAATATATAGTGAAGAAATATACTAAATGATTAAAACATAGCGACGGTTCTGATGAGATCTTCTGTTGGAGGAGTAGAAGAAGGCGATGGCTCCATCTGATAGATTCTTCTTTCTCTGAATAGCAGCTCCTAGTGGAACTAGGTAAGGATTTAGGATACATAGTTTGGGAAGCATCTTCTTTCTGCATCTTTTTTTGTAGTCAGATGAATTGTTTAGCAAAATTATTCAAGCAAAATTATATATATCAAACAAACTTAAAAGGTTAGTTTCTTAGAACATTTGCATATCTTTTTATCCATAAAAAGTGATAATTTTGCCATTCCTTTTATCTCAAAATATTTTCGAAAGGTATATACCTTTTCATTTTATTCAAAATGTGTGTTTAGGGCCCCCTCTTGTCATGACTGCCTAGTAGCTCAGTGCTGAATCCTGAGTTTGATGGTTAGTACAGCCATGATTCTTTGAAACCAAGAGTTCAATTCATGTCATCTGGGTTCAGGACTGGAGCTCTTAAGCTGTACTCCAAAAGATAAAGTAACCAGATGACTAGCAAGATAAACTGTTAAGCAGGATAAACCCAATAACACAGAAGAGCTAAGCATGACAGCCCTGTGGCAAAGAACATGGTATATTATGTCAAGGATCAATTCTAGCTCTACCAATCTCCATGCGTTTTTGAACAATCCCCTCAGCCAAACTAATAAAGTAAATGATAACCTGGAATATAAAGGATTATTTGATCAAGATAAGTGTCAAATAAAAAATGGGAATCTTGAATCTTCTATATCCGATCTAAATACAGATCCTAGTAATAAGCATCAGTATATTCAAAACATTTAAAAAACTTTCATAATAAAATGTTAGCCCAAGGTACCTGGAGGAAAAATACCTAAGATATTTCATTTACCTTATTTGAATTGAGAAGCCTCCTGGGACATTCATAGTCTGCCTCCTGTCAGTCATTTCCAGAGTAATATTTCTAGATATCCATAATATCCTGACTTTTGGGGCTATAATGCACAGTGAACTGGAGTGCTAGGGAGTGTAGGAGGTGCTGTCTTGAGGCTGCTTGGTGAAATTTACATGGGTAGTCTAGGTGAATCTATAACACAGTGTGGACAATATTCACTCTGTACATTTATCAGAAGAGTGACTACCTTTAGTCATCTCTACTGTGGCTTAACAACCTCAGTGATGCCCCTTGACGGTCATCTTTGATAACAGTCTGAAGTATTGAAACTGCAAACTTAATATTTTGGTGCCTAAATATAGCTTTCTGATTCTCTGATCAAGTTTATCTTAGACTCTGTCATCAAGGCAGAGAGTATTGACAATCTCTGCTCTCATGCCGACACTTCCGCCCCAGCCTCTGTCCTCTGCTAAGCTGTGGTTAGGCTTCTTTAGCAAAACCATTTCCTATCGCTTACTAATTTATGCTGCTTCTTCTTGGATGTTCTCCAGTTTATCTTTCGCAAGATGATGGTCTATTTTCTTTAACTACTTTCTCAATATTATACATTTATTGAAGAGATGTGCTACATAATTTAAATTTCTGGCCATCAGTAAAACTTTATACTTGATTAATAATTTATTATTACTTCATCAAGTTGAAATTTAAAGGATTTGAGAATCTACAAATCACTGAAATTATTCTAAAAGTCTTAGTATATCTGTATCAGTTACCTAAGTTATAACATATCTTTGAGCTGTGTAAGTGGAAACACTGATTTAATCCTAAGCACTTTGCTCTAATATAAATAAAGTATTAAAATTAAACAGTAGGAATTGAATATGTTGCTAATGAAATTGAATTATTTTACCAGTCTCTAAATTCATTTGCTTTATCTGATTAACTCCATTGGCAGTAGGAGGGGCATTTTGCTACTGTGAAAACAGAACCATCTGACTCTTTAAAAAAATCTTATCTATGAAAGCTGTCACAAAATATTGTTGTCTTGATAGCAACTAATAATACCACTTTTAATCACATATACACAGTTGCAAATAAACTGATTGATAAGATCAGTTTTGAAATACTTCTTGATAAGTATTTCAGAATTGAAATACTTCTGATAAGACTTTCTCTTAGAAGTAGAGTAAAATAATTCAATAATTTTTGTCTAGCTAAAAAATATTTATTCTATATTAAAATAATCTTTCTTTGCATTATAAATTTGGTCATCATCTCAGTGTTTATCTTACAATTATTAATAAATGACGTTTTTTGAAACTTAAATTATTATTTCACCTTTCTCAGGGAAACATGCTATTTCTTACATGCACATGCATGCAGACACATACACCCGTCCCACACATAAAGACACTTACCAGAGTGAGTTTCTTATCTGGACATGAAAAACATTGCATCTCAGATTGCAACTGATTCAATAAATATGTTTTACACATAGTGGATAAGTATAAGATTTGCTTTTTTGGTTTTTACTAGTATATGCTAAAAAAATTAACAGGTTTCATTAAGACATTTCATACATGTCTTGTCTTAGGGTTTCTATTGTGAAAAGACACCATGACCGTTGCAACCCTTATAAAAGGAAAATATTTAATTAGGGTGGGTTACTTAGTTTCAGGGGTCCAATCATGACAGGGAACATGGTGTTGTTCAGGCAGGTGTGGTGCTGTAGCTATAGCTGAGAGTCTTACATCTTGCAGGCAATGGAAGTCGACTGAGACACTGGGCAGTTTCCTCTCCAACCCCACAGTGACACACTTCCCTCTAACTCGGCCATTCCCACTCCAACAAAGCCACACATCCTAATAGTGACATTCCCTCTGAGATTATGGGGTCAATTACATTCAAACTACTTCACGTATATAGTATAATCTCTCATATTTAACCCACCTCATTGTCCCCATCAATACTCTTTTGATCTGGCTGTTTCCCTTCTTATTTTTACATGTTTCCAGGGGATTTCTTCTCAGAGTCTAATGGTTGTAAGCAGGCATTTTCCACTGAGCTATCTCTTCAGGCCCCAGTATATGAGCCTCTTAATTCAAGAGTTGAGAGCATCATCATTAACTGTTATGGCTGAAAGATATGTACTAATTTCTGTCATTTTTGTTGTTTTTATGTTTGCTTCTCCACACCTCTAGGGAGAGTTATTCTCTCCCGTTTCATATGGTGTTTACCTTCCCTTCTGTTTGTAGGAATCTGTCTTACTCACTGACTTGACAAAAGCATCTCCAGGAGAGAGGGGTTATTCGGACTTGCTTCCCAAAGTTGTAGCCTACATTGGCGGTGAGATCATGAGGGCCTGTGCTCAGTGCAGCTCACAGTGCACTCACAGTCAAGATTCGGAATAAGATGAACGCCGCTGCTCAGTTCTCTTTCTTCTTTTTATTCTGTCAGTTGAAGACCTGAGACCATGGGATGGTGCCACACACATTTATAGTGGGTCTTCCTTTCTTAGTTACCTTAATATAGAAAAATATCCACATACATGCTCAGCAATTTGTTTTCATAGAAATTCTAAATAGCATCAAGTTGGCAATTAAATTAACCACTACAGATTCCTTCCAGAGTCTTCTACTGGACTAGAGTAATGGTCATGTATTCCTTTGGTTTGTACTTCTCATGAAAGATACCTATTTATCCTTTGACTACCCTAGTATAATGTTGGTGGATAAAGTAGTTGGTTACCAACTATTTCATTCCAGAGCTTGAAGGGCATTAACCCATGTCCTCTTAGTGTTCATGTATTTCCTTTTTTTTTTTTTGAGACATCTGCTATTATTCTGTTTGTCCGCATGTGTGTCATAAGGTCTCACTCAGACCTTCACTTTCTGTTTTATCTGTATACTTGTGCTTTTGTAACTCTAAAATCACAAGTAGAAATTATTTTCTGGTCCTATCTGATTAGGGTCCCAAGAGTCCTCACAATGTCTCTATCTCACAGTATTTGTGGATTTTTTTTTTTACTTTGTGAATATGTTTTTACTGCCTTTAGCTCAGTGTTACTCAACCTTCCTAATGCTGCAGCCCTTTTATACAGTTCCTCATGCTGTGGTGTTCCCTAGCCATAAAATTATTTTGTTGCTACTTCATAACTGTGACTTTCCTACTGTTACAAATTTTAATATAAAGATCTATTGATCCGCTAAGTAGTCTTCACACAGGTGGAGAAACAGTGCTTTAGCTTGTACTTTTCCTTTCTCTTTGTACATGATTTGTAGCTTTAGTTGTTGAAACGTGTTTAAGCCCTGATTGTCTGTTTCCAGTAATATAGTCCATTGGTTAAGGCTTTCAACTGAGTATTTTTATTTGACTCCCTGAATTTGTTTCCCAATTTGACATCTGATTTTTCCAGCACATAATTTACTTGTATTCTTTTCTACTCTGACTTGTCTTCCCTGTTTCATTCCAACATTTATTAGTTTTCTCATTGGTTTTGTTCATATGTTTGGGTCTTTGATTATTGATCATTTGTTTATTTTATTTTTTTTAAATAAGACAATCTTTTTTTCATTTTGCATACCAATCCCAGTTCCCACTCCCTCCCCTCCTCCCTTTCCTTCCACCTACTCCCCCACCCACCCCACCCCTATCCATTCCTCAGAGAGGGTAGGGCACATTGCTTTGGGGAAGGTCCATGGCCCTCCCTACCATATCCAGGCTGAGCAAGGTATGCATCCAAAGAGAATAGGTTCTCAAAAATCCAGTACAAGCCTTACGGATAAACCTGGTGTGACAGTCAGAGGCCCCTTAGTCTGCCCCAACCATGCAACTGTCACTCATATTTAGAGGGTCCATCTTGAAATATGCATGCAAATGAAGAACTAGAAAAAACCCATCCTGAGTGAGGGAACCCAGACCCAGAAAGATGAACATGGTATGTACTCACTCATAAGTGGATACTAGCTGTAAAGCAAAGGATAAACAAGCCAATAGTTCATAACCCTAGAGAAGCTAAGTACCAAGGTGAAGTGTAAGAAAAGACACATATAGATCCACCTGGAATGGAGAAATAGACAAGACCACCTAACAAAATTGGGAGCATGGAAGTGAAGGGAAAAGGGAGGGTGGAAGAGGAACAGAAGGGGAGAGGGGAAGGGGGACGAGAACTTGAGGGAATGGGATAGTCCAGATGAAAGAAGGACAGAGATGAGAGCAAGGAAAGAGATAACTTGATTGAGGGAGCCATTATGGGGCTAGCAAGAAACCTGGCACTTGAGAAATTCTCAGGAATCCACAAGGATGACCTCAGCTAAGACTCTAAGCAGTTAAGGAGAGGGGGCCCGAACTGGCCTTGCCCTGTAGTCAGATTGATGACTATTTTAAATGTCACCATCGAACCTTTATTCATCAGCTGATGGAAACAGAAGCAGAGACTCCCAGCGGAGCACTGGGCTGAGCTCCCAAAGTCCAGTTGAAGGGTGGGAGGGGTGAGAATATGATGAAAGAGGTCAAGACCATGATGGGGACACCCACTGAAACAATTTATCTGAGCTAATGGGAGCTCACCAACTCCAGCTGGACAGGGACCAAACTAGATCCTCTGAATGTGGGTGGCATTGATCGTTCTTATACTCATTCTATTGAGTCCCTCATTATCACTAGGGTCAGTTACTATGGAATTGCTAATTTTGAGGGGAATCATTTTGCTTTTTTTTATTTCTTGTGTTTCTGCCCTGGTAGTTGTCTAGAATCTCTCATATTCTTTTAGTAGAAGTATTCACCAGGATATGGCTGGATTAGATCATGACAAGAGGGAAGCAAATTTTCTCACACCTGGAGTTAATTTTGAACACTATAGCCACAGCTACCCAGTTGTTGCAAAACACTGAAGCTGATACCCATCACCAATTAGAAGAAAACTAACTATAGTGACATCCACAACTATAATGGAATTATAGCAGCAAACAATTGGAAATGATTACTACCATATAATGCTGTAGCATTAAAAGAAAAAGGAATAAAGATACTGAGTAAAGTTAGAAAGCATTGTTTCATAAGAATAACAATGGGAAACATAATACTAGAGAATATGCTGGAAGAAAAGAGGAAATAAAGAAAAGGGAAAAAAGAGGACATGGAAAAGAAGAAACAGAAAAAAATCCAGCTAAGGATAAAATAAACAAGAAAACAAAACAATGACAAGGATTTTAAGAGATTCCTTTATTTATTCACTTCATGTATGCATATTTTTGCCTGCTCCTGTGTTTGTGTACATCATACATGCTCACAGGTCTGATAGAGCTATAGATACTTGTGAACTGAACCCAAGTGTTCTTTAGGGGCAGCAAATGTTCTTAACCATCAAGTTATGTCCAGCACCACGTCTGGTTTTTGTTCTTGTTATTATTGTTTAAAGAGGAGAAAAATAAAGAGAAGTAACAAGATAAATATAACTGATTTAATTTAAGAGAAAAGATAATTTAAAAAAAATTTAAGAGTAGACAGGTCTGGTAAACAAACCCAGTACTTAGAGAAAAACAAAAACTACAACACCAAGAACATTGCTGAGGGGAAAAAATAACAATAAACTTAAAAAAGGAGGAGATATATAGGATCACTGATCCGAGGACTTCCTTGGTGTGGCAGCTTTGAAAGGTTGCTATACCGCTGCCTTGCTCTTCTCTCTTGGGGAACCTTGGCCCCTATTTTCCTGAGCCCATGTGCTATTTGGACTCCTCATCTTTACTCTGTTGTACTCACCAGCAAGCCATGGGCAAAGCTGGCTGTAATTAGTCTCTGATGTCCTGCTCATCAGCAAGGCATGCAAAGGGAGGCAAGCGGTCCAAAGGCTCCCAGTGTCCTGTGCTTTCACATATCAACTCTTGAGGAAGAGAGCACAGGGGAAATAGGTTTGTTAGAACCTTCCAACGATATGGAGTCAAAAGGATGACATAGGAATAAGTTCATACCACTGTGAAATCTTAGCAAGTTCTGAATCTGGTGGCAGGAGCCTGAAAACTGGAGGCCGCAAGAGTCATTGCAGTTGAATCCTAAGACTGTCTGGTGCAGGAAATGCTTCAGTCTGGATGGTGAGAACATCTAGCTTTTTATATGGGTGCTGACAGTTTGAACTCAGGTCCTAATGATTTTGAAACAAATATTTGCCTGTGGAGCCATGCATGCCCCAATCCCTCTGTTGGTTTCTTAAATACTGCCTTGAGCCACTAGTTACGTAAAGAGCTGAACTGGTGTAACTCTGTAATGTAATCAGGAAAGCATACTCTAATTTTCATCATTATTTACTTGTTGGCCTTAAAAAGGTTTTTGAAATTTGACTAATTGGTGCGGGAGAATTGTCTGTATTCTGTCGATCATGGTTTAAATAAATGCTGATTGACCAGACAGGAAGTATAGGCGGGTCAACCAGACAGAAAGTAAAGGCAGGGTGATGAGAACAGGAGAATTCTGGGAAGGAGGAAGCCCATTCCTCCAAGTCCTGCCCAGATCACCGAAGAAGCAGGATGTGATCTGCTCAGCTGAAAAAGGTACTGTGCCATGTGACTATCATAGATAAGGATAATGGGTTAATGTAAGTGATAAGAGCTAATAAGAAGCCTTAGCTAATGGGCCAATCAGTTTATAACCTAGTGTAGACTCTCTGTGTGACTTTTTTCTGGGACGAAATGGCTGGGGGACCAGGGGGGACCCCTCATGTTACAACTAATTTCACATTGAAACCAGAACTCCATGTGCTCACTGGACAACTGCTCCAGAGTCTTTCGGGAATAAGCACTTCAAGAGCAATGAGAGTGGAAAAGCGGGGAGGTCACCAGTCAACCAAAGTTAGTAAAGCCTCTGGAATGTCTCAGTGCTGGTCCAGTTTGTATTCTCATGTTATGATCTAAAACCACGAGATGGGACAAATAAGCACGCGGAATTTTACAAAGCGTAAGTGGTAGTCAGCAGGCTGTTAACAGGACCCATTGTTTCAGCAGGTCATTCCGTTTCATGTATCCAGTGAAGTCATGCTTGGCAGACAGGCAGTACAAACAGTACTTTAAGTAAATCACTAATCAAATCAATAAATCAGTATCTAATATAATAATTTGTCTTTTCTAACTTACTCTACTTCATATTTGCTGTGGAGGTCACTTAAAACATCTGATCATTTGCAGTGTCTTAACTGGTTTCTTAAATGAGTTATGTATATTTATAATTAGTAGCTCAGACTTAAATTAATCATTAACAATTTGTGACTTCTCTTTGGTCATTTGTTCTTGCTTTAGAACAGAAAGGCTTACTTCTGTTCGTGTGAAAGTTAATTCATCTAAGTAAGTATTTGTCTACCCTGCTCATGTTTATACAGAGATACATCTTTGTATAATAATTGCTTGGAAGCAATCCTAGTAGAATTTTAATTCTACTATGTATTTTTATGAATGAGTAGAGCTATCAAATGGCTAAAAAGAGAAATAAAAGTTTTTTGTTGCTATGATCCTAATGTTTCTTTGTGTTTAGAAGCAAATCTCCCCCAATCCTGGGATCAGGAAGCAAAACTTTCTGAGTATCAAGGAATGATTAGTCCACAAAGGGAGAACCCTCGTGGAGATCATCAGTGTTCTTTAAAAGAATTCCAAGGGACAACCAGCTCCCTTAGCCTTTCTATCACATGAGGACACAGCATGAAGTTACAATCTATGAACCAGAAGTTCTTAGCAGTTACTGATGTTGCATTATCTTGGACTTCCCAATCTTTAGAACTCTTAAGAAAAAATTTCAGTTGTTTTTAAGACCCCCAGTTTATATTTACTTTCTTCCAAATGGACTAAGGCTGAAATACCACGAGAACGAAATTTTCCTTCTTCCATCACTATTGTCCTTCATCTATCTTCTGCTTTGCTATGTCATCTGCTTGAGTTATGTCTTTTTCAGGAAACCTTAAAAGCTGTGTGTTGTGTTTCATTTGTGCCTCCTTGCTCTCCTTTCCCAAATATGTACTCAGGCTTTAACTACTTACCAGTTCTCTGGTTGTAGTAATAAAGAAGTAGATGTTATTCCTTCATTCCTGGAGCTTACTCACACATACAGAATTTTTCTTTTCTTTCATTTTAGATCGAACATTGATTATGAAGGAAAGCTATTTATATTGAGTTGCAAGTGAATGACAAGATATAGAGTTGACTCTCCATGCAATCCTCATCTATAAAACAGTGTTTATAAATGGGGAAAGCATTAGTAAAAAACAAATTCATCTCTACTGTGAGCTTCCAGGCACTGTGGCGGGCAAGTGGGAAAAAGATATGAAGTAGCTAGGCTTTCTTAATGAATGACATTTAAGTGAAACACACTCTGGACACACCTAGGGGTACCGTGACAGCTAGGTAAGTGATAACTTTTGCTTCATAAATCAATACTGTGACCAAAAGCAAGTTATGGAAGAAAAGCTTTATTTGATTTCATTTCCATATTACATCCCATTATTGAAGGAAGTCAGGACAGCAACTCAAGAACTTGAAGTAGAAACCAGGGAAGGACTGCTTGCTGGATTGCAAGCTCTTTCTTGCTGGCACATTCTTTGGCTCGTGAACAACTAGCATCCTTGTATAGCCCAGGCCCACATACCCAGGAATGGTACTACCATTCATCCTACATTAATTAGCAATCAAAACAGTCCTTCACAGTCAGGACCAACAGACTTATTTTTCATGTGATCTAGGCTATTAGAAGTTAATGAAGACAAGTATGAAAAAAAAAATCAAGAAAGTCAGTTAAGGACTAGAGATCCAATTCCATCTTAATCAATCAGGATCCGAAGTAAATATGCTTTCTTTTTTTGTCAGCTCAATGTTTTAATAGTTCAAATAAGTATTTAATCATTCTATGTTGTTTCTTTAACCCTAATGCTTTCCTATTTTATTTTATGTATTTTTAAAAATTCTACAATTTTCTTGTAAATGAAATAATTATTCTTCATTTTCTATAAAATCTCTTTTCTTTAACTTATTTATTACCCTTAAAGGTAACTGCATTCAAGTGCTAAGTATAGCATAATTATTAAGAGGATTCAAACTATATAGGTCCACAGGTAAAACATAAAGCTTATTTTAAGTCTTGCTATCCTACTAGTATAAATTTCCTTTCAAAATATATTTTTTAAAGTTTACATAGTTCAGCTATGTATCAGAATATAATTTAGTGTTTCTTAGAGTAAGAAAAATTTAGAAATTTAATATATTATGAAATATATTATTTTTCCCTTCCAGATATAAGGTTATTAATGGGGAAGTTTATGCTAATGAGATTGAGAATACTGGTTAATTATTATTTTACCAAAATATTGAGTTCTCCTATAAAAATTATATCTACTACATGTATATAGGTAAAATATTGAAATATGCGTCTTTATAATATATCTTGGCTTTTGTAGTTTGAGAGCTTGATCATGTTATTATTTGTGTTAAGTTTTTACCAGGTTATAGTTAGTGAAGCTGAGATTTTTTTTTCTTGCCTTACATATGTGGTGTGTGAACAGCTGTGTCAGTTTTCTCTGAACCTGTAATATTCAGATGTTACCTGAATTGAGAATAAACCATCCTTTCATTTCGGTAAAGCCTTAAAAGTTTAACAGGAGCGTCAGTGATTGTATGTGTTATTCCTAACTAGGGAACAGCAATGAGAATACAAGTGAAGGGGAAAATGGGTCTTGTCATGTCCTGTGTCTCCCCACCCCTCTTCCAGGAATGATCCATAGAACCATGCACTTGCCTCATGCTGGCAATGATTAATTGGTCTGGATCGTGTCTGGATGAGTTTTCTCGTGCTGTGCTGGCTAATGCTAATCTTTTGCCAACTTGACACCAACTAGAGTTACCTGGGAAGAGGAACCTGAATACAGAAAATGCCTTTGTGAAAATTGCCATAGGTGTGTGCTGGCTCAGCCTTGGGCATGGGGGTGGGTGAGGCGGTGTCATCCCTTGACAGGTGAACCTGAGTTTTATAAGAAAGTAAGCAAAGCCATGGGAAACAATACAGCGAGTAGTTTTCCATTGCGGTCTCTAATTCAGTTCCTGCCTCCAGATTCCTGCTTTGAGCTTCTGCTCTACTTTCCTCCATGGTGGAAGGAGACCTTGTCAGCTGAAACAAATCCTTTCCTCTCTAAGTTGTTTTTGGTCATGGCGTTTTATCACAGCAATAGAAACCCTAACTAAGACACTTGCTTTGTAAGAAATTGCAGCAAGTTCTGTAGCGCGTGGTAGTACCATTATATCCATTTCTGTAGGTTGTAGGTAAGTCTGGCTGGGATGCACTGATTTCTCTGTTGCATACCCCTTACAATGAATTTCATCTGTTGCAATGGGTGTTTTCTTTACAGAATTCTTGGGGAATAAATCAGTCCAAAATGATTTCGGTTGCTGTCAGATTTCTGGCATTCTTTTCAGTTGTATGGCTGACTGTTTCATTGCTGTCCATCTTTGTGGACTTGCTTTGTGCTTCTAGGAGCTTCCCGTATTCCCTTCCTCTCATTCCATCTTGAGATTCTCACTTCCTCTTCTGCTCCCAGCTAGGCCAGCACTCACCTTTTTTAAGGACTCCTGGCAGCAGATACCTGTACCCTCATTTGCATCACATTCTCAGGTTGCAAGAATTAGGGTTTGTAATCTTTTGAAAAGAGACTTTTGACAACTCTGACTTGTAGGACCTTTGAAGTTTTCATAATAGCTCATTCATTACTATACTCTAGAATAAAATGCCCAATTCACATATGAAAAGTTGCATTAAGGAGTTATCGATTCTAAAACTAAAAAAAGAGCCTTGTTGAAGAAGATATAATAATAAAAATACTTTCCTCTTCGATGGGAAGATTTAGTATTGCAAGTAATTTATATCTGTCCCAAATCAATGTATAGTTTCAGTATCATTATTATTATTATTATTATTTGGGTTTTTAAGACAGGGTTTCTCTGTAGCTCTGGAATCTCTCCTGGAACTAGCTCTTGTAGACCAGGTTGGCCTCGAACTCACAGAGATCCACCTGCCTCTGCCTCCTGAGTGCTTAGTTTCAGTATTACGAAACTGAATTCTTCACAGTGTTTCCTTGAAAGAAGAATCTCTTGATTCTAATGTTCCTAGAAACAAATATATATATATATATATATATATATATATATATATATATATATATATATATATATATATATATGAATGTTTGATCAACATGGAATAGTGGTAAAGGAAAAACCAGTTCTACCAAATCTATTGTAATAAAAACTGCATGGTAGCCTGGAGATGTAGTTCTGTTTTTAAAATCATGCCTTGAAGTATCACAATATGAGTACCATGTCCAAAATACAAAAATCCATGTAAGAATGCACAGGGGAGCCAGGGTGATCCTTGCTTATAATCTGATACTGGGGAAGTGGATCCCTGGGGCTTATTGGCCAATTAGTCTAACCTACTAGGTAAGTTCCAGACCAGTGGGAGAGCCTGGAGAGAGAGAGAGAGAGAGAGAGAGAGAGAGAGAGAGAGAGAGAAAACAAATGAAAATAATATTTGAGGAATAACACCCATGGTTGTGCTCTGACTTACTTCTACATAGATATGCACATATACCCATGCAAACATGAATAATACAAAACACACACATACATAGACACACAAACATAAGTAATATCAGATCAGTAAATAATAAGTACATCCTTGTATAAATTTAGAATTTTGTTTACTATAATCATTTTAAGAAAAAAAGAATTAAATACCTGTGTTTTAAGAAGCTAGAGTTTTACCTTTGTTTTGATAGCACAAAAGAACTATAGAATTAGTGTTCAAAAGAATAAAAATATAAAGGCAAACTTGTATGTCCTGATCTTAGAAAAGGAAAATCAGCTTACATAGAATATAAAACACCACTAGGCATCTAAGAACTAGCTTGTTATATTCTATCTAATAACTATTGACATACTGTGCATAATAGTGTACCCTTAAAATCCCATCATTAGGAAAGCTGATTCAGGAGGACTCTTAAATTCAAGGCCAGCCTCAACATTATAAATAACAAAATGTATTAGCAACCAACACAAATAAACCTAAGGGTAGAATGACATTGAGTATATGGGAAAAAAAGCTTTGTTTACAAGAACCTTCAAAACCAGTAATGGATGAGAAATCAGTGTTGTGGATTACTGGACAAAGGCTTTCATTCACAAAGCATGAAAACAAATGGCAAGTAAACATATGAGAGAGTGTAGGCAGACACACTGCTAAGTGTGGCCCTTATACCACGGTCTTCCTTTTCTGTTCCTTAGCCCTAGAATTGCAGCCATTATGCCAAAAACAACTTAAAATAATTATAATTTTCACTCTTAAACAAGTGGGTTTTGTTTTGTTTTGTTTTGTAGTGTTGAGGTGGAATTCACTGTCTCATATATGCTAAGCAAACACTTTACCACTAAGCTATATCAAGTCCCTTATTTATTTAGAGCACTTTATAATATAAAAAGTAACCTAAATGCTCCCTAAAAGTAAAACATTTAACTAATCTATGTTGTAGAATACTCTAAAGTCAACTAACAGTAGCTTTAGGTGAATGTACATACAGTCACACTTACACACACACACACCCCAGTTCTAAGATATATTATTGAGTAAAGAAAACCAATTAGCACAAGCACACTATATCTTAGTTATTTAGATTTTCCCAAATTTGGAAAAACACTAGAGGAAGACTAGAATGGTAACACTTAAGCTAATAACACATGTTCTTACCTCAAGAACCCTACAGGAACTACATAGACATCATTCCAGGAGATCCTGATTCAGTGTGGAATTTGTATATAGGTGTTATCACAAGAAAATTCTTTAAAATGTATATTCTCATTTTTTAAAATATTACTTGTAGATCTTAGTGGTGTGTTCTAGTGGGCCTTGAGAGAAATAATGTTTAAGAACTTATTATAACCATGCTAAAATATTATTCTTTGTAGAAAGCAATTACTACATTAATGACAAAAAATAAGTTTATTTACATGGCATCCATTGTATTTTGTGATTGAAAATTGTGTAAACGAACTTCCCTGAGTTTCATCTTACTCCCTGGGCTTTCCTCCTTGCCTTTGGACACTTCATCTCTTTCTAATGGCTTCATGTTCTGCTGTTAGGTCGTTTGAGAATGTGATGTGTGATAGCAGTTAGGAGTGTCTTACAGAGTTAATTCTCTACTATTTGATTTCCCCGTTTCTTGTGTGGTCAGAAGGAGACTGAGCCCATCAGGAGTATACTGCTCTCTGGTTGTATTTGAAGCCCAAATGAAACTTCTTCAGGTTACCCATAGCAGTTGAATAGTTTTAGCAAATAATCTTATGAAGCTTGTGTCTCAGTCTGTCTGTAGTCCTGCCACAGAAATAAGCCTTTTGGTAATTTTACTGGATTCACTTAAAGTCTACTTCAAGAAACTCTATCTAAAGACATGAAATTTTCTTCCAATCAGAACCTACACAGTGTGTAAGTGGACAAGCTAGCCAACCTCTGGTCACAGAGAGAATTTATGATGTCAGGAAACAAATTCTAGTTTCTATTACAGTAATTTCCTGCTGTCCATTTTTCTATCTTCTTTGTGAAGGGACAACCATGCTCAGGAGACTGAAAGTCTTCTTTTGGTTAATATGGACTGTCCTAGGATGAAGCCTGTAGATATTAACATTGTAGAGAAGTCCTTTTCCTCAAAAGGTGCAACAGGAGAAAATTTAAATAACTTCCCCCTGGAGTGTCCTGTTCAGTGTCATTTGGTGCTCATGAATCTTTACTTACAGCTACTCTCGTAGTCACAATGATGGTAAGAGTCTTCTTGCTAAGACATACTAAAAAGCTTATGGCAGAATTTATATTACTTTTAACCAGAGATGAGACAGTGTGTGTGTGTGTGTGTTTGTGTGTGCGTTACATGTTTATGATTTCTATCTTCCTAACTCTCTGCTCCTTAGACAAACCACTTTTCCCTTTGTTCCTTTTTTAGCATCTTTATTGCCAGTCGCATAGCAGCCTTTCACCTAACTGCCCTTCCATATCATCTTTTTAATCTGTGTAGAGCTCTCATGTAGGCCTGAATGTGCTGTTAATACAGCTTTATGTAGTTCTTAGGTTGAATACTTAGAACACTTGGTGCCAACTAAATGTATAAGGAATGCATGCTATTATAAGCAAGATAATTATCTTGACATGAGAAAGATTTTTTTTTACAAAGATACTAGAAAGCTCCTGCTGAATAATGGACTTAAAAACTATACATGGTTTCATTTACCATTGAGAAGGTTTCTGCTTTGAAGTATGATTCATGTTCTTTTTCTTGAAATACATCCAAAATAACATATTGTGTAAATTTGTCCTCAAAATATACTAATTGATTCTGTTGAACTAGCACATGTTCCTGTGGTGTGTAATTTGCTTTGAAATTCACTTCTATTGTAAATAATGCAAATCATAAAACTTGTGCATTAAATAAGCAAATAACTTCAGAGTGCTATGCTTTAAATGATGATATGAGTGCTTCTGTTTATTTAAATATATGTTCATGTGAAAGAGTTAGGTTTTTTCAACACCTAGTCATAGTAAATAGAAATGCTTTATTTCATATATTTACATTTTGGCACTGTATTTTTGATTAATGGACAGAATAACTCTCTGGTGTTGAATGTTGTTATAATGAGACCCTCATTACTGCCAACTTTCTAAGCTTTGAAAAGTTGATCCAAGGCCATTTTGAGTTTCATATATTAGAGTCACTATTAGTCAATGAATAGTTAATTATAAAAAAAATTGATTAACTGTTAAATCTACCTTTCTCTCTCTCTTTCTAATTTGTATTTTGACCACTAAACTCTTTACTAAAATTAAAAAATGGTGAAAAATATTACGATTTTTGGGGATTTATTTTTGAAGTAAATAAAATCAAAATATATAATCAATTTCATGTAGACTTTAATAATTTCCTTTTCTAAGGACATGGGTGGGGACAAATAGCAACAGATGAGCCAAGTTAGAGACTTCACAAGACATATGGGAAATAAAGCTATTGGAGATGGAGATGAACTATCCATAGGAAATTATTTTTCCTTCTCAATACCTACTTGAATTTTCCTGCATTAAGCTAGTGAAAATTAAAATTGGAAATCAGCTTCTAATGTATAACCTTTTAACATGGATCCAAACATCACTTGATGTTTAATAGAATATCAAATGATATTTGGATAATTTCGAATCCTTGTTGTTTTAGAAAGTGAAAATAGCATGCAGTGTGAAAATTTCACGTCTCATCTTTAGTGCTACATTAAGCAGCATTAAAAGCGGTTTTAGTGGGAAATGGAGAGATGGCTCATCAGCTAAGAGCACATGCAGTTTTTCCAGTAGACTTGGTTTACTTCCTAGCACACATATTAGACCGCTTGCAATTGCTTATAACTCCAGCTCCAGTGTTCTTTGTAGACACTTGCGTGCAAATGGCCTACATTCACACAGATATATCTACATAAATATGAAGAAAAATATGTCTTTTATAAAATGGTCTTATTAGTTTACTTTTGAATAATATGTGTTTCTTAGTAACTTCATTATTCTTCAATAAAAGTTGATGCCAAAAGTTAGAAGATAATATAAATTGCATAAATATTTATTGGCAGTTCATTTGCTGGGTACTGTGCATTATTTAACTATTGGGTAATTATTTGGCATTTACTGTTGGTTTAACCTGTTTGGAGCTTTGGGCAAATATAATAATAATTTTCAAATAAAATGGAATGGGCTGAGTTCTCAATTTGCATTGTATGACAGTGTTCATTGGTTGGAATAGACCTTTGTGGATTTCACTTTGCCCTTGATTTCACTAACTGTGATGTTGGGTGGAGAGGAGTATTTCAGTGGCTTTATAATCTACATCTATTAAGAAAGAACCCGTGTTGGGTGGCACCCTAGTACCTGAAATTTCATCTCTAGGGGATTCCATGCCTTTGATAAGTTAGTAGGCACCACAGTCATATGTTTTGTTTTCTATTTCTATTTGGCTTGTTACCTTTTCTTAGTAAGCAGGTTCATCTTCTTCTTTTCGAGTCTCCTTGAGACACCTTTAGTTCCTCCTTCCCAGAATTTTCTTAGTCTGATTCTCCTGCCTAGCCTATCCTGCCAGCTATAGGCTAGTCAGCTTCTTTATTAAACCAATTACAGTAACATATAATCACACAATGTAAAAGAATATTCCACATATGTGTATATGTCTTTCTAAATATGTGAAATACAACCTTGTTTAGCCCATATAGTGTTTCTTGTATGTGATATGTTTTCAGGAGAGCTTATCAATCCAATACCAAATGGTCAAAAGAATATATATGAGTAATATTATACGGACGGAGAGGGTTGATTTTAATCAAAAATGAATTTAGCATTTAGCTTTATAATTATTTAAAAATTAAAGTGGAGTAGAATTTTATAAACCATCAAAATTAGGGAGAAACTTGCAAAATGTAAGTGCTATATTTAATCTAAACATATAAGTTTCTTAACTTGAAAGTAGCATAAACCTAAGAGATTTCATCCCTAACTATCTCCTGCTGGAAAATCCGAGATAGATCTAATATGATATACTCTGTCTATTTACCATGGATCTAATATAGTATACCCTTTCTAGGAGTATTGTTTACCATGGATTTACGTCTACCACTTCCTGTGGATCTGGTGTGGTGTGCCTTTTGTATGTCTACCTCCTAACATGTTACTCATACTTTTTTTCAGGTGCAGCAGGTACAGACAGTTCAGCAGGTCCAACATGTCTACCCAGCTCAGGTGCAGTATGTGGAAGGAAGTGACACAGTCTATACCAATGGAGCAATGTAAGTCGGATGCTGAGGTTGGGTTAATTCCTCCAGCTTAGGGCAATACTGTTCTGTCTAACACTGTCCTCTGCTCCCGTGATTGTTTGCATGATTTTAACATTTTTTAAACCATAGCCGAGTTATTTAAATTACACTGATATTTAAAACTTGGTCTGTACAATATACACTCATATTTTCATCTTACTTAGCTTTCCCAGAATATTTTAGATTGTTGAAATTGCATGTACTTTAATAATTTTCCCTAAATTGAAAAAAGCTTGTATTTCCTGTTATTTATGGCCATGCTTTAATAATGCCTTAACATCTGTGATTTTCTAAATATTAAGATGAAAAGTGTGGGGCTTGTGTTCATCTGTAAATTTTTTTTAAAAAAAAACATATATTGGGAATTTTGTAGACTTCTTCACAGTTAAATCTATATGAGAACAATGATCTTTTATGAATCATATTTTCCTACCTAAGTCTGTCCACTCACATCTGTCTTATATTCTTTGCCTCAGCAGTAGTAGCAATTTGTAAATTTATTGGCTTTTGCAGCCATTTTAAATTGCAAGTCAATGTATTATTATAAATGAAGAATTTAAATTTAAATTTTTCCAAGTTGTCATCAGTGATTTCATCCTGGAGTTTTGTTAGCAAACAGAGTTTCTGAATGTCCCTAAGTGAATGTCGGTTCTCTCAGTGTCTTGCTTTTGGCCCTGTAGTGTCTCTGTTCCTTGCATCCCTGGAGTATATGTGTTCCTGCAGTAAATTTGTTCCTCGCATCCCTACAGGGTGGGGACTCCTCACATGCCTGCTGAATGAATGCTTCTTGCATCTCTACAGTGTGGCTGCTCCTCAAGATAACGCTGCTGTCTTTGTTTTTTCCCCCATGGTTACTTCCACTGATCCCAGTGATATCACCCTGTGAGCTCTCAGAAAGTCTGAGTTTTATTCACTATAGTAACTGTCAAAAGACGAGCATGCATGACAGAGTACAGTTGAAGTCATGTATCATGCTGTTATGACTAAAAGCTTATATTTGGTTTAATTATGTGTTAGTATTATAAGAGTGATACATGTAAAATATTCTGAACTTTCTGTTATTCCTTTATATTAGAGTGGGTTATGCGCTAACCAAATTTAGTTGTCAGAAGATTGCAGGATGCATTTAGTGTTCCTGACCTGGGGTCTGCATCATGATAGAGAGTGGAAGATGGAAAGAAAGCTCTTATTTGTCTCTTTTTCTATTTTTAGTTAGAATACAAAGTCATGGTTTCATTCTGGCATTTCTTTTTTTTAAAGAAAAATATTTTATTAATCCTTTAATTACATGTATATATGTGAGATGGGTGGATATGTGTACACAATTGCAGGTGCATGTGAGAGGCATACAATGCTCCTGTAATTAGCATTACAAACAGTTGTGAGATACGTAACATGCATGCTTGGAATTGAACTCAGACATTGTGGAAAAACAGTATATTCTCTTGATAACTTGGATAAATTTCCAGCACTTAAACAAATTTCCAGCACTTAAACAAATTACAGCCCACAAATTCATCTTTCTAAATAAAAAAATGCTTAAAACCTAGAAGCACATCATCACTCTTTGCAATTATCCAATGGGTAATTCTAGCTTGTTTTTATTGGTACTCGTCCCCTATCCCTTCCTCCTTGTGATGACCACCCCCCTTATACCTTTCCGTATGTGGCAGTTCTCTTGCTGTTTTCATATTACATGTCTTCCCTGTTTCTGAAACCATTTTTCATCTTGTCCCCTTCCTGGTTTGATGGTCTGTGTTTACTCTCACACCCAATTACACTTTCTCTTTCTCTCTCTCTCTCCCTCCTTCCCTTCCCTTCCCTTCCCTTCCCTTCCCTTCCCTTCCCTTTTCCCTTCCCTTCCCTTCCCTTCCCCCTTCCCTTCCCTTCTCCCTTCCCTTCCCTTTTCCCTTCCCTTTTCCCTTCCCTTCCCTTTTCCCTTCCCTTCCCTTTTCCCTTCCCTTCCCTTTTCCCTTCCCTTCCCTTTTCCCTTCCCTTCCCTTTTCCCTTCCCTTCCCTTCTCTCTCTCTCTCTCACACACACACACCATTAGGGGGTGAAGGAAAGGCTTAGCAGTTAAGAGCAGCTTTTCCGTAGAATCAAGTTTGATTACTAGTATCCAAGTGGCAGCTCACAACCTTCTGTAAGTTGCATTCCAGGGGAAAGGCCTTTTCTAGCCTCTGTGATCACTAGGTATGCACAAGGTACATACAACCAAAACATTCACATGCATAAAAAATTTCATTAAAAAATAAAACTTGGATCTGCATTAGAGAGAGAATATGCAACATTTTTGTTTCCAAGTTCAGGTTACCTTATCTGATATGCTTCCAAATTCATCTTTTTTTTCTGTAGGTTTTATAACTTACTATTCTTTATGGCCAAATAAAATGCCATTGTGTATATTTACCATTGTTTATATTTTTATAAAATATATAGATTAATTCTATTTTCTTTCTATTGCCAAAAAAAAAAATAAAAGAAGTGGTAAGATTGGTGTGCATGTCTTAATGAAGTAGTATATAGTGTTCTTTCTTTGAGTGTATGCTGTGTTGTGGAATAGCTGAATCTCATGGTAGTTTTAGGTTTTTTTTTTTAGAAAATTTAGCAGTAATTTCCATAGTATCTGAGTCAGGGTACATTGCACTAGCAGTGAATTAAGGTTATTCTCTCATACTCTTGATCATATTTGATATATTTTGCTTTTTCAGCGAAAACCATACTGACTGATAGGAGAGGGACTCTCAATGTACCTTTGATCTGCATTTCTCTGGTGCTTGATTATATTGAAACACATGAAAAACTATTTGTTGTTAATTTTTTTCTTCTTGGAAATGCCTATTTGGTTCATTAGATTATATTGGTTGGTTGCACACATGTGTGCGTGTATTTAATTTTTGCAGTTTTTACTATGGTCTAGGTAATAATACCCTTTCTGAAGTATAACTGACAGAATTTTCTGCCAATCTGTAGGCTGTCTGTTCGCTCTGCTGACAGTTTCTTGGCTTCCCAAACCTTTTTAATTTCGTGTAGTTAATTTTATCAGTTCTTAGAGTTGTTTCCTTTGTTATTAGAGTCCTATTCGGATCCCATTTAACAGTTCTTAGGGTTATACTGAATGCTACTAGAGCCTTGTTCAGAAATATTGTGCTTGTAACTGTAGATTGAAATATTTGTCCATAGCAGTTTACGGTTTTAGGAAATTATTTGCTATTATTTCAATGAATTACTTGTCTACACTATTTGACTTCCTCCCAATTCCTTCTAATTCATGGGTTATTGAGTCTCTTTAATGTAGTTAGACATTTCATATGCTTTGATCATCCTGTTAACATTTAAAAGTATGTTGTCTTAATGTATTATTGTCTTGACTTTGTCTTTTTGAAACTCATCCTTATACTTAGTCTGCTCATGAGGCATTCTTTTGTAATTTTCCAGTTTGATTGGCTTACATTTCCTTGTTTCTGTTTGGTTCCTCCTCAGTGTCTCAATTTCTTGGTTGAGATTTTTATCCATGTTTTTAAATTTGTACTTCAAGTTCCTAACTGTTTCAGTCACTGTGGTTACTTTCTTGTCTAGGTTCTGAATGGGATCCCATATTTTTATCATCGGCTCTATTAAGTGACCTTTATGGCCACTGATCCTTAAAAAAAAAAAGAATATAAATTCTGTCTTTGAAATTTTAATTATCTTAGAGCCTTTGCTTTCTATTTTTGCATAGTTGGGAGTTTGCGGGTGCTGTTAGAGGCCACTTGGTTGTTAGTTGTCATTGCCCCTGACAGCTAATGACAGCTAGCTACAGAGACTGAGGACAATGGGGTTTATATCTTTCAGGTCTGTACGGAGGAAGGTAGATGTTAAGAGAGTCTGCCAGAGTGGTTCCTTGTTTGTCCTGGTTTAAGGTTGAGTAAGCAGATCAACTTCACTACTTAGGAGGATGTGACTTTGAGCTTGAAATGGAGGGTAGCTTCTCAGAAGTGCTTTGTGATCCAGCTGAGAAGTTGTTATAAACATTGATTACTGCTCTTAAATGTTGTGCTTTGTTTGCGTTTTTCTGTCTTTGATTCTTCACATTGTCTTCTGGATAATTTTTAACTTTTAATTTAATTCTTAGTTAAATTTTAATTTAACGTTGAATTTTTAATTTTTTTTAACATATCAACTGGACTTCTACATGGTTTGTTTCTATGTGAGTGAGTTTGTCACAGTGCGTATGGGGATTTTTTTGAAAAAAGACCACTTGTGGGAGTACAGTTTTCCTTCCTCCGTGTGGGTGTCAGGAACTGAACTACAGTTATCAAGCATGATGGTATAAGCCTGTGCCTGCTAAGCCTCTTGGCCCTTTGCTCTTTCTTGTATATATGTAACTATCCCATATTATAAATATGAGTTAATGGTTTTATGTACTTGTAAAGCCATAGAAGAACAGTATCTCTGAAGCTGATTCTTTAAAATTGTGGGACTTGTATAAGTGCAGAAATGATGCCCCAGGAACTGTCTAGTGCCAACACTTATTTTCTGTGGCCACTAGCTCAGTTGATTAGATCATGACTAATGAGGTCTAGGTCACGAGTTCACTTGCTACAAAGTCCAATTAGCTTTGATCTGGACTGTGTGGGCCTAGATTGTATCTTCAGTTCTGAGTATCGTGACAATGAGCACTTTTGGTCAAGATAGATAAGACATGCTTCTAAGATCCCTTGTTACTGGCAAATATACACTTTGAATAGAAGTTCTAAAGTATCACTTCTATACTCAATAAGGAAATGTCATTATGTTGCTATGAATTATATTCAAGATTATAGTGAGTAGATTACTATGAATATTTTTATTCCTCAGGCATCGAAATAATTACTTTTTCAACATAATCTGTTAGAATCTGTTTTGTGCTTTTACACTGTTGCCATTAGACTGCTCGCAGTTTGTGTATCAAATGCCCATCTGAGAATACTTGTATTCTCTCTTTGTGTTCAGAAGATTTCCATATGTGTTAGGAAGGAAAATCTCTATTCTTCTGTTGTGTCACACAGAATTAATAGGCAGCTAGTATTTGATCTCTGACTTAGACCCCAGAGTCCCACTTCTATTTGATAATAACCACATTTTGCTAATGATCATCCTAGGGGAGAGGGACTCTGATCATTGTCATGAACTTTCAAGCACCCAGTACATGACCCAACAACCCGCACATGCTCAGTACTTCTGGTCTTCAATGCCTGTGTTACCAGCATTCCCATGTCGTGTAGACATAAGCACGGGGTCTTATCACTCAAGAGGTGATGACAGCACTCACAGATGTGAATATTCACTCATGAGAATGTGTAATCATCATCATTTCTGAAACTAAAGTGTTTACCTGGTTCTCGCTGCGAATATTGACAATTACTGCTAGCATAACAGGCTTAACAGTGTGGGTTAGTAAGTAGGCCTCTAATTCAGTTGAACAATTGAGACAGCTTTACAGTGCTGGGTGTTGGCACAGAATCATTTTTTACTCAAGGGAAAAGGTAACACACTTCATTCTTCTCCTGCTCGTTTTATCCTTGTTCTTTAGGTACGTAAGTTGCATAATTTGTTTATTTCCTTGCAGTGGTTCTCCCGAAGATATTTCTGCAAAGTGTAGGTCCTAGTTAGCTCTATTTGTACAATTTCATTTTCTAGTCATCTGTGTTACCATGGTTGAACTAACTGAGGAATGTCACATACCACAAGGAAAGTCCGTTGCATTCACAATCTCTTGGTTTTTTTCATAATCAGGTTTTAAAAATACAGTTATTTTTTCTTTATCACATCTCCTGACTTTACCCATCCACCTCATTCCTACACTATCATCAGAGAGGAAAGAATGATATAACCTATCTTATGACAAAGTTAAGACACCTGTTTTACAAGGGGTTCTCTGTGTAAGCCATTAAGTGGAACATCTGTTGTTTAGAGGTGATCAGCTTTTAGGACACAGAGGCGTCTGTGTGTTCGTATCTGTGCAGTATGTGGATTGATACCTTTTAGCCCTTTTGTCTGAGGGTACATTTATCATCAGCTCAAGTGTGAAATTTCCCAAACCATGTTTCACAAAATATGAGTCCCTTAAAAGCATACTGTGGTTACATAGATGAAGAGGATCCCAGTTCCTCTCCATAATAGAGCTTTCGAGGTTTTAAAAAGGTTTTCTAAAAGTCCTACATTTAGGACAAAGGAAGGTTAGAATTTAGGAAAGAAACCAAGTATTTCCAAAACTTTTACACACTGCACTTTGGGAGGTGACACTTTTGACATTTGTAATTTATTCAAAATCCATAAGCATGTGAACAGAATTGGGACTCAATTTTCTAAAAGTCACCTCTTTAAACTCCTGTGGTTAGTACATTTTCTGAAGGCCTCCACTTCCCTCTCCCATATACTTCAGATGATTAATAAGAAACCACTTTAGGTTGTTCTATTCCCCCTCAAGTGTTACAGCTAAGTTTCAGAATTTGCAGGTGAAATTATGTTTTCTTATTATCTTTAAAATCCTCTTTCCTTTAAAAAAAAAAAAAGATTCTGTAGACTCACCGTGACTAAGGAGTGAGGATGCTGTCTTCAGTGGCCTTCAGCCGATGCACAGGAGTGGTGTTATCCACTTCCCACTTAGAGCTCACCCAGCATAGCTGGTTCCATAGGAAACCTTGGAGAGAAAATTGACCATCTGGGAAAGGAGCTTGGATGTTTCTTTATAATTAAAGAAAGGCTTCTAGTGTTAGCTACATAAAAAGTTCCTGTCTCTTCAAAGATAAAAGACATACAAATGTAACTTCCTAGAATGTCAAAGTTGGTAAGATGGAGATCATTTATCCCCATTCCTTTTACAAACAAATAAACTGCAGCTCAGATAGGTAGAATCCACATTTTCTTACCTCCAGCATGCAGTGCTGTTAAGTGAAATGCAGCCTTTTGATTGTGCCTTATTTGTAGTTTAGAAAAGGAGAATGCCGGTTTCTGGTGTGTGTGTGTGGGGCGGGGTGGGGCTGACTTCCTTCCTTCCTTCCTTCCTTCCTTCCTTCCTTCCTTCCTTCCTTCCTTCCTTCTTTCCTTCCTTCCTTCCTTCCTTTGTTTTTTGAGACAGGATTTCTCTGTAGCTTTGGAGCCTGTCCTGGAACTTGCTCTGTAGATCAGGCTGGCCTTGAACTCACAGATATCCATCTACCTCAGCCTCCTGAGCACTAGATTTAAAGGCATGCGCCACCACTGCCAGGCTTTCTGTTTTGTTTTGTTTTTTAAAGAGAATTTTATACGAAGTATTTGCATAGTTCTTGTAGAAAGAAAAGAAACTTGTAATTTTAATGGCAAATTATTAAATATTTCATTATTATTCCCATGAATGTCTTTATGGTTTTTATTAAATTAGTCTAATTCTTTATATTTATGTGATCTATTTTGTAAACATTCAAGGAAAATGAATGCATTTCATTTAGGTAGAATTAGGATATGCAGAAAAGCCTACCTTTACAGAGTCTACAGCATCAGATACTGTAGCGTATGTAATACATTCTCATGTTGCTGTATATTTATAATGCGATTTATGGTGTGAAATTTACAAGCTATTTTATGTTCTTTATTTATTCCTTCCATAACGTTGTTGGATTTTATAATGGCAAACTTATTGTTTATATGATATCCAAACACCTTGATAAAATGCAAAGCACATAATGAGAGAGATTGTGTATATGGCCTTATACATGAGGCACTAGATGCTGAAAGGACGCAAAGTGGTTAGCGTTTAGCTCCATGGCTCAGCCATCCTAATGAATAAGTAAGGAGAGAGTATTCAGGGTTATGGTTAAAGTTTAGCTCGATTATCTCAGTCTTTCTAATGAAAAAGAAAAGGAGAGAATAGTCAGGGTTATACTTAGCCACGGCATGCACACCAAGGCATGATGGATGCAGATAGCATTAACTAGCTGAATTAAATGGGTTAGAGTCCTGGGATTTACATAGAACCCATAAGTTCAGCTCTGAAGAAGTTTCTGCCAGCAAATATGTACATATTCCCGTATCCACATCCATTACTTGTGCATATGGAGAATAATAGCAAGGTTTTGCTTTGGCTGTAGAAATAACATGACAATTTCATGACTCTTAGCCTTTGGCAGTTTGTGTGAAACAAACAAAATGAACACCGAGCACCTTTTTAAGTATGCATAAAAGTGCCTAGAAAGTTTGCTATTTCCAAAATGTTCAGGAGATTCCTGGAAAAATCGTGCTGAAACAAGAAATGAAGGATGTATTTAGTGTTTGTAGTGACAAGAACTCTTTGCTTTTTTCTTGGTGGTGTCTTTTGTTTTTGTTTTTTTTTTTAAAAAAATACATTCTTCAAAGCTGGATGTGGTAGCACATGCCTGTCTGGCAGATGGGAGACTGAGATAAGAGATTCCTGAGTTCGGTCTGTCCTGGACTGCACTGTGAGACATGTATGGTCTCATGAATACCATAACTATATAGACTAAATACTACTGCTGCTGCTGCTGCTGCTACTACTACTACTACTACTACTACTACTACTACTACTACTAATAATAATAATAATAGTAATACAATATTCTTGATATTGATTCAGGAGCTTAAGCATTACTTGTGTCTGACTTGGTTTGATTAGAGCTCCAGGGATACCATCAGAGTAATGCTTGCTTCCCAAAGATTAAAAGCCATGCAAGGATATCATGGCCTACTTCTCGTATCAACCCAGCATTTGAAAGTCTCCTCCATTTTCTATTTAAATATATGATTTGTTTTGTTTTGTTTTGTTTTTGTCAAAATCAAGTTCAGACAATCCACTCCCCACCTTTCTGAATTGTGTCCCTTCTTCCAGTCTTAGCCACAGTGTGTCTATGAAGCATCTAAGTCAACTGTGCAGTCCTGTGTGTGATGCTCTGTGGTTTTAGCTTGATCTCCCAGTGCCTGCCCCCTTCTCTTGCTCTGTGCTTATTTTATGGCTCATGAATCTTTTCCAACTAGAAGAAAATGTGAAAACTAAAGTAGCTTACTTTCCACTGCCTATTTTCATGCCAGCCTGAGGGTTATGTGGATTTCATAGATTTATTTGCAGTGCATGTTTGTTACTGATGTCTATTGAGAATTGCATGAAGAAAGCACATCTGGAAGATGGAATGATTCAGGTCCCTTGATATGTTTCTCTTAAGCTCTAGTAATAATGTCCACATTGATAGAACTGCTAAAATTAACATATGTTGGTTGGTCTCTTCAGACGTGGCTTTGGCTTTTCCATCAGCCCTTCTTTAGCATCGAAGGCCCCATTCTGAGTAAGACAAGTCATGTGGTACTAGTAAGTTGAGGCAATACAATCCTAAACTGCAACAGAAAACCTAAACCCCCCTTTACTGTCTTTCAGGATGATTCCTTCTTAGTTGTTCATAGATACTATTGATGTGTCTAGAACCTTGCTTTTTCCATGTGACATAATTCAGAAATGGACTGAGTTACTAAAAGAGAACCATAACTATGTCTTGCATGTATTGATATTTATTGCCCTATGCATATTTGTACAGCTGCTCACTCAACTGTACTTCAATAACAGCCTCAAATTGTCTTATTTTATTCATTGTTAAATGAATCTACTGTGTATTCAGTGAACACAAATTAGCATGAACTCCTTTTTCTTTTAATCTAAATGTGGTATCAACATGGCTATTTTTATTTTATTATATAAAGAAGATTTTTAGTTTGGGAAATTATACCAATGATAACAATTTTACATATATTTTAATAGTATTTCTTCAGTTTTTTGAATAAGTGTCTGTGACTGTTTATGTCATTGTCCTAAAGTAAAATTTATACCTGGATCTTTTGTAGTTATTTGTGAAAGGTATAATTTTTTTTAGTGTGGAATACTTCCTGAAGACTGTTATTCCTTTTTTGTGCTGTTTTTACTGGAAAAGTGTTTTCATATAATGTATTCTAATCACACTTTTGCTCTCCCTCAACTCCTCCCCGATCCCCCCACATCCACACCAACCCAATGCCAGACTTTTCTTTCTCTGTCTCTCACTTTTTAAACAAATAAACAAACAAAAACCAGGAAACAAACAAGACACACAAAAGCACAAAATCAGTTACCAAAATATACAAGCAAAAGACTAATGAGACAAAAAGTACACAAAGAAAGCAATATGAGGCAAAAAGTCTAAAGAAATTCCACTGGGTTCTTTTTGTGTTGGCTTTCGACTCGTGGCGTGGGGCCTACCCTAATGTGTAGTTAATATGCCCAATGAGACGCTATTGAAGAGAACTAATTTTTTTCTTTGCAAGCAGATACTGATTGTAGATAGCTTCTTGGTTAGGGATGCAAGCCTGTGTTCACTTCCCCTTTTCATTGCTGGACCCCAACTGGGTTGAACTTGTTACAGGCCTTGTGAGTGTTGCCCCAGTCTCTGTGAATTCACACGTGCCTCAGTCCTGTTGTGTCTGGAAGACACTGTTTCCATGCAGTCATCTGTCCCCTCTGCTCTTACACTCTTTCTGCATCCTCTTCTGCATAGGTGCCTGGGCCCTGAGCAGGAGGACTTGAAGACTTCCCATGTAGTACTGAGTGCTGCAAAGTCTTTACTCACTGAATATTTTCCTGTTCCTATGTTAGTTCCCATCTACTACAAGAAAAAACTCTTATGAGGATGGCTAAGTGAGACACTGATCTATTGGTGTAGCAGAATGTCATTAGGAGTCACAAAACCTCTTATCTTGCTGTAATTTAAATTGTGAATTGCAAGTTTTTTGATGGTTTAAATTTTCTCACTTAAATTTTAAGTCTTAGAAAATTTCACACAATTTCTCATGATTTAGCAAAATATAAAAATGTTTATTTAAGTTTATAAAGCTGGATGCTATGGCCAATAGAAATTGTGTTTTAAATTATAGGCTATTCCCTGTACTCAGTATAAACATATAACTGGATTATGTTGAGATTATAGATAGAAGTGAGTACAGTTTCATGGGATTATAGATTAATGATGAACTTGACAGTAAGAGTAATGAAAGCTGTATTTTAGCAGTGCAGAATGTTAGGAAAATAAAGACAATGAAATGTAAGGTCTGTGAGGAGCGCCTGTGGTAAGGACGGACACATGAAATCAATCTGAGAGGAAGAGCTTAAGCTGAACTACTAAAGCTTAGGACAAAGACGGGGAATAAGAAAGCAAAGCCAGAAGGGTGGAGAAAGTGGTGTCTCCTAGAGTAAACTGATGTGCAAAATACCCAATGTGGTATTACTGAAGAAAGATTTTAAGAATGTGACCATACCCAAGCCCTGAGATTATTATGTACAAACCAGCCCTGGTTCTTCCTACAAGGTTTTGAGCATTTTTGAAGGCCAAGGAGAATTTTGAAAACAAGAATCATAAAATTTTTTTAGCAAAATTTTCTTTCCACATTTGTATCTTAGAAAGTTTTTCTAAGATAAATTGAAGGCAAATTGGAAGACAGCCAGGTTTGAAGAAAGAAAACTCATCAGAATACAACTATAATAAATAACATTGTGAATTAAAGATTATGAGAATGGAAACAAGAATTGTAGTTTCACGTTTTATTTAGAAGAGAATTCTTAGACTTAACTGGCTCAGATCAATATAAGAGAAGCATTAGCTTTAATTTCAAAAACTGAAGGTTTAAGTACAGTTCTCTGCCCAGGTGAAGGGTATAGAAGAATAAGAACCTATGAAGCTGCCCGTGTTGCATACCATTCCTTTTTTCTTCATTTTTTCCTTTGATTGAAAATAGATTATTCTCTCATAGAATGTATGCTGATTACAGGTTCCCCTTCCTCTACTCCTTCCAGTTCCTCACCACCTCCCCTCCCCTCTGGATCTACTCCCTTTCTGTCTCTCTTTAGAAAAGAACAGACTTGTGAGAGATAACAAACATGGCAAAATAAAATATATTAAGATAAAGCAAACGTCATCACATCAAGGCTGAACAAGGCAACTCAACAGAAGGAAAAGATTCCTAAGAACAGGTACAAGAATCAGAGACCCACATGTTCACACACTCAAGAGTCCCATATAAAATACTAAGCTGAAAGATATAATATATATGCAGAGGACCTGATGTAGACCCACAATGGTCCTGCGCCTACTGCTTCAGCCTCTGTGAGTTCATACGAGCCTTGCTCAGTTGATTTAGAAGGCCTGGCTCTGCTGCTGTCCTATATGCCCTCTGGCTCTTACACTCTTTCCGCCTCCTCTTCAATGGAATTCCCTGAGCTCTGAGGTGAGAGATTTGATGGAGACATCCTATTTAGAGGTGCATGTTCCAAAGTCTCTCTCTCTCTCTGCATAATGTCTGGCTATAGATCTCTGCATCTCTTCCCATCTGCTGCAGGAGGAACTTCACTGATGATGAAAAAAAATACACTGATTTATGAGTATAGCAGAATATCAGTAGGAGTCATTTTATTGATACTTTTTTTTTTTTTAAGATCCGTAGTGTTTGCTTTTACTCTAGGTCTCTGGGCTATCTAGCCTCTGGTTCTTGTTCACCGAGCACTGTCAAGTTCAGTCTTATGAAGTGGGCCTTACCTAAAATAAGGCATTGGTTGGCTACTCTGACAAGTTCTATGCCTCCATTGTCCTAGCATGTGTTGCATGCAGGAGCAGTTGTAGGAGACAGGGTTTGTGGCTGGACTGGTGTTTACATTTCTCCTTTAGTAGTCTTCAGAGTGCCTTGGCACACCAAAGATAGAATAGAGAGATCCAGGCTCCATATTTGCACCAGCACAACATCTCCAGGTTCAATGAGTTGTGTAGGTATTTAGAAATAAGTGTTGGCTATTAGAAATTCAGATGTTAAAATTCTTAAATTAGATCTAGAAAATAAAATAAATAGTACCCCAGCTCTGTGATAGCTTACCCTGAGCATACATGTATCATGCAGTACGTAGTGAATGCCTGTGGTCTAAGTTAAAGTGGCAAGAAAAGCAGAAACCACAACAACCTTGGCATATCAAACATGCTAGAAACATGGAGATTAGCAAGGGGGTTGAGGGATAACAGTGAATGTGAGGAGTGGAAATGAAATTCCATAGAAAGTAAAGCACAGGCTAGGTGATACCCAAGTGCCAGGCTTGTCCACATGTGGGGGTGGAGTTAGAGAATAGAAAGCCCTGGAAATGTTAGTTTGTCGTTTGAAATTTTAAAGATATAAGCAAGTGAAATGTTTGTGACTGTACGTTTTTATATTTCTGTAGCCTTATAACTTCTTGTGAGCTTTTACACATTAAAAAATTTTTAAAAAGCTTGAAGGTATCCTATAACGTAAGATGTCATCTACTGAAAATGACAAATCGGGTAAACTTAATCAGAACAGACAAAGAAGAAAAGGGCAACATGGAGTGGTCAACAGCATCATTCTGCAAATAGGTCAAAAAGAGACACGGGCTGGAGGAGCCTTTTAGCCTGGTATTTACATTTGATCACAAGTGACCTTATTAAACGCCACTTCACTGAAAGGCTAAGGGCAGAAGCTTGACCAGACTTTTGGGGAGGTGGAAAGTGAGTACGTGAAGAGCTGGCACAGTCATTAACAAAGGGGAGAGCTCCTGCAAAGACACGAGTAGTGCCTTAGCTCAAGACCTCTTTGGTCTTAAGGAAGGAATCCACAGAAACTTCTTCATACATAAGGGGTAGTCACTAGTTTTCCATGGATGGGAAGTAACACGAGAGACTGACTTGTCAGGTCCCGATTGTGGCAGATCTGTCTTCCTCACAGTAGCTCATACATGAGCTTGTAAATGCGAGGGAAGAATTTGTGAACAGATTTCTTGCAGCAAGCTGACCTGTTAATGGGTTGGAAATGAGCGCCTATTCAGGGTAAATATACAACACTACAGAAACAAGTTAAGGTTCTCTTTAAAGAAACCAGCATTTAACTGGGAGGGGAACTCAATTCGTCTGTTTCATAGAAGAATACAGAAGACACCTGGTTTCAAATGCAGGACATTAATAATGTGTTTTTAAAAATATTTGTATTAAAACAGTCTTTCCGGGCATGCCTTTTATCTCAGCACTCAGGAGACAGAGGCAGGTGGATCTCTGTGATTTCAAGGCCAGCCTGGTCTACAGGAGTTAGTTCCAGGACAGCTAGGGCTGTTACACAGAGAAACCCTGTCTCAAAAAACCAGAGAGAGAGAGAGAGAGAAAGAGAGAGAGAGAGAGAGAAAGAGAGAGAGAGAGAGAGAGAGAGAACAATCTTGATATAAACAAGTTAGTAAATTTCTTTGTTTTTCTTTTCCTTCTAAAGCCGAACAACAACTTATCCTTATACAGAAACACAGATGTACAGCCAAAACACTGGAGGAAATTACTTTGATACTCAAGGAAGTTCAGCGCAGGTGACAACCGTGGTGTCCTCCCACAGTATGGTGGGTACTGGTGGGATTCAGATGGGCGTCACAGGAGGACAGCTCATCAGCAGCTCCGGAGGAACCTATCTGATTGGCAATTCAATGGAGAATTCTGGTCACTCAGTGACACACACAACTCGGGCCTCCCCAGCGACAGTAAGTGTTTCGCGTTTTATTTCCGTTAGCCTCTGTGGCTTGTATTGTACTGTTTTCCTCTATAGAGGGAAGCAAATCACACAGACTTGAGTAGGGCAAATTGTATTGTGCAGTTTTCATATCCTGCCACTTTACATGCTGTAACAGGTAGCAGTATGAAGAACGTTACTGATATGTATGCCCTAATTCAATAATTACTCTTTATCAGTAATAGAAAACTAGATAAAGAGAAATTAATTTTCCTAATGTAAACACTGACTTTGCTATATTTTGGGGCTCATGCCTGGAATGTTAGCACACAGAGATTGAAGCAGAAGGAGTATTGTGAATTCAAGGCCAGACTGAATTATATAAACTGTACTATAGTTTGTTTATACATTTAAAAAACTGGTTTGCTTTTACAATAGAAAGTCACATGTACTTGTTTTATCAAATTTATATTAATACTAGTATTTAATTTAAAAAAAATATGTGGACTACATGCCTGTTTCCTTGGTTCATGAGAGGCGGGGGGAGGATTGTGAGTGTGAGACCAGACTGGGATATGTCGTGTGGCCGTCAGGAGATGGGTTGCCCTGTGCTGTATTTCATTTGCCAGAGTCGCATTGCATCTACCAAAGAAAGCTCTGGGATGCCCTGGTGACAGTGATTCATTTATAAGACACTTGTGTCAGGGCTGTGACCAAATGATGAATGAAGACACATCTTCATAGAGCACTTCTCAAACATTTAAATTTAAATATGCATTTTAACAGAGAAGGATGGCTTGCCATTATGAGAGTATTAATTTGCTGAAGTGGTTTCAGGAATATAGGAAGTTATATACCATTTGATATCATCAAGCTGTAAGGTCAACTATGTATAAAAGGGAGAAGGATCACCGAAGACAAAATAGCAATGGAATGGACTTCTTACTTGATTGATATGAAATAGTGGTTGTGGGCTAGGGTTGTACTTCAGCAGCATCGTGACGGCGCTTTGTGTGCTCAGGGTCCTGAGTTCCACCCCTAACTCTGCAAAGAGGTGGGGAGTGTAGAGGTAGGGTTTTTGAATTAAGTGTATACTCACTTTTCTCATTTTGTTACCATGTCTTTTGTTCCTGAAGTGACATGAGGAAGTAGTGAATTAGGGAGAAAACAATAGCAGTATGAGGCTTCTAGTTTTCACCTTCCGGGTTTCCTTCAGAATGTTCTATGTACTTTGTGTTACTCTTCTGTATTTATTGTACTGACTTGTCCCCTCTCTCATCATTATTATTGACCTTTCCCTCATCAGATTTTAGAACTCTCTATTTTTATTGACTTCGGTGTTTTTTTAACACCAGAACAGCTGTTCTGTGTAGATTTTTTTTGCATTTTTGTACATACTTTTGAAGTGCTTTTTATATTTATTGGCTCTTGCTTTTAATAATCTTACACTTCTAAATTTTTCAATCATACATGTGTTTATACAGACTACAAAATAAAGAAGTTACCACTAGTCAGCCATATCCTATCTAGCCTTGTTACTCTATCCCTAAAACAAAGTGCTATACTAAGTAATTTTTTATTTAAAATCATGACAATTACTGAAAGAATTATGAAATAGCTTAAGCAAAACAGTAAGTTTATATTTATCACAAAAGGAAAATGGTACTGGTAGTTTATCGATGCCTATTGCGATCCATGTCAAATGTCATTCCCAGCGGTAGGGAACGATTTCTCAAGGCTGTGTGAGTTGCCTCGTTTTTCACTTCATCTGCTCTCTCATGCTGACATGCCTTCCTTCTGACCTCATCCTTTCCTACTTCCATCTCTTGTGGCCATTCCCATTTGCCTTCACAACAATTCTAGTACTAAATATCCCCAATAACAACTTGATTAATGTTTACTTAATTTGCAAGTTCTGTTGCTAAATTAACTAAACATTATCTTTTAGATCATTTAAATATATATTTAAAAGTATTAAAAGAATTAATTTTATAATTTTTTTAACCAGTGGATGCCTTTGTTTTTCTATACAGAATATGCAAGATGACATTACTCCTAGTTTTTCCACTATACAACTTTGAAATAATTTATTATTTTATCAGTTTATCAAATGGACTCATAAATAACTGAGTTATTGCAAATAAGAATGATTGGAACTCTTTTTAAAATAGCAATTTATTATAGATATAAATAAATATAGTTATAAATTTGTACTCAAAATATCCATTTCTGGGGAGTGATGAGTCTGATGTGTTTGCAGTTAGGGTTATTTTCTTTTTACATCAATACTTCCTTTTTAACTGAACATGTAAAAGTTGACTAAGAAATTTTGTGTATGCAGACCCTCACTGAAAGCATAACTATGAGTTATTTAAATCTATCTATATACATCTCTCAGTGTTTATTAGGTTTCTTGAAATCCTTTAATAAGCTATATATTTGATTTACATCTCACCTCAATAATGCTGAACATATTAGTTCAAATCACTAATAATAAGTGTGTTATTTCTTTTATCACTTTTCAGTTTCATTTATTATAGCAAATTAGCGAAATTAAGTGTTATTTACCCCTGGAACTTTTCATACTATTCTTCTCTTGCCAAATCCTGAAAATCAATACACTTCTTCATTGTTTTGATGACTTGAGATCGGCCTGCATCTAGTAGGTGCTTCTTGCTGCCATGTGTCTTTTTCAGTCCCCGTAGAACCGTAGGCATGTCTGTAAGTATAGTGTCTGGCAGCATGCCTTTCCACACTAGGCCATATGCTATATGCCATTTAAGTTCAGTTTCTCTGACTGATCTTGTTGTGTCTCTAACATGTAGCATAGCTAATATAATTGACTATAGAAATTCCTGGTGTCTTAGCCAACATGCCTGAGTGCAGAAAAGAGACAGCTCTCTACATCTGCAGATCTCTCTTTTGTGGATTCAATCATAGAAAATGCTTGGGATAAAATTACAGTACATGTACCTACATTTTGCTTGCTATTCTTTCCCAAAAGATATAGTATATTAACTAATTTGAAGCATGTTTATGTTGTGTTAGGTTTTATAAATAATCTAGAGACAATATAAACATTCTGGCATTCAAGATAGTTTAGCAGGTAAAGGTACATCCCACCAAGCCTGATAACCTGCATGCAGTCCTCAAGACTCACATGGAGAAAGAGAAAATTGACTCTCAGAAGTTGCCTTCTTACCTCCATATGTGGAAATGCACACATATACACCTACACACACACCTCACTTCTGTTAAAAGAAAGTACACAAGTGTTCTGATAGATTGTATACAGCTAATTCCATATCTTAAATAAGGGACATCTGGTTTCTGATGAACATTCATGAAAAACAAGGGGCAGCCGTAGTCAGCCTGGCATTGCTGATGAGCAGAGCGGGAAGTGCTGTAGCGTCACCAGCTCACTTCATTCAGTTGGTAGGAAACTGGTTAATATCCTTGGGAAGACAGCTGAGCACCATAACTCACTTCCAGACTGGCAGCATCCTACCTCTGTCCTCAGATGATGCTTATACAGTTCACAGTTCAAATACAGAAATATTTGCACTTAGAATTATTAGGAAGAACATCGTGTCCTCAGAAGCTTAATGTGCAAACAGCCTCTTATGGCATGCTATGGAAGAAGGTCGGTGATTTTACATAAAAACCCCAGTGGAAAAAAATCGAGATCATCTCCTGGTATACTTGGATGCCTAGGCTAAAACATCTTATTGGAATCATCTTTGCTCTACTACAGTCATCTGGATTATCTGTAGAATTTTTATTTCAAGTATTATTTGCTTTAATTTTATAACTTTAGATGAAAAAAGCTTTATTAGGGTGATTTAATATATCATATTTGTCTTGCTATAATGGTAATGAATTTTATATTATGAATATATTATGGGGTAAACTATTAGTATTCCTATTTGCTGACAACACTACTGTTCGTTTTACTTATTATATCATGTGGTCATTAAGAACCCATATCTTGCGGGTGGGAGTGGTGCACGCCTTTGATCCTAGCATTTGGGAGGCAGAGGCAGGCGGATCTCTGGGAGTTTGAGGTCAGCCTGGTCTACAAGAGCTAGTTCCAGGACAGGCTCCAAAGCTACAGAGGAACCCTGTCTCTAAAAACAAAACAAAACTACCAAAAAAAGAAAAGAAAGAACCTATATCTTTATAAATAATATATGTGTATGTCTATATGTACATATATATTATAAAAATACATATATAAGACATTTTATGCTGATACTAAAAATTTTAAGAAATATTAGCAGTTTTATTGGATCACCATTAGATATGAGTTTAGTTAAGTAGTTTTAGATTTAATTCAGTTGAAATGAGGGATCGATTGTTGCTGTGTCACAGACCGTAAGGTATGGGAGTTGGTTATTGTCATGAGTCTGGACTCATCCAACTCTTCCCTCTGACTGTGTCATTCTTTTTCTCTCATTTTATTTGAAATTCTTGGTTTGTTTGTTTGCTTGTTTTGATAGCATCCTCATTTATAGAATTTAAGAACTTTGAAAATGAAACAATTTTCATGTGCAAAGCAAAAACTTGTGACTGCAGTGATATTTTTGTGCTTATAACAGCATATTATATCTTATACTTTCCCAGACAGTAAATGCAATATGATTTAAGAACCTTAACCTCTATTAAGCAAAATATTATTTGTATTTTTTATTAAGTTATTTTTGTTCTTCATAAGTAAATAAATAGCATTATATTAGGCATTTTGAGGCTGTGCTATAAAATTAATTTTAGGACCTATATGTAATAATAATTATATACATTTAAAAGCTTTTAGTAAAATTTGATTCTGCCAAAAAAGCTAAATAAAATATGTGGATAATAATATCTCTTCTAATTAATGTAAAATATACCTTAACTATTTGATATGAATAAAACTTAGCTTACTTTATATAATGTAGAGAAATCTGATTCATTTTAGAATTTTAGGTGTTCTTATTTCTTTTTCCTGTACTTTAAGTGTTCATGAGTCCATGTAACATATGCTCTTTCTAAACAAGTGTTTTTTAACCGCACAGAAAACCACTTGCCTTCTTAGTCCCTTTTGGATGTTGTAGCAATAGTCAGTTGTTTTATTTCAAATTTTGTTAATTTTTATATGAATTACTCAACCATTCTTAAATTGTACATTGAATAGGTCAAATAACAAGCATGCTATGTCTGCCTCTCTCCCTGGCCTCTTTTGTCTTTTCAGAAGCAATCACTACTGCTAAGTCTTTAGGTTTCATTCTAGAAATATCCCATAAATATACAAGCAGAACAGTTCATTTTTTCACACAAATGAAAACAAAATAATTTTTAATTTTTTTACCTCTAATGATGACATAGGGAACTTTTTTCATATTAGGGGTATCAATGACTTTCTTACATTTATGAAAAATAATTAGGTTAAAAATAGCTGATTTGTCTATTTTACCTATTGGTCTTTGAGCTATAGCTTTATAATTACATAAAACAATGTAGTCATATAACATCAAATTTTATTTGTCTTCTGTAATGGTAAGCTGGGAAGAAAATAATTTTAAAGTTGGGAATATGTATAATTGTATATGAGTCAGATTTCTTACTGTATTAAGAAATCAGAAATTTCTTATTACTGATAATAATCAGTCCCCGCTAGCATGTTTAAGAAAGCTGTACTTATATGAGCAGAAGCACACGTAATCTTAGCATTTCTCTTTTGCTAAGATCAAACTGAGCTTTCAAGTGAAATTTTCAGATGGAACCAGGAATCTTCTGCTTCCAGCACAAAATCATAAAATGACTGAAGGCTCTGGGACCTCGTTTTAAAGTTTTTAATTAAAGGGGACTTTGGCTTGCATGTAGTCTCCATCTATGCTTCTGCGTTCCATCCAGCAGCTCCCAACTCCAGCAGGTAAGAGCCAGAGGCAGTAATTCTACACTTAAGGCTTAGACCGTTCCCCTCTTAGAGATCTCGATAAACCAGAAGGTTAAGACAAATGAAATTATGGCCTCTGGTCTCTTAAAGAAACAGAATTCCACAAATTTTTAAAGATGTTACAGTAATGACTAGTTTATTTGGGGAGGGAGGTATTTCATATTGTAGCTGCATTTTAGACTAAATAAGTCTATTGCAATATTCCAGAAATAGCTACATTTTATTTCGTATAAACCTGAATTAAAAAGGTTATTAGCACTGGTAAATAGTAAAGTAAGTTGTGTCCCTCGTGGCTGGCTGTGTTGTTTTTGTCTTCATATTCCTTCAATTTACAAATCAAACTCCAAATCTACTAGTTGAATACTAACTTAGTATTTTATTCATAAAAATTTTGTATATAGCTAAAGTGTGAAATACATTGGTGATATATTAAAACACACTGTTTTTTATAACATTTAAGTCAATGTTAGACCCATAAAGCTTAATATTTCTTCCTGATTTGGGGGAGAAACGCAACACACACATGTGAATAATTAGCAGGTTTCCAGAGAGCGGGATTTTCTCATGTACTCATGTTTGTGAGTTCAGCTTCCACAACATGGCGTGTGACTACATTCACTGTGTACATAGTTACAGTTGTGTTTGCCATCCACAGAAGTAGCTCCTTTATCCTGTTATATTTTCCTTCTGTAGCTTGGGTTCAATTCTAACTGCAGTAAATTTCATAGGCTAGAAAGTTTGTTATATATTCACAGATTATGAGAAAAAATTTTACACATCCATTTTCAAACTTTTTGGTTTAAGTTTAATGAGTTTTCCATTTGTCTTATAAGAAAGAAAGATAAGGTCACTCTTCTCTTAATATACTTATCGTATAGCCGAGGTGGCCTCAGGTTATTGATCCTCTGTCTTCAGCACCCTGGATGCTAGACTTATACACATGTATAAATTCAGATGCACGTAGATAATGTGATTTCCTTAAATCTTTTTGCTTTCCAAAAAGCAAGAGATTGCAACAAAACATGAAAATGAAAGAGAAATTAAAAAATCGGAATTTTAGTTGATGTGGTGGTATCTGATAAATTACAGAGAATCAGATGAAACCATTTAAGAGATTTAGTGAGGTAGCTTCAAATTCTGGAATTAATAGTTCCTAGACGTAAGCAGTGTTAGCAAATATAATCAGAACAAAGTTATAGTTTACAGTTAAAAAGGGATTGTCTCAGCCAGGTAGTTGTAAGCTTCCGCACTTTTCTGTGGACACCCGAACCTTGAAACAGGCGCGCGCTTTTCCTGACTCGAGCCCACGAGAACGGACGACTGTCCTAAGGGTTTGAACACATGACACACACACAAAGAGACCGGGCTCATCTGCCAAGGAGCAAGTGGCAAATGGCAGCTTTATTAAGCATAAGTCGGGTATACATACTGTGGGGCAGAAAGACACCAGCCCCCCATCAGGAACAAGGAAAGAGAAAAGTCAGGGGGCCGCACCCAAGGTCGGAGAGCAGCTGAACAGAGAAAAGAGGAAGCCAGGTGGGCGTGCTCAGGCTCAGAGAAAAGCTGACCCGGGAACCTTGCCTGCGGGCGAGAACCTTGCTTGCAGGTGGAATTACCATGACAGTAGAGGGAGAGTTCTCTCTAAGCTATACCCTTGGGCCATAGGTGAAATTAACATAACAGGAGAGGGCAGTTCTATGCTACACCCTCAAGCTGATGCAGTGGAACCAGGAATCAGAACAGCCCTGCATAGCGCCTCGGAAAAATGGGGAACCTGTGTACCTACAGGTAGTGATGGTACACGCCTTCAATCCCAGCACTCATGATGCAGAGTTAGGCGGATCTCTGTGAGTTTGAGGCCAGCCAGGTCTACAAGTGCTAGTTCTAGGACAGGCACCAAAGCTACAGAGAAATCTTATTTTGAAAACAAGCAAACAAAAAAGTGATTGACTCTGAGGTGTTAAAATTAACATTAAACCTTGATCCCAAGTTTCAGAAAGTCTTCCTTGATTAGACTTTTGGAAGTTTTGAAAATGAAATGAGGTCTAAATTTAATTACAGACTTAAAACTATTTGTACCCTTAATTTTGCCTTGACAGTGAATGTTATGTGTTTGTATTCATGTATCTGAGTTTGAATTATCCTCTTACTCCATATTTGTATCATTTCACAGAAATATGTGTATGTGTGTGTTCTGGAATTAAGGTAGGGTCACATGCAGAAGACTGTGCACTATCTCTGAACAATCCTACAAGTTTCTCTCCATGAACCTCTAATTATTAGCTGCTCTCGTCAACCGTGAATTGAATGACCTGCTGCGTGTTTCCTTAGAATGTCAGTGGAACTGGCTCTGCCACTGAAAGCTTGTCCTTTAAGACTAGAGTTAAAATCTAAAACTAACACCTCAGGTTTTTTTTTAAAGTATTTTTGGTTAGTTTTATCCCCTCATATCATTTTAAAATTAGAATGTTAATTTTTTAAAATTTTTATTTGATTAATTTTTGAGTCACCAAAATCCTGGTTGTCTTCTAGTAATTTTGCTAATGTAAGTTCAAAGTTGCCTTAGAAAGGCACAAAAATCAAATAATACTTAAACTTCAAAGTCTGTCTTTAAATAGAGCACTTGCCCATTTATGCTGCTTCGGTAATAGTGACACTCTGATTCTGGCAAAGGGGAAAAACAACCTTTGACTGCATTTTAGTGATGCAGCCCTCAAATGTGAGTATGTACTCTAGGAAGCATCCCTGAACCCTGTTCCCAGAGTTCTGACTTAGAGACTGTTGGCAAAGGGCCCAGAATTTGCAGTCCTAACAAATTATAGTAATCACTGCTATTGCAGGGATTATATAGCCTATATACAATAGGGAAGATGTTCTTACCACTGAGAATAAAGCTTGAGCTTTAATTCTATCACTTAATGCTAACTCAGCAGAGTCCTACAGGGTAATTCTAGCCCCTGGCTTCTCTGGTGGACATATCATCATAAACTGATTATATATATATCATCCTCATAGAAGGTGAAGCTGTAAGTTCACAGAGTAATCACGCCTAACAAAGCTAGTGCTTTGGTTCCAGTCTACCATCTAAATTTAAACACCAACTGTTGTCAGAACACATCTGATTTATATACATTTCTGATCCAAATATTTTCTTCTTTTTCTCCTAAATACTTTCAGAAGTGCTTCAGGTAATAATAATAAAATAATATCACCTTTCAGGTCAAACATGTGTCTTAGTTAGGGTTTTTATTGCTATAAAGAGACATCATGACATGGTAACTCTCACACAGAAAAAATTTTAATTGCGGCTAACTTACAGTTCAGAAATTTAGTTCATCATGGGGGGTGGCATGCAAGCCGATGTGGTTCTGGAATGAGCTGAGAGTTCTACATCTTGATCTCCAGGGAGCAGAAGTGTACTGACACACTGGGCATTGCTTGAGCATATATGAGACCTCAGAGCCAGCCTCTAGTGACACACTTCCTCCAAAATAGCCACACCTACTCAACAAGACCATAGCTCCTAACAGTGCCACTTATGGGCCAGACATTTAAACACATGGGTCTATGGGGACCATACCTATTCCAACCACCAAACATGTGTTCATAAATTTTTACAAATTCTCTAAAGTCATTTAAAACTATCAATGAATAGAATTCGAAGATTTTATGTGTTACACTGTTTGTAAACCCTAAAATCTCTTTGTTCTAAATGCTTAGCTGTAGTGGTCATTTTTTCACCCTTGATTGTTTCTGAACCAAGATGTAAAGTGAAACTGTGTGGATGTGTTCTGGACAATTTCAGACTGATTTTTGTTTGTTTGTTTGTTTTAAGAGTTAAATCAACAGCCTATTTTGATCTCTCTCAGTTAGGCTTTCTTTTAATATCTTATCAGTATTGAGTATTGATTATCATTTTCCCTGGTTTTAAAAGCAATACTATAGTCAGCACTGCAGTTTCCTGGGTTGAAGGTAGGTAGTCCTTTGTGCATTTCTTGGGCCTCTTGAAGGAGAAAAAAAAAAAGACTCAGCATAGATATTTAGAAAATACTCAATCATTTGACCTAAACTGATGATGATTTAACTACTTCTTGCAAGGCATTTAAAACTTTTCAGTTTCTGTGAGACATGCCTTTACATTGATACCTAGGACTTGTGTTCATGAGTGTATATCAGTATGCCCTCATATATGACTGTCTTTGTGCCAGTGTGGACACGCATGTGACTGAAATCAAAGCTCCTATATCATGTACAGAGCCGTGCTTGTTTTCTTCTCCATTTACTCTCTTTAAACACATAGCCACCCTGTTGGGCATCCTCTACTTAGTGCTGTGGCTTTCCTGGCAGACATTCCATGGTGCTGACACCTCCAGTTTCTGATTGTCCATGGTACCTTAAACTCTGCTTTTACATCTTTACCAAGTGTTCTCTTCGGGCCTCTCTAAAGGGAGTCTGACCCTGCCATACATTTTGTAATCAGTAGATATTTGGAACAATGGTACAAGACTTGTTGGCTCCCTCATCCTTACATCTTTCATGCCAGGAAAACCACTACCGTGTAGAAGATACTACTGCGTTCTGCTGCTGACTCTGGTGGGAACCTAGCTGTATCAGCCTCTGTGTGTTGACCCTAAGGGAGCACTTTCTATGGTCAGGAAGCCCCTTCAGTGTCTTTCTGAGTTTAGTCCTGATCTTATCAAATGCATTTGCATTTTCACAAGTTCTAGCCTTTGATCGGTGGGTCTTATCCTCAGGTTACCTTTGCTATTGCCCCAGAGCATGGTGGCTAGTTTCTTTTCATCATTACAGCTTCTTTGTTTTATTGCATGCCTTGGCTGCGATTTTAAACCAGCTTGAGTTCTTCTTGACAAGCTGCACTTTTAAAAAAGACCTCTCTGCCCTCTTGTAGCTTTAGTTTTTGAGATTTATTTTTTTTCTACTTCTGATTATGTGTATGTAGGTGGTTTGTGTGTGGGTGTGTATGCACATGAGTTCAGGCTCCCACAGAGGCCAGAGAAATCAGATCCTCCTGGAGCTAGACTTAGATTTAAAGCTTCCTGCTGTGGGCTCTAAGAACTGAAGTCAGATCATCTGCAATAGCAGAATGTACTCTTGAATTCTAAGCCATCTCTCTAGCCCTGTATGGCTTTTTCACTGTCAGTAGAGGTTAAGTATGCTGAATAATTACCATGCCTTGAACTGAATTCTATCCTACCTTAAAATTTCTTACCCAAAACACATTAACCTTTCATTTTAAAATTATCGTTGCTTAAGGTTTCTGTATTAAAGAAAAATACAGTCAGATTCTTTTTTAGCATATAACCTGAATGGTTTCTAGTCTCATTCCCAATACAGTCCTTCCAACCCTCTGAAATCTCATGATTCAGGAATCTCCTATTCCCGTTTCTCTCAAGTATCCTTTTTTAAAAAAATTTGCTTAATTTTATGTGCATTGGTGTTTTGCCTGCATGTATGTCTATGTGAGGGTGTCGAATTCCCTGGCCCTGGAGTTATAGACAGTTGTAAGCTGCCATGTGGTGCTGGGGATTAAGCCAGGGTCCTCTAGAAGAGCAGCCCGTGCTCTTAATTCCTGAGTCAGCTCCAGCCCACCTTTCTATCTCAAGCATTCTTATCCTCCAGCTGCCATCAAACAGCACATTACTCTTTACTTGCAGCATTCGGAAGCTTAAAAGGCAGCTCGGGGAAGGAAGGCTTCGTTTTGACTCAGTCCATCATGCCAGGGCAGTGATAATGGCAGGAACTTGAGGTAGCTGATCATATTGCACCCAGAGTCAGGAAGCAAATGGAGATGCACACTCACTCCGCGTCCACCTTCTCTTTTCATTCAATCCATTACCTCAACCCATGAGGTGCTCCTTATGGTTACAGAGTCTTCCAACCTCCAATGTGGTCTAGATGATCCTTCAAAGGCATGCCCAGAGCCTAGCCTGATCTAGATAAGTCCCTATAGGCATGCCAAGGGGCTAACCTGGTTGAGATCATCCCCTATAGACATACCTAGAGGCTTGTCTTCTAGTTGGTCTTTAGATCCTGTCAAGTTGATAATCAACATAAATTCACAAATATAAAGAAAAATACTTTGAATTTAGAGTAATAAGTTCTTGAATTCCAATCAAATTTAGTGCCCACACAATCTCAAGACAGTCCCTCAGTTCCTGAGAGCATTAGTTTTCTTATAAGCAAATAAACATATTCCATGGAAGCATGCCTATCTAATATGAAGATATGCCTATCCTATTTTTTGAGATGGTTGTAAAAATCAAATGAAAGAAAAGGCTGAAAAATACATCTGAGAGTAAAGAGGATATGCCTTGACTTGTAGAGAAAATAATAATAAATGGGATGATATAATTGTTCAGTTGTTCATGAACATGTTACCCCATTTACTTGGATGTAAATGAATGTGTATATAATCACATGTCAGAGGAATCCTTTTTTCTATCCTGTGTGAATTATCTAAAACACTTACCATCTCTTATTGTTGTTGTTAAGTGGACACTTACTTTCTTGGCATTATGGTTGCTCTAAAATAAGCACTGTGTTCTAGTCTCTCAGTTACTTATACCAGAAGCATTTGAGTAGATTTTCCTGAATATTTTTTAGAGTCATTTATTTGACTTTATATATAGTATTTTGCTTGCATATAGTCTATGTACCATGTATGTCCATGGTTCCCATTGGTGTCAGAAGAGGGCATCAGATCCCTGGGAAATAGAGTTATGGATTATCCTGAGCTGTCTGGTTTGAGTGCTGGGAACTGAATTCAAATCTGAAAGAGCAGGTTATGCTCCTAACTACTAGGCCAGCTCTCCAGCTCCATTTTGCTGAAGATTTGTAGAAGAAACTGAAGACTTTTAATGTTGTCTAAAACATAGTTGTGGGTCTTCTTTTCCTTGGAGGTCGTTGGCTACCTGTTGGCTACCATCTTACAAGGGCAAAGGGAGCAGAAGCAGTGAGTAAGGTGGAAAAAACTTCCGGGAGTCAGCTCATTTATTGTTCCAGGGGTGAGGTATGTAAAGGTTCTTAGGGATATAAGCAAAAAGGGCTGATTGGTCATGCTACAGCACCTAATTGTCATACAGGCAAGAGGAAAAATCAGAACTTATGTGCTGAGTCATATAGCTTTTGCAGGGTGCTCTGTGCAGGCTCATCTTCCACATAAGGTTAGGCATCGGAGCTTAGAAACACTCTCCAAATAAGGTCAGTGAGTGGAGAAGAGGAAGCCCTGCTTAGAAAGGGAGTCCTCCATATTGTTCCACACTCAGAGAGCTATCCAGACATGGTGAACAGCAACCTTAATAGCAGGGTTCTCCAATAACAGTCACAATCGCTTTGTAGCACCCTATTCTGTCTATCCATTCATTCTGCAAATGAGTATTTGCCTCCAGTCTTCTCAGGGGTTTTTAATCTCCTCTAACCTTAACCACTGAGTAGGGAGAGCACTTAAGTATGGTAGCAGCTCAGCAAAATAAGACGCCATCCCATTAGAGACATTCTTCTTCATTAGAGGGCAGTGAGCGTGAGAATTACAGCAGAGAACAGTACCAGTGGAACTTTTACTTCCATTTCATTGACACTATGCACTATTTTAGAGAATGAATTATCAATCTCTTTTTGAGTATGAACATAGAATAAAAATGCAGTTTTTTTCTTAATATCCAAGCATCATTGGCCCCTCTTCTCTCAGGTCTTCTTTCAGTCAAGACCTAGATGGGACTTTTCTCTGAAGTTCCTTTTGGGATATTGATTTATTGTTTTGTTGTTGGAAGTGACATAGCATGGCTCTGCATGTTTGGAAACTGCCACCTTATTTAGAACTCCAGGAAGGCAGTGTAGTTTTGATGCTGAAAATGTTTTAAGCCTGAGTTTTGAGCTGCATCTTTGTTAGTTCTCTCTTTCTCATGAGATAATACTGTGCTCTCCTCAAGTTCTCCCTTAAGGTGTTAGTGAATCTTTGTAGGAGCAATGCTGAATTTATTATTATTTCTCATGAATGGAAAATACTGTATCTCCCTATTTCTTCTAATTGTCAAATGTCAATTCCTGAGGAATCACAGGATATTCATTTATTGCTCTAGTCTACTACATTTGGACATTGAATATATTTTTAAATGTGTTTTCCATCTTACAAAATTCATACACTTTTTTTTCTTGAACTAAAATAAGCACATATAATTATACTTATTGCCACATGGTCTTTTTTTCTTATTTTATATTCCAACCACAGTTCTCTCTTCTGCACCCTTTTGCCCCCTCTTCAGCCCCACCCCCTATCCACTCCTTCCAATGGGTAAGGACTCCCATGGGGAATCAACAAAGTGTGGCACATTAAGTTGGGGTAGGACCAAGTGCCTCCCCCCTGCATTAAGGCTGAGCATGGCATTCAACCATAGGGAATAGGCTCTAACATGCTAGATCTTGGTCCCACTGCCAGAGATTCCATAGAAGGTCCAAGCTTCACCACTGTCTCCCACATATAGAGGACCTAGTTTGACTCCATGGAAACTCCACGTCTTTCGATCTAGAGTTCATGAGTTTCCACAAACTTGTTTCAGCTCTCTCTATATTTCTCCATCATGGTCTTACCTCCCTTGCGCATATAGTCCCTTCTCCCTCTCAAAGAGGGGTTCCCGGAGCTCAACCTGGTGCTTGATTGTGGATCTCTCCATTTGGTTTCATCACTTACTGGCTGAAGGCTCTAAGATGATAGGTAAGGTATCCACCGATCTGATTGCAGGGGGAGGTCATGCTGTCCACTATTGCTAGGAGTCTTAGCTGGGGTCATTCTTGTGGATTTGTGGGAATTTCCCTACCAGGTTTCTCCATAACACCATAGTGGCTCTCTCTACCAAGACTTCTCTTTCATTGTTTTTCCTCTCCATCCTTCTTCTCCCTACCATCCTGTTCTCACCCCCATCCACCTCTCCAGGCCACCACATAGTTATTTCTACTGATTCATGACTGTATAAGTCAAATTCTTGTTGCTGTGACAAACACTTGAAAGAAAAGGAGATAGAGAACAAGGGGAAATTTATTATAACTTAGAGTTTGAGCCTGTGGTCCCCTGGTCCTGTGATGCCAGAAGCTTATGGCTGAGGAAATTACCTCTTGATGGCCAGGAAGCAGAAAGAATAGGCAATCAAAACCACTTAACACCTTAGAGAGTGAACACTTTCCTTCTTTCTTTACATTTTATTCCTTCACATTTCCACTTTTCACAATAAGTCCAGTAGCTGACAACCAAGAAATCAGCACATGAGCCTTTGGAGACATTTTATAATCAGATTATTACATTCTGTCCCTGTTCCCCAAAAGCTCACGGCTGCCTCATAATGTGAAATGCATTTACTCTATCCACAGAAGTCTCCAAAGTCAATAGTTCTAAGATTGCTCAAAAGTCCAAGTTTAATGGCTCTGAGGCTAAAGGCAAACTCTTTGCTCTGACCGAACTCTGAAGTTAAAAACTGTACTGCTTTCTGCATGCAGTTGTACAAATGAGAGCACAGACAATAGGAATATGTAACATGAGGCCCGGCTGGCTTGTTGGGGTTTCTGTCCCGCCCAGTACCCCACAGCTGGCAAGCCCAAAAAGAATCACACACAGGACTCCATAAGGTTATAAACTGATTGGCCCATTAGGTCAGGCTACTTATTAGTTCTTATAACATATGTTACCCCATTATCCTTATCTACATTAGCCACATGGGCTCAGTACCTTTCTCAGTGTGACAGCTTACATGTTGCCTCTTCGGTGGTCTGTACAGGGATGGCAGAGGAACCTCCCTGCTTCCCAGAATTCTCCTGTTCTCATTGCATCATCTCTACTTCCTGTCTGGCTTTCCTGCCTATACTGCCTGCCTAGCCAATCAGCGTTTTATTAAAATATGATTGACAGAATACAGACAATTCTCCCACACCAGTGATAGGACCAGAACAGATCTGAAACCCAGCATGGCAAGTATCAAGTCCTGTAGCTCCCATATCCATCATCTTCGGCATCTGTATGGTGATGTAAGCTCGAAAGCATTCAAGTAATCTTGACCCTACAACCTTGCTCCTTGCCATCCTCACCGTTTTGTTTTTGTGTTTTTCTTATGTTTTGTTTTGAAATTAGCTGTACTCATTGGCTGGAAGCTTTCTTCTGTAGATGTTCCATGTTCCTAGAATAGCGTGCTCTCAGGGGTCTCTATTTCATCTTCTCCATCATTGCTTCACATCATTTGTCCCCTCGAGAGCTGCCTGTAGTGATTCTGACCCTGCTACACATTTGTCTGACTTTCCAGGTCCTGTTGAAATTTGGTTAGAATCCTCGATGCCTGCAAAGTTAGCCTCATGTGGGAGCATCAGGGTCTGATACCAGCCTGGGTCTTTTGTACTGTGGCTACAGTAGCTTCAGAATGCCCAGAGGACTGAATAAAAACCAAACTTCTTTCTAGGAAGTCCTGTACAGCAAGGGCACTGGAGTTGTCTCCTCAGACCTTTCAATGAGTTGAAACATTCCTACTCTTGAGCCTTAGAATGGGTGGGGTCTGGCCAATTCCTTAGATGAGCTTGTGTATCCTATTTTCCAAATAAAAATACATAGCTTCTTTTAATTAGTTTTTGTGTTTTAATTTTGTTGTTGTCATTATTGTTGTTTAATGCTGTTGATGGTGGTGATATGGGTGTGTATGTATGTGTGTGGGTTTGTGTTGGTTCGTATGTATGGTATATACACACATGTGTTTTCAAATGTGAGTGCCTCTCATTCCCACAGAAGCCAGAGAATGCCACTGGGTGTCCTGCTCGATCATTCTCTTGCCTCATTCCTTAGAAACAGTTTCTTATTGATGAACGTACAGTGAGCCTGGCAGCAGCAAACCCAAGAATCCCTCTAATCTCCATGCATGACAGCTCTGGAGTGACGGGCAGGTGTGCAGCCTTGCCTGCCTTTCTATGTGAGTGTTGGCATTTGATCGTGTGTGGGAGAGTGTGTTTGAACAATCTTCCTTATAGTGAACAGGAAAGAAAAATTGTCTGTGTTAGTGGAAGCTTTCTCAATTCTCCTCTTTTATCCTATCTGGACTCTCAAACTATGGAATACCTGTTACATTTCAAGTTTGTCTCCCCCTTAGTTATTCCTCTGTTAACAGCCTCATAGAAGCCCTAGAGGTGCTTCTCAGTACAGTCAAAGTTAATAGTGAAGGTTCTGTCAAGCAACCGTTCAGTTTTCTATCCTGGAAATAAATAAACCAGTATAGCTTTTGAAAAGTGCTCCAGGCTTCGAATGGCTCCTTTTCCTAATCAAGGGAAAACCCATTTAAGTGCTCAATGGAGTCGTGTACTTTGTGAATTCCATGTTTGATGAAGAAGGCAAGTCACACCTGTATGTGCGTAAATCCCCCAACCCTGATCCTCCAGGTACCTCAGTCTAAATACAATATTTCATAAAACCTCTCTTTTCACACCAATTGAGTCAATCACAATAAAACTAACGGGGGTGGGGGGGGGCTATCTATGCTGGTGTTTTCTGTTGGAGACCAGTTTCTCTAGTTGTGAGCCTTGTGAACCAGTCTTAACTGCTAGCTCAGATAGGTTCGGTTCTCTAACTGTACCCTGCCCTTTTCTTTTTATGTCACAATATAAAGAAAATGTTCAGTTTTCCTGTCATGATGTTAGAAATCAGGAATATGAATGTAGCTTTCCATGTTAGTCAAGCTTAATGTTTCTGCTCAGTTCATTAACATTTGAAAGGTATGACTAGCCCACGACTAACAAAACCCAGTATTCTAATCACAACCCACTTCCTGCCTTGATCTGAAACTGCCTTTCAGTCATAGATTTTCCCTCAAAATATTAATGACCTTTTTTGGTTTCACTCATAGGAGTGTGTGTGTGTGTGTGTGTGTGTGTGTGTGTGTGTGTGTGTGAATGTTTGTGTGTGCGTGTGTGTGTGCGTGCGTGCGTGTGTGTGCATGTGCGTGTGTGTGCATGTGAGTGTGTGTGTGAGTGTGTGTGTGAATGTGTGTGTGCGTGTGTGTGAGCGTGTGCGTGTGCATGTGTGTGTGTGCGTGTGTGTGTGTGTTTGTGTGTGAGTGTGTGTGTGCTACCTTCATTTTTCTTTCTCTAATATGAGCACACCCTATGCTGTTTTGCTCCCAAACTTACTTCAGCTCTTGCTTCCTCCAATGTTTCCCAAAGTTTTTCACTAGAGAATATGTAACTTTTAATATGAATTTTAAATTCAGGGAAAATTAAACAATGAAAAAAATTGTACAGGTTTATAACTCTACTTAAAAACAGTCTGCCTGAATACAGGGTTCACAGCTTTCATCATGTTCTCAGAAGTTGTATTCTGAAGGACCAGTACCACCTAGACAGCCAGTCTGTCTGTCCTGATGGATACATTTGGACCTATGTTTCCCCTTGCTATCTCGCCTCCTGTCCAACAGAGTTCCTTGCTAACTGACTTGAGAGGACCCTGTATAGCTGTGTAGAAGGGCTGGGAGCAGCCTTCAACCTACACAGAAAATCAGACAAAACCAGAAAATAGTCAGAGAGGAATGGCTCATTTCCCAATAACCTGACCTTGTAGGGCATCCACTGGAAATCAGGTACCGCCATTGTAGCCATGTCAGTAACACAAATAGTTCCCCAAGGAAACCCATTGCTGACTGATCTGCCTAAAACTGCTGCCTCACAAACCCCTTGAAAGAATTTGTTCCTAAGTGTGATTCAGCTGTTAGAATTCTGGTAATTTTTACCTTTCAATTAATCCTATACAATTAAAAGTTATGGATCATTTTACATTTGTTAATTAAAATGCAGTTTAACCTCAAAATTTCTACCCTCAAACTTTAAAGAAATTGTGGGCATTTTGGCAAAGTACAATTTTGAGCAAATCCTTCTGAGAAGTTCTTGTTACATGAGTGTTTTCAGCTGTCTTGTGCTGTCTTTCCCTTTGAAAACAAGAAAACTTACTGATCCCTTTTATGAGATATAATACTAAGCCGCTTTAGTTAAGCATTTTGGCAAAAAAATATTTACTCCTTACATTTGCATTGTATATTCTAAAATGTAATCATTTTTAACATACACAGGATCACCTTTTTTTCTTTATTTTCGAGTTTAATATTAACTCTGTTAGCATCTCAGCTGATGGAGAAAATGGAAAAAAAAGCCACTTTGCCTAGTTTTATGATCTCAAAACCAGCTAACTATAGAATAAATTGTTGCACATTTTTATGAATTGATAAGTGCTTACACTGAATTGTTGATGCATTCATAGTGTTAAAAATAATGAAATTCATCTTCTCAAATTGCATAATGATATTTTTAATTAGCCAATATTAGCATCACTCAGTTCTCAAACGCACGCTGTTTAGGCTCTGGTTCAGTAGGATGTGCAGTAGCTCCCGGCACTGAAGGACAGCTGTCTTACATGCAAGGTCAGGTTTGTTCCTGGACACTGTTGCTTAAGAAGACTTTTATGATTGCCCTTGGTGTGCTGGGATTACATCGAATGTAACTGATTCTGTTCTTGGCCATTTTTTGTTTGCTCTGAGTTATTTTCTCCTCTACTTTTTTTTCTGCTGTTAATTCTAATATTTCTGCTTTATCATCATATCCTAAAATATAATGTAGAGACCATCGTCACATCTGGATGCTCCCCTGACTGACCTTTCCCTTCCCAATTTTAATGCAAGAGTGGAAGAGGGGTGTGTAGATTTACTAGCTTTTAGGTGTAATGAAGGGTTTTGTAACCTACATTAAAATACTAATGCGTATTAAACTCAGATTCTGTTTTGTGATTTTTATTTTGTGACAGAATGGAACAAGTATTAAATATGCATTAGGACTGAGGCTGTATAAAAAGGGACCAATGTCCCACATCTTGAACTATGCAAGTAAAAATAATTTTTTATAACTAGAACAATCTACCAGGGTTCTTGATCCTTGGATCTCCAAACTGAATATAAATTACAAAGTGTTCAGAAAGGTTTATTATTATAATTGAGCTTATTATTAATGTGCATATTATATTTCATTCTCTAGGGATGGGAAAGCTGGGGAAAACACATTTAGTAATAGCTATTCATTAGCCATCATTGAAGAATGAATTAGACTTTAAGAATCGATCAAAAATTCTCTGGTCAGCCTTTTATTACTGTCTTGTCTTGAGCCCTTTTCTTAATGACATCTATTATCAGATTGAAATGGCGATTGAGACGCTGCAAAAGTCTGACGGTCTGTCCACTCACAGAAGCTCTCTTCTCAACAGCCATGTAAGTTGCCTCTTCGTGTACACTAATCTCTTGCTTGTTCCGCATGTGTTGCTTGCCTCTAAGTGCTTGTTTTATTTATTTACTTATTTATTTTGCTTCTTAACCTTCCTTTCTCAAGCTTCTTCAGACTCTAACCATTTACTGCCCATTTTAAGCAGTGGGATCTCCCAAAACAGAACCTCAGTTTACTGCTTTACTGGGTGTTTGTATTTTTGTTTATATAAATAAAATTGAAAATTGACAAGAAGCCACCATGTATTTCTAAAATGTAATTAATAATGGTTTTAGAAATTTAAAGATTTTTAGTTACGTATTTATTTCCTCTGAAGTAAAACTCTGTAATACACATCTTTATGTCTGAGACATAGAAGCAACCGTGTCCACCGTATAATTGGTGTGAGTCTTTAAGTGAAGACATAGTCACTAACACCAAAAGCAGTGAGAAACTATTTAAAATGTATTTTCTGGTAAGACTGTAAGGTAGGCAGATCACAGGCATGGATGAACTCGAGCCCTAAACAATGAAGAGAAATGAGAATGGGCCAAAAGTGAAGTTGTGTGTAAGCTGTAAGTTGCTAGTACCTGAGGCAAGCAGAGTGGCCTCATTACCTTGGAGCTGTCACTGTCACCAGGTACAGCATCACCCTAACACTGGTAAGTGGTGTGAAATAAACCTTCGCATTGTCTGTTCAGAGTTGAGCAAATGAAATGATTGTTACAGTTATTTTTAGAAGGTGATTTCTTGAATGTATGGGGGATGTCCGTAGATCGATGACCTAAGTCTGTTTAGGTAGATGTGCTAAATTAGTGACATTTGTGTCACAAATAGAAATTTCCTTTAAAACTGTTTTTTTAATTTAGGGATAATTTATTGTGATTTCTTAATTTTTTGTAATATTTTTATATCTAAAAGAAATAAAATTAAGGTCACTGAAATATTATCATTAAATTTCATTAATTTTCAAAAGGGCTATAGTATTTTTAACAATCATACAGTTTATAGAAAATCACTGATTTTTAAAAATGTATTTATGCTTTGAACTATTTAAGATTTGTATTCTGGAATACAGTTCTTTTTGATGTTTTAATGTTTGGTTTTGGAGGAGGTGTTTTGATTTGTTTTTTCAAGAGAGATTTCTTGGCAAACACAAGCATGTTAGCCAATTTGTAGAAGGCCTATAATTTTGGTGAAAATTATAGATAGAAACATTAAAATAAGGATATATATTTTGTCACCTCTTTTTAAAAACAATTTGAACACAATTTTCCACTCTTCGTTCTTAAATAGATCCTGCTTATTGGAATGAGTCTGTGGTTGTGCTAAAGGCTAGTTTACCATATGCTATTAGGATGCATTTGCCAGTTAGGATATTGAAAATAGCAAGTGAAATGCTTATCACTTCCAACCAGACGTATGCAGGCGTATAAATATTTTTAAAATAAATAGAATTTTGTAGTTGCTCTTTTGAAATTTTCAGATTTCTAGATTGACCCTGAAAGTCAATTGTTGTTTCACTTTTGAGATATGAAATATACTATAACATGTTGTTTGAATTTAACTTCAATCACCCAACTTTATTGATTTTTTTCCTGAACAATAATGTATGTTTAAAAATTTTTAATATTTCTCTTTGAAACTTTTGAGATATTTTGGGATGTTTAAAAATAATTTTCTTCAATTAGAACTTGTGAATTAAAATTCATTGTCAATAACTATATGAATGAGCCTGCTCAAACAACACAATTACATAGCCTTCCCTGGTTTTGTGGTTTCATTGTGTACTATAGAAAATCTATATGGTTGAACCTACTAGCTGTGTTTCAATATGTAGGAAGAGTGGACACAAATGTTGCTTGTCTCCTGGCTTTTCTCATTTTTATTACATCTTTGAAGTGGTCAGCCTTGTTTAAAATAAAAGCATGGATAGTTCAGTCTTTAGGAATAGAAATAATTCTAGAGATGGCTTGTGGACAGAAGCAAGCAGGGTCAGTTCTATGGATGCCCATTTGGTTACCTTCTTCTTAAACGCAGGAAATATTTGCATTATCTTTCCCTTAGGAAGGTCACGGTGCTCCTGACTTTTATTGGATTTTCACCAACAGCTGAAGTAAATGAGCAAATACAAAATAATGTATAAAAAGTAAAATATAGAAATACAAATAATAAAGAATAAATAAAATTCTACTTAGTACATATCTTCTGTTGCCCACATTTTAAATGCTAACGAACTGTTACCATTACCCGTCATGAGAATATAATAAAGAATTATTTGAGATTTATAGGATTCTTTCTGGTAGCTGAGGAGTTCACCTGAATTCTCTGAATTGTCAGTTTTTGCAAAAATCAGTCTCATTAGGAAGGAATTAGGAAACATTATCTAGTGTGCATCCATATTCAAACTTCTAAGAATGAATCTTAATAGTAACTTTTGAGCATAAAAGTTACTTTATTTGGTGATACAGTATGGAAATTATTTCCTGATTTATTCATATGCATTTAAATATTAACAGTAATTCAGAAAATATTATTACATACAAATTAAGTAAATAATCTCTTTCTAATAGAATCAAGCTTGTCTCCGTTTACCCTTTGTTTCACACATTTTATGATGAAGCAGTATTTTGTTTTCTATCCATTCTCTGAGTATATCTTTTTTAAAGGAGTTGCTTAAGTTTACTGTTGGCCTGAATGTTTGTATGTGTGCTACATGTATTCCTGGTGCCCAGAGAGGCAAGAGGAGGATACTGTATCCCCTGAAACTGAAGACAGTTCTGATCTGTCATGTGGGTACTGGTAACTGAACACCGGTCCTCTAGGAGAGCAGCCAGCACTCTTAACCACAGTATGTTCCCAGCCCCTTCCAGTGTACTTTTAAGCCTATTTTATGCTGCCAAGCCTTATTCATTAATTTCAATATGCTATTATCATCCAAATTAAAATGCAAGTGAAATTTCTATGTTTGGTACACAATACTATGATCCAGCTACGGCTAAGCTGCTTGCAGTGCTTTAGTCTTGATAACCTGGTGGCATTGTGTCATCAATAGTACCATAGACAGTCAATAAATATTTATTGCCTAGTAAAAGATGTAAAAGAAAAGGACTTTTATGGTTTGTCTTCTGACACAGCCCTAGTGCCTAGAACAGTGCTGGTACATAGTAGTGGATGGATACTAAATATTTGCAGAGCAGATGAATATCAGAAACATTAAAGACAGACCCTATCTTTGATGTTTTAGGGTTCCTCTCACAGTAACATGATTGTCTATTTGAAACTCATACATAGACTGTATTGATTCCTCTTTTTGTCCTCAAAGATTCAATCAGTGCATATGTATTAGTACAGGGTTCTCTCTTATGTCATTCTAACTGAATGAAGAATTTGTGGGTCACTTTATAATTTCCTATGTACATCTATAAGATTAAGAGTAGCTTTTTTTCTTCCTGTCTAATCCTTTAAAAAGTTGTACCCCAAAATGATATGATTCATCTCTTTGTATTTTATAATGTTCTTTGATTTTAGTTTTATATTATTTTATATAATACTTTTATGTGTGTATTTTATTATATATATATATATATATGTCAAGATGCTCTTAATAATCTCATAGACCTGCCTGAGTCCAACTATTATCTAGTTCTTTTAGTTACTGACTCCCGCTTGCTTTATACTCTCAACTGTAAATAATATACATTTTTATTTAGTATTTGTATTATATTCAATTTAGGATATTTTGGATTATAAATTTCCAAATAGAATTATTGTTAATTGTTGCTTTTGTGTAGTGCACTTTTAATTCCACCTAAAGTATATGAAAACCTCTAGGCATTTATTTTTTCAAAATTTTCACAACATAGCAGACAATTGATTCATAATTCTTACAAGATTAAGCTACTGAAACATATTCAGCTTAAAATAAAATCTTGGTTATTAGTCATTCACCCACCACTGGCTTGATGCTATTCTAAATAAAAGTTACTGTAGACTTGTCAAATGCATAGCTTAGGTTCACTGAACTTAAAGTAATTCCTAATTGATAATAACCCATCTGTAAAAGGCCAAATATTACATTTAGATGTTAATAGGGCAGCACATTATTTATTTTTATTTGTCGATTAATGTTTCCCTTTACAAAAAATAGGAACTGTTCATTCTTTATAATATGTTCTGATTAATACAGGTTACATGCAAAGGTTGAAAGATGCAGTTATCTTGCTTTCTACCCTTAGATGAGTATTGTTAGCTCATTATTAGAATAATTTGGTTTTAAAGATAAAACAAAGTTTCTATGATATTTCAAAAGCTGTAAAATTTGTAAATATAGTCACTTTATATAAGATACTTTATTAAAAGAATAAAATAAGAAACAGATAGTTGCTTTCTAAACTACTAAATGTTAAGGCTATTGAATTCTAATGTCCAACTACATTCTGTTAATAGCAAGAAATAGTGTACCTTATAAGAGATACCCATTTCCTTTGGGTAGGTAGCATGTAGGACAAAGCGTAATCTTTTACATTATAGTACAAAAATGTAACTTCTAAGTTCCTCTAATAATAATAAAAAAAATGCTACCTAATCCTATGGTTTAGACATAATATCTGATTTTTGGTTTCATCATGGGTCAGAATCAGAAAATTAAATACTAGTATGTAGTATGTTGATTAAATATACCAGCTGTATCCCCAAGTCTTTTCTGGCATATTCTAGATGGTGTATTGCTTATATATTAAATTTCTTGGGTAATAACCATAGGTGATGTGGTTGTTGACCAGCTTCCCAATGGGACCCCATGTCAGCAGACCAGGCCCCTCTATTTTCAGGGTTTTTGTCTCTGTTGACCTCTTCTCTCCTCGCACATGCTCTCCTTGCTTCTGTGAGGAATAAAGTTTCTCCTTTTGATAAGATGGAGGTAGAAACAAATTTAGCTTTGCTATTGTCAAGTCCTAGTCACTAAGACAGCTCCTCTGGAGCTCACAAACTAACCGCAGCTGTGTGTTGTGAAGTGTACATGTGCGTACCTATTTCTGTGTTCACACTGGTCAAATTCATATTTTCAAAATTAGTTTAAAAATTAAACATTTGCGGGGAATATAAACAGTATAGGTAGAAAACAAGTTTTTAAAACCAGCCAAAGTTTTTACTTGTATGTAAAAGGAATGAGTAGCTATTCTGAAGAAAAGCTCCATTTTCTCTGACGTCTCCAGCTGTGGTGGGGGTGACATCATTGAGGATTCTAAGTGGTTTATGCCACCTTTTCCTATAATTAAAGAGAACGTTTTTGCCATAAAGAAAGATTTATTTTTTACTATATTTAAAAGTTGTTACTATAATTGACCTGATTAACTCTCACACACAATCATTGTTGAACTTGAAACATTTTATGTTGACCTTTGCTTCTTATGCTAGTTTCCACGTTCATTAAACACACCTTTTAAAGTATTTTTATGAAATATTTAGATTTTTTGAAAATCTTTTATGAAATGTTTTATCTCTAAAAGACTATCCTTGATGGTGAGAATTGAGTAAGCTAATGTACCTAGTTATTTTTCACTTCTAATTAGTTAAAAATACTAGCAATATAATGATACTAGTATACAACTATGGTAGAATTAAAATTTTTATTTGTATTGACTTACTGATTTGGATTGATCTGCTCTTATATGCATACTAATATTGTAAAGTTTACATTTTAAAGTTGTTTGCTTCATTTCTGGGGAAAATATCTTTTAAATTTTTCTATGTGAATTTGACACCTGCTCATTAACAAAGAAAGAACATTGAGTCATTTTACACCTTATTCTTACTCATTTTATTATGTCTTTTATAGGGGTACACACACATGTGCACACACACACACACACCTTCACTACTTTTAGCTTAAATATTTTTATGATGTATGTTTGTGAATATGAGAAAAATATTACAGCATGAGCAACTGCTAAAAATATTTCACCTCATACAAAATCCTTCTAATAGCTGGGGATTTTTGTTTTTGTTTTGTTGGGTTTTTTTTTGTATTTCCTTGTTAACCCTTGCTATCAAGGGTCTTTGTTCCTATTTTTAACATGTTAAAAAACCCCATTGAAGACAGTTGTGTCTTGCTCTAACTAGCACCTGTATGAAAGACTGTAGCTCACTTTTATGCCATATGATTCACAATGGCTACTTGAATTCCACTTGAAGTGCTTTCAGATCCTGGTCATTTTTCAGAGGCTCATGGATGAAATAAGAGTCAGGTTTGTATTGCTGTATTTTGTCTTTCTTACTTGTGTTTTATATTTTAAAATTCTTGAAATTGAAAAATAATCTCTAAAGAAGCATGCCAGCCCACTGTAGATTTTGATGTCAGTGACTTAATGCATGTGTGAGTTTATCTCAGATGTTTTATACTAAACAGACATTTATCAAGGATATATTTTGTGTATTACTTTCAATATATAACACTCATATTTGGGTGTCTCTAGAAAGCATTTTACTGATATGAAGTTTAAAAATAAATGCTATGGAAAAAAGTTCTTTATGACCTGTAATGCTTTGCTGTCACTATAAAAAAGAGAGCTAATTTGTGTAATCTTTTTAGTGTTTTATAGTGTTGAATTATTTGTGGCACAGCATTAATATGTGTTTTGTGTGTTCACATAGATATATGTTCCTTAGGGAACTAGAAGACTTCCTGAACAGGACATAATTTTATGTTTAAAAGTATCTTACATGCCTTGTGGTATATTTTCAAAGCCATTAATTATTGCAAGTGTGGTGATATGTTTAACTGTTTAATGGTTATTTAGGCATGTTTGAAATTGAAATGCTCTGGGAAATTCAGCTGTTATAGTTTAAAAATAATCAAAATATTTTGATATTTTCTATAAAAACCTGAAAGTTCTGCTTTTAAGTTTCAGGAAACGTGTTAAATGAGACACATAAACTTTATAGGTAGGATAGAATAATTCTTTGATTTACTTGAATGTCCAGATTATCATCATTTTAGCCTTTGAGTAAATATCCAGAGGACAGGTGGAATCGCATTCATTTTTTAATTACTTTACTTCCATAATTCACACTTATTTACAAGCCTTTGTTCAGTGTTTGTTCTTTACCATTCCATTTATTCATGCCATGGGAGTGGTTAAGAAAAATAATATAAAACATTTGCTGCTTGATTGCCTGTTGGTCTAGAGTATAGGAAGCAGGAATTAGAAACCACAGCCGAGCACTGAGACACTGCAGAACCCTGGGAAACAGCTTACATATGTTTCACTTCTTTTGTAAGTAAGTAAATGAGTAAGTTGAAATTTAATAACAAAAATATATACATGTATGGCAGGTATTTTTCTCATACATTCTAAATTTAAATATTTTTTTCAATAAACAAAGTACAATGTAAAACTGAAATGTAGACTGTAGGTGGAAAAAGCATTGTTTACTGCTTAGCGTGGTAGTGTGCCTTCCAAAATTTTGAGGAAAAAAGACACCTCAACTATGAGGTAGAAAATTGAGATGATTGTAAAAATTATTGTCTTTTATATAGAGAAGTTATGTGAAATCTCTAGTAAGTGTACTTCTTTGGAGGAAAGAATGACTAAATTCTGCCTGAGTACAACATTTGTCCCAGTAGATATTATTATTGTTATTGTACTGTGTAGCGATAATTTGAGATAAGTAAATTCATTTTCTGTGAAAATGAATACAATCTAATATAAAACTTCATATGAATAAGTCTACTGTTTACTTACTGTAACAGACCAACATGCTAGTTGTTAGGTACCATGTTGCCAGGTTTAGAATGTATTAGGTACTGTGTTTAATTTTATAACAATTATAAGTGATATGTTTATGTTATTAATCTTGACCAGTGAATGCTATTATTTGAATTTTTAAAGAACTTTGTTACTCCAGGATTATAGTCAATATAGGGAAAATTATTATCTTTACTTATGCTTAAAAATTTGAATATAACATATTGTCTAAACTGATAACTGCTGTGACATTTCCCAGAGCATAGAAAGTCAGATTTACCAATTTCAAGATAATTCCTGTTTATCCTGACAGTTAATGGAAGTACTTCCAAGTATTTGTACATACTGTGTCTTGCCGAAGCTTTGGCAAATTATGTGAATTCTCTGCTTATTCTCTCTTATCTTAACAGCTCCAGTGGCTGTTGGACAATTATGAGACAGCAGAAGGAGTGAGCCTTCCGAGAAGCACTCTGTACAATCACTATCTTCGACACTGTCAGGAACACAAACTGGACCCAGTCAACGCTGCCTCGTTTGGAAAACTAATAAGGTCCATTTTTATGGGGCTACGAACTAGGAGATTAGGAACTAGGTTAGTACTGAAAATCAACACAATTAGTTCATCCTCCTTTATCAAATTACAGCAGTGTTATACAGTGAGCAGAAATGTACTTGATTATAGTAAACATAAAGGAGATAAATATAGCATGAAGTCACTTTATAAAATTCATAGGAAAAGGAATATTACTATTCAGTGAGTATCATCAAACTGGTTTTCAAACTACATAGAAATTAGAAGGCCAACCTGTTATTGCAAGATTTGAATAAGATATTTTTAAAAATTGTTATATACCACTGTCACTGCTTTTTGAAAATAAACCTATTAAATGTGAATAAAGTGACATAGTAAATGGGAAACTAAACATTTCCTTACTGCTTTAAAATACATTTAATTATTTCTATGAAAACTTTGACTAGAAGAAGTAGCTAAGGTGGAAGTTTCCACTTTATCCTGTAATTCTGGGACAAATTAAAGGTATTTGGTAAACTTACAAAATGTGAATATTTGAAGTCCTTGCTGATGGTCCTGTTTTACCTCTTAATAGCCTTCTAAGGTTTCTATACATTTCTCTTGCTCTTGATTGTGAAAATAGTCATATGTGGGAGTGAAACTGTGTCATATTTCCATTTTAGAGACCAGCGATGTGAAGGAGGAACTTTCAGTCTCATGGGTTTCTTTCCTTCAGAAACAATGAGTCTTTCTTCTAAGTGTTATGATGAAAAGAAAATTTAGAGCCTTGGAGCTTCATTTTTATTCTAAATGATTTTTACAAATTGAAGACTAATACTTTAAGCAGTTAGGGAGAGATCTATTCACCCGATGGCTTTCTGACTCATACAGGGATCATGCACACAACATTAAACTAGCAATGCTGTGCTGTAAAGGTGATAGACCTTTAGTTATAGGTCACGGCCTTCAAGACATACAATACAAAGGGTTTTCTTTTTACTCTCTGCGAGAGAAGCAATGCTCTAGTAATTACCATCATTGCACATTATGCGGAAGGGAGAAGTGAATGTTTTCAGAGAGAAAAGATTAGTCTGCCTGTATCCATCTCCAGACATATGGCTCAGATCCCCATAGCAGAACACAGTTTAACATGTGAAACACACACTTATGCACTCCAGCCTCCTTTCTATTACTGTGATAAACAACTCAGGGAGGAAAAAGCTTAGCTGGTTTACACTTCCAAGTCTCAATCCACCATTGACAGAATTCAGGACCAGGAACTAAATACGGAAACCTGGAGGTTAGAGCCATAGAAGAATGCTTCTTGCTGGCTAACTCACAGGCTTTTGCTTAGCCCAAAGCCACCTACCTTTGCATAGTATCACTTCACACTGAACTGGACCATCCAGGACCAATTAATAATCCAGACATCCTCCCAAATACATACCTACAGGCCAATCTGATGTAGGCAATTTCTCAGTGAGGGCTTTCTTTTCAGGTGACCCAGCTAGAAAATAAAAGTTAAGCAGGAACAATTTCTGTAGGATAATTTTTATAGAAAATTATAAAAAAGATGCCTTAATATATAAAGAATCAAAGAAATGATAAATTGTGATTTTATGCAAACTCTGAAAAAGTGCATGATTGGACAAAGTGGTGTCATCTGAAATTATAAATAGGATGAACGGTGGCCCAGGAAGGCCCTTCATTCAGATTCCATGCTGTGTCCTCAGGCAGAAAGATAGTCCCTTCCTCCTGATGCAGGAAGGTCCCTCTGGCATGGGGATCTTAAGAAACATCAAGATAGAACAAAGAGGAGCAGCTATGTTTTATCACACATTTCATTGGAGAAGAAATGAGAGAATTTTTTTACTCCATGGCCTGTTTCTGCTGTTTTCTCTAATTTTGAGTACCATATTTTAGGATAGTGTGTCCAGAAACTCATTACTGTGTTAGCTTTAGGAGAGTTTGTATGTGTTTGAACTGTGAATTTTTCCTTTTGCTTGCTTTGAAGCAAATGTGCAACTTTCAAATTGCCAGAGGTTCCGTTCTTTCATAAATATATTCTTTTGGTACTTCAAAAGGTAGTATATTTTAAATTGCAGAATGTGATTGTCTATTCAGACTGAAGAAACTAGCTTTCATTCCTTTGAAAAAAGGAACTTTTGTTTCTCTTGTATTTCCTCCCTCCAAAACCAGGAAAATCATTATTTGGAGACCTAACCTAGTATTTCCTAGCTGATGGCTCGGTAGTTATACATATGGTGCCAATATTTTGAAACTCTAGGCTGTAGTCAACATTCTAATAGCTGTATTGTTGTGCTGCTTTTGTTACTGGAAAGGATTTCAATGGGTCCTATTTTGAGACTCTATTCAAACCTTGAAACACATCTTTATAATAGAAAGGGACAAAATTGGGGTTGTTTGGGTTTGTGAATGAGTAGAATCCATATTCTACTCATATACAAGTACATTCTGCAGTATTGCAGTTTTTACTTTCGATTCCCTACCCCCAAGGATTTTGCCTTCTAATCCTTTTAACATTGCAAGTGGGGTTTACAGTTGAGTTGGAAAGGAAAGCCTAAGAGAATAAGGAGGGAATAAATGCTATGGGTTGAGTTTAAACAAATGGAGTGTTAGGAAGCTAGGGGAGGAAGCCGATGGTGTTGGGGTAAAATTTCAAAGATTTTTTTGCTGTGGAAACTGATATCAGCTTTTCACTCTTGCTCCAAGGAATGGAAGGAAAATCAGTATAGATCAAGAGGCAGATTAAATCTCATGGGTTTTTTTTGGGGGGGGCGGGGGAGTGGGGTTTTGTTGTTTGTTTAAGTAAACTGTCTGTAGAAGCATTATCTGTCACGAAGATTATCTAGTGAAATTATCCAAACCAGACCAAACCTCCTTTTGGTACTCAATGTAAACAATAAGCAAATAGAACCATTGCATTTCTAACAAAAGCAGTGCAAAGGGTGCATTTCGGTAGATCCTATCTCCAGATTACATCTGACTGAGGATGGCCCTGGGTATACTTCTCTTCCCAGGACATTCCTGGGGGGATAAAAGACCTTCCTCTTACTCCAACCCCAAAGCTGATTTGTAGGAAGCTGAGTCTCAAAGTAAAGCATCAGCTTACTTTGTGAACTTCCCCATGATTCATTCCTCCTGCTTCCTGCCCTTCCCTTTACTTTCTACAACGTCTACTTCATATAGCACACTACCAAGTGTGTTCCTGGTAGGTTTTGTTGTAGGTTTTTGCTCTAATCTTGGTAGGTTTTGTAGACAAGATCTAATTTCTCAAGTAGAAGGTGTTTCTCTACATCATTAAGTTTTCCCTTCTATTTCTTTCATTTTCCTAAAGTATAGGGATTTGATGGCTTTAATGTCTCTTCAAATATATGGCTCATCTAATGTATGTTTGTTAGTCTTGGAAGTAAAATTATCTATTTTCATTAAAAATATTTAATCCACACACCACTTACATTTCTCTTTGTAAATGAAAGAAAAAATTGGAAGAGCACTCACTGACATATTGCTATATATAGACTTGTGAAAACTAGTCTCTCTGCAAGAATTTACATATTTAAAATGTTATTTTTGCAAGAATTTGCAAGTTCCATTCAGGATAAAAATTGTCATTTCTAATATCAAGCATGGTATTTTTCATGAACACTAGGAAGTTCCAAAACTTTTATGCCCCGGGGACTTCACCATTTTTACAGGGAAATACTCTAATCTTTTATAGTATATCTTATTAGTAAACAACAGATATGAATCATTAAAAACAGATATGAATCAATTAAATCAATAATAAAATGTAATTTAAAAGACATGTTAAGTACCTTCTCCCTTTTTAGGTTTCAAAACATTAGATAAACCACCATAGCAACTAACAATGAAATTATACCATCATTTCTAAAATAAACACACAAAGAATTAATCCAAGACTACAGAACAAAGACTTTCAGTCCAAGTATTTATAGTAAGTTGCTGTCAGTATACAGTGCTTTGTGGGTGAATTGTGATTGGCCCAAACTCTTTCCCAGCCACTATCCCTTCTAATTAAGTTTGAAATATATGTTAGAAAATAAATTAATGTGAGTGGGACAAGTAGGCTATGTGGTGAATATTGAAGTGAAAGTTTAAAGGAAAGGTTTGCCTTGAGGTGATTGCTTTGGAATCATATATTTATTTTGGAATGTCACTATAGAAACATAACAGGCATCCAGAAAAGATAAATTATAAATGTGAAATGTTAGTATAATGTTTCAACCAAATTCTTCTGTGTGAAGTTAATGGTTAATATTGGTCTTATTGACTTTTCATGTTTCTATATTTAATGTTCTTTTATGAAGAGGAAACTCCAAGTACCATTACTATGGGATTCGTGTGAAGCCAGATTCTCCTCTTAATCGTCTACAAGAAGATATGCAGTATATGGCTATGAGACAACAACCCATGCAACAGAAGCAAAGGTACATCCTCAGTTACTGTTATGTCAGAGCTCCACACATCTTAACTCCATAGTCTTCTTATTTCTGAACAAATAGAACAAACACGTGCAATGGACTGCTGCTACCATTGACATGCTTCCACTGTGGATAGTGTGTAAATGTCGTTGAGAATTTCAGTGATCCTTTTTCAATATTTTAAAAATAGCCTATCTTTGAATGTGTTGGGCCTCTTTAAAGTTAAATGTGATGTCCCAAACTACTTTTCATACAGTAAATGACACATGAAGGGTAAGGAGTACACACAGGCAAGTTGTATCTTTGGAGAAACTTCATTTTAGTGTTCATGAGACATACTATTCTTACATCTTTCAAATCACTTTTCAAACTTTATTTATTGTGCATTGCAAGTATGAATGTGTATGTGAGAAAAAAATAGTGTGTGTGTGTGTATGTGTGTGTGTGTGTGTGTGTGTGCCTGTGTCTGATGTATTTGTGAGGGTTGGTGGGTGGAGGTCAGAGAACCATTTTCAGGATTTGGTTCTCTTCTTCCACCATGGGTTCCATCCAGTGAGGTCATCAGCCATGCACAAAATGCAGCTTTACTTTGTGAACCATCCTACACATTCCAACTAATTCTTTTTGACCAAGTCTGAGTTCTTGTAGGATCTTTGGGACTTCTTACATTTTTAATCTAATCTTCATAAACATAGAATTGTAGACATTAGAACTTTAACAGATCATGCATTCATGAATGGATCAATGGATGCATGGGTAGATGCATGGGTGAATGAGTGAATGGGTGGATGCAGACAGAATTATATTCCTTGGAATTTAAAAAAAAAAAGCAACTTTGTCTGGTCTGTGCTCATAATCCTTGACAATGAAAACATGAGCAGCCATTTTTCAAGTGTCTCACAAAGGCCAAATGGAATATATATACCACTACACTGTTGTTAAGCCTTCCAGTCACTTATGACTGTCACAATTAGAGAAAATAAATATTTTAAGAACTCTGTCCTTATCAGTGTAGCTTACCTATGCTCTGTAATTACAACTGTTTTTTTTTCAACTGAAGTGGTAGAAGTAACTAAGAAAAAGGCATGATTTCACTAGGTTCTTCTTCAATCGAGTAGTTATTTGTGTAGGCAAGATTTCATCCAAGCTAGTGTAGTACACAGAGTGACTTCTAAGTCATAGACAGACAATGTTACATAATAGATTTTCTTCTGGTCAGCAAATATTCATTGAAGTTCTACTGTGTATTGGGCTTTAAATTCAAGAATAAGACAGTCTCTGCCTTTAAAAAGACAAAGTGTGTGAGGAATGAAAGGGTAAAGTAATGCAATACGTTGTGCAAAAATTCAGTTTTAATCAAAGAACTATAGAATACAGAGTAATTGAGCAAACTCTGGGAGAGGGAGGACTAGAAAACTTCATAGAAAAGGTGTTTTTTGAGTAGGGACTAAGAGTGAGAAAAACAAGGACTACCTAGGCAGAAGGGAAGTGTTCACATACTCACACAAGGTGAAGGATGGTGTTGTCTGTAGTGGCCCATGATCTGCTTAAGTTGTTACTGCAGAAGGAAGGTAGAAAATATTCTAAGTTGTCTAATGAGATACAATTTATATAGTAGTTTGAGCCACATATTAAAAGATTTGGTTTTGCATGAAAGCAATAAGTTTGCTTTTGCGTATGTAGAAAATAGCTTTAAAACTATTTAAAGCTTTGAAACAAAACAATGAAATTCTCTTTTTTTCTAGAGAGATAACTTTTTATTTGGGGCAAGACATATTTAATGGGAAGGTATGGACATGAACTCTTGCTGTGTAGCTTCAATGCGGTCATAATTTCCAGTGTGTCCCAGCCTGGAGATACAATTCAAGGCTGGCCATCATATGAAGATTTTTAACCCACAGATTCTCAGTTTTGTTTTTAATTGCTAGTTATTTTTTGTCTGTAGGTAGGAAAATGAATTTAAAAGGACTGAAAAATGACAAAATAAACCATAGGTTAGTACCATACATGGTAGCAATAGTTTATGTTATAATAAACTATTATGATCTCAAGTTTTTATTATCTTTCCACTTATTAAGAATATAATTTATGGAATTTACTTTCTGATGTGATTTCCACCCCAAAGCTTAGCAGCAATGCAGAATGAGATAGTGATGAAATCAAGAAATTAAACATTAGTACTAACAAAAGCTTGATAAATTGTACCTAAGTGAAGCCATTTTCATTCTGTGATTTACCTATGAGGAAATGTAGTAAGCTTGCATAAAAACAATCTTTATAGAAAGCTTGAATTGGTAAGCAAATACTGTTTCTGTTCTTTTTTTTCCTTTCTTTTCTTTTTTTTTATTGTCTTCTATTTAGCAGACCCTAGAGCTATAAAGGCTAAGGAGCCATGCAACCCTTTGATACATATCTCCAGATGGTGATAATTGCTAAAAGAAAGAGATAAGATGTAAACATGTTTATGGAGATATAGAATTCTTATTGCATGAATAAAATCTGCCAATACAAGTGTCTTATGGGGTCTGCTTTCTTGTGAAAGAAGAGCATTATAATACCAAAGAAGCACTGGATTTTCTCTTCTTCTGGTAGCACTTTTTTTTGAAGCTGGGTCCACCATGTAGTCTCAGCTGGCCTGGGATTTACCATGCAGCCCACTGGCTTCAGACTCAGAGAGATCCTCTTGCTTCTGCCGCCTAAGTACTGAGATTAAAGGTGTGCACCACCACAGCTGGCTAGGCTCTTGCTCTCCAAATGGCATTCCAATAAATGAAGGCAGTGTTTTTGTTTAGTTGTACAAGGGCTTTGGGATTCTCAAGAGGCTTCAGCTTGCAGAAGGAGCACATCCACTGCACACTATTTCTTTCCTTTTGTCTGGATATAAGGGTCACATTAAGAATATTTGTTGAAAATGATGAAAAATAATTATTTTCATCATTTATCTGATAAGTTTTTAATGTCTGGATGATTCCAAGATTTGAACATTTTAATGAAATGAAAATTTATTTAAGAAAACATACTCTCTTGTTAAACTTCAAATGGTATGTGAAAGGTTTAAATTATTTTATAACAGGTAGTAGTTTTAATATTTCAGCATATTTGGATTGAATATTCCATGATTCATTGTCTGCATCTGTAGTTCCATATCTTCAACGGTTTAAACTACATGCTTCACGTATTTTTTTTTAATTAGAAGTCAAGTATATGTGTTGATTATTGATTTAAAATTTGGGTGTTTAATTTTATGTATCTAGTTTGAAAACTAGATTGGGCAATAGAGACAGTTTTTACTTCTGTGTAAATCAGATGCCCTTCCAAGCTACCATGGAGCCATGAATCAAATAATAAATGAAGAGTTCTGGTTGAGAAGCAGATATGACAGATATATTTTCCCATATTTGAAAGATGAATCCATCTTCAAATCAATTATCTAAAGTAAAGGATCAGACTAGAGCCTGCTTGATTCAAATAACTGTGGGGTATAACTACTGACACAAAAATTACAATAGTCAGGGTCTTGCCTTCCCGAGGCTTATTCTGTACCTGTCTGTGGACAGTGAAAGGACGAATGAATTAATGACTCCCATCAGCCCTTTGTGCTGTCACTCGAATGATCAGAGTTAGCATAACAAGATATGATAGCTGCCTTGTGAAAATACTGTCAACTGTGGGTAATCAAAAGGAGAAAAGGGAGTAATGTATAAAATATCTTCTATTGAAAATAAACTTTACAGTTAAATGAGGTAATCACCAGATTTTAAGGATATTTACTCATGTACTAATTGCTTGCCTAATTTAGACAACATATAGGTTATCAAGCACCAAAATAAAGAGAGCAATAATTTCCAGGTCTATAAATTATACAAAAGTGTTTGTTGCATTTATATTTAGCACTTAAGGAAATACATAAGAAGTCTTGACATGTGTATTTTTACTATTCTTCTAGAATCTTGTTTCAGAACTGGTAGAAAGGAGCCATGTGCTCTTGACAGTGTGCCTGACCATATCTGGTGCCAATAGCTACTCTCAAAATATTAAAATACATTTATACTTTCTCAACAATTTCATTTAATTGTAGTTGCTTACAAAATAAACATATCACATGTAAAAAAGAACATAGGATGACAGAAAGGAAGGAAGAGGATATCACTTGATTTCTGAGGAAATGATGTCTGTTTGGGATAGGTAAGTCATCATATAGCAGCCTGGACAAGAACTGACCCTCTCATCTCCATTCTTGTATGGAATCTATCCTTGATGACACAAGTAACTCAAATAAACAAACAAAAACAAAAATATATATGCATTTACAAGAAAAAGCAGCCAAGTTTATGCTCCTCTCTGCCTCTCTTCTTCTTCACATCTCTTTGAATTTCCCTCTCCCTTTCACGTGGGAGACCAAGGCAAAAGAATTGCTCTAAGCTCAAACAAACCTCAGCCACATAGTGAGACATCTGCCAAAAATGCACGTGAAACCCAGGGCAAAATCACAATGTTGTGAGTGTGTTTTAAGTAAGGGGGGGATGCGTCACCTACCCATTTGAACGGTCCCTTACTAGGAAGAGGAATAAGCCTTTATGGCACTGGGAGAAGATGAGAGAGATCTGGTAGGAACGGGTGACAAGACTCCTTTACTTCAGATATGAGAGAGGACATCCAAAGACGTTTGCCATTGGACTGTTCTTAATGCCAGGAGCTTAGGAGAGGTGAAACAAAATCTCTCCATTTAAAGTGGTACTTCTATTATTATGACTTTGAGCCTCAGTTTCTTTTAAAATGGAAACGAACTTCAGAGATCATTTTATAGTTCAAGTAGAAAAAAATAAAATATTTTATAGCTGGAAACATTTAAGCATTAATCTTCTTCATAATAGCATGCTGTTATAAGCACTACAGAAAACTCTTTAACAGTTCTTTGCAAATTTGGAAGAGTAAGGCACCTTCAAATGTTGTGTGTGTGGCTTGTTTATACTTCAAATATGTTAGTTCCCAGCTTTGGTCAGTGTTAATTGTTCATCGTACTTTTTTTGGACCATAAAAAGCTACTCTTGGAGGACTGGGTCATTCCTCTGAGGCAGGTAAGAGTGACAGAACTCTCTAGTGAGCAGATACTCTGTTAACTGTGCACTTCACTCTGGAACATCAGTAAGGAACCATGACACTGCTTGCTGAAGTAGTTATCATTAGTTTGCCAGTGTTCTAGTTCATGACATCATGAACACGTTGCACTTATAGTCAAGAGAATCCTAAAGAACGACTCCTCAAGAATTTTTGAACTCAAGGGATGTACACCAAGTTCAATAAATAGTCATAGTCATCACCTAATACTGCTCTAAGTGTCCATTGAACTTAAAAATGCTCCTCAATCTTATTTTATATAATAAGTTTCATCTGGAAATTGTCATTTACTTACAAGAAACTAGACCTATTAATTGTGCTCTATGCAAGAATCTTATCAATCCATTTTTTTCTACACAGGAAAATTTAATTTCATTGTTGTCAGGTGGTAATTCTCTAAATGAAGAAGACATGGAGGGCATTTTTTTTTCAGAATCTCTGTAACAGGATGGGCTAGCTGTAAATGAAGTGCACCACACATTCACATGCATGCACCCATGCACACACACATTTATATCATGTTTGTGCAAGTATCACTGTTCTAGGCTTCTACCTGTGTAAGTTCCTGATGCTAAGGGCTCAGTTAATAGACTGAAGAGATTAGGCTTACCTCTTGCAACATTACATTCTCAAAACTTAGTAGATTCAGTAAAAAAAAAAAAAAGTGATTGGTCCCCATTATTCATTATCATTTAAGACAACCATCCCATTTGAACTTAATTGTTTTATTTTTTGCATTATTGCAAATGTAAGAATAGTGGATAGCCAAGTTTTCTGAGTTGCCAAGAAGAAGAGAAAAGAAATCCTATCTTTAGTCAGTGAGGGTGGTGTTATAAGTCATTTGAATATTTAGTATGACTTCTAAGACTCATTTGCTCCTCTAAAAGAATGGATATCTGCACATTCTATTTTCTTCTGATTCATTCATGTTTGTGTCATTTGGCTCATTTCCAATATATATCTAAAAGTCCTAGGGCAATTCTTCCAAAGAGCATTACAAGAAACCAGTAGAAGATTCTAACCTCTTGCTATTATTGTTAGCTGGGCATTTTTTATTTCTTCATGCAAATTATTTTCATACTTTCAAGAATTTTAAATACAAATATACAAATGTCTAACTAGTTCTTCTTTTGACTTTTGCTTGGACCTTTTTTAGCAGCTTTGAAAGGACTTTTGTTTCATTTGTTGTGCTGAAACCCCTCTCCAGTGATGATGACTATGTAAGCCCTCTGCCTTCCTCTGGGCTGCTTTAGTGTTTGTGCTTGTAAGAATATTGACAGAATATTACTTCTACAGTAGAGCACAGCTGTCCAAGCCCTAAATAACAGCTACAGCCAACCTCATGGGGGCAGATTCCTAACAATTTCCCAAGTTTTCTGTGTTAGTGGCAGGTTTCAAGCATACACTCAGCTATTAAGACATCAGAGCGTCTTTCATTTCTTAATCATTAACAATGTTAGCTCTGATTGCCCATGGAGCTGCAAGCTGTTAAAATGATCATTTGCTCCTTACTAATTTCGAAACCAAGAGCTGCTGCCTCATTTAATAAAATGCTGGTCTCTCCTATGAACATGCATAACTCAACTCTGAGTCTACTATGAGAAAACTTAACCTAGAAGTAATTTGCAAAGTAAATGGGGTTACTTGAGGGTATAGTTCTAAATACTGAGAGCCCTTTACTTCAAAAGGATTCAATATGCACATTTGTTAGTGTTATGCTTTCAATCAGTTTTCCTATCTTTTACAATGTAGTATTTTTGACGCTTATTTAATGAAGAAAAAAGAAAAAATTCATCTTTTAATAATGAAAGGATAATGAAATTTCACCAGATAACTTAGATAACTTAGAATTATTATGTTAGATCATTAAAATATTCAAAAATTTAAAAATACTATGTTTGCCTTTCACCTGGCTAAAACTGAGCCTACACAAGGCCATATCATATGTAATACTAAATAATTACATGATAAATTGATGTAATATGTGTTAAGACCAGTTAATAGTGTGATCTTGGTCATTCATTTTAAATTAATGTATATTACGGGAAAAACTTAAATTTTTTAAATTTTTTGAGAAATGTGTACTGTCTAATGTTGGATATATTTCTACAATATGGGGCTAAAGGCCTGCTTCGAGATAAGAGGTTCCTGTGGATATGCAAGCTCCTTAGGAAATCTTCTAGGTGTAAAACCAGCTCCCATCCCCATTCTCAAGAACTGCTGAGTAGGAAGGCTAGGTTTTTGTGTGAATTTCCTAACTATTGGTGATGAAGCTTCAGAATGACCAATACATGTCATCTCTAGCCATCTCTTCTAGGAAGAATCAACAGTCACGAGTATTTGTCTAACATTTGTTGAGTGTGACCGTCTTGGTCCTCCTGCTTTGGGAAAACTCAGGCAGATGAGATAATTGATGGATATTTCCCTTAGAATCAAGAGAATGAACATTTGGTCATCCTGAATCCAAAGTTAATGACTTTGGGGATTTCCTTTAAGCACCGAGCCAATGCTGGACACCAATACACTGTGACTATGGCACTGTGAGGTCATTGCCTTAGACATGAAGAGAGTAGAAGTCAGTCGGTGCCCTAGAGAAGCTCTTGGCATAATCCTCCTCCCAGAGTTGTCCCCAGACCTTTCAGCATGGGGCACAGAGTTTCTGGCTTACCCAGTTTCCATTACAACGAAAGAAAAGCATGTGAAGGGCATCTTTGTGTGTCTTTCAATCTACTGTTTATTCTGCTATTGTTATTAATATGGTTATATGGAACACTCATTGTCCAGTTCTAACTGCATTTTCTGATTGTCCTCTTTTTTTTCTTCTAAGTATTGACTCAAAGTATTTTTAGAATGTATATGTTTATATAGCTCCATTCCTCCTGTAAGCTGTTTTCATGGATTTTATGTCTCCCACATAATATTGTATAGTGCTTCCAACTCAATAACATTATTAGTACATAATCATGTGTTAATTGTAATTCATTGTAGTTTGGTTGCATATTTTAAGATGTAATGCCCCTTTATTTTAGAGCCCTCCACTGCTTATGATACTGGTCAACTCTGTCTTCCTAAAGAGGCAAGTAATTTTGCCTTTAGGTATGGGATTTGCTATGCTATGCTATGCTATGAAGGTGGACTGTGATGTAGTATGTATCCTTAGAATATGCGCAAGGGTAGTAGCTGTCAGCATTTCCTTTTAGGTTAAATCTCACTTACCTTTATATTCATGTCTATAGGACCGAATGCTGTGTAGAATAAAAGGGAGCATGATTAAAAATAGTTAGACAAAATTAGTCATTGAATAATCCAATATTAAAACTTAATAATTTTGAATTTATAGGAAATATTGCCAGATTAAATAATTGAAATTGAACTATTTTTATCTAAGGTAATGTACTTAACCATGAGGAAACATGCTTAAACAAATATACTATTTTATTTTTGCTATGAATTTTTTTGTATGGAAAAGTTCAGCTAAAATCACATTAAACCCTAAATGAATCAATGAGGAAAAAACAACAAAACTTTCCTCATGAAATAAGCATGGAATCATTCAAGTCTCCTAGCACAAAATGGCGAGCCCACTGCTACCCGACTCAGGTACACAGTCTAGCTGCCCGGAAAAGTGTCTAAACTCCTCTAACATGATCTGTAGGGAGCAAGGCATCAGAAGGGATACTGTGGAGCAGAAGGTTTTCCCATTAAATGTAAGGCCAGGTTTGAGTTCCTTTCTATCATTAGAGGACAGCAACCAATGTTTTCTGCTTGAGGAGGCTGTGACTAGAGCTATAGTGAGGGTGATGCTTTCTGTGCCGTTTCATCCTCCGCCCTCTTGCGTTCTTTCCCAGTGACTTCATCTGAGCATTGCGTGTATGGTGTTCAGTAGGTCCAATCACTTACTATCTTTAGATAGAACTGAGGCATCTTTAAGTGTGTCCTCCTCATGTGTTAGGTACATTGCCATTCATAATGACCACATATCAAGGTGGAGAAAACATGAAGATTTTTTTTAAGTACTGTTAGAAATGGGGAGATTGAAAGACAAACTCTGTAATGTATATAAGGCTCTGCCTAATTAACTTCATGATCTTTAGTTTTTGCATTTTTTTAAATATTCAAAATGAAGGAAAGTGCATTTTGAACAAAAGAAAATATATTTGCTGCGTATTAGTCTGTGCTTGAGTGTCTGGGGAGATTTGCACGGGCTCTTGGTGGTAGTACTGGGTAATACTGATGCTGTGATGGTGATGTCAGTTACGGTGGTGCCGTTGCTAAGGATGGTATGATGGCATGGTGATAGTTGTACTGGTGGTGCAGGTGCTGGTGGCGGTGCTGATGCTTGTGGTGATGTTGCGGCTTCTGGTGGGGCTGGTGGTGGTGCATGTGCGGATGGTACGGGTGCTGGTGGAGTGGTAGTTGTGCTTACGCTTGTTGGTGGTATGAGGGAGATGTCGTGGTAGTGCCGCCGATGCCTGTGGTAATGATAATGGCCGTGTTGCTGCTGGTGGTAGTAAAGATGGTGTGATGGCATGGAGATGGTTCTGCTGGTAGTGTGGTGCTGGTGAAGCAGTGAGGTGATGTTTGTGATGTTTGGCCTCCAAGGAGTCTGTTTTTTGACACTATAGCACATTTACTCTGTTTTAGTAGCAAGGAATGTACATGAAGTTTAGAACTAGGGCCTAAAAGCATATTGTTGTCTGATACTGATTACTTTTTGTGGGTATAAACTTTTTCCTTGGGGGAAACCTAGGGCCCTGTACTTGCTAGTCAAGTACCCTTATACTGAGTTAAATCCCACCAAGCCCTCTTATCTCTAATTAGATAAACTAGATTTGTAGATGAATTCTTATTTTGTTGCAAACTGAAGCTTCTGGCATTTGTATTTGCAGCTGCTGATAAGAATCAAAGGAGATGAATGTGTTGAGATGCATAAGAGGCTTTCAGAAATAAGGGGAGCAGTGTGATAAGATTTGTAAATTGATCTTATTTTAAATATGTTAACTGAAAGCCCTTCATTTCTTTGCAAACTCTTTGATCTTCATTCAGAGTGAAGTTCCAGTGTATTTACATTTTTTACCTAAGCCAATGGCCATCACAAGCTTCTTTCACAATACATACTATGACTATAGGCATGAGCAACTTTCCTCTGTTGTCCAAAGAAATGCCTCGTAATTCTTTCATTCTTTCATTCTTATGTCAATTTCTGGATTTTCACAAATGAATTTCTTTCTGATTTCTCTTCCCCTTTTTCTTTTTACAATTGGAAAAAAAAAGGTCTGTACATGACTTCATGAGAGTATCAAGAAGAAACATTCGACAATTATCTTGAGACATTGACAGAACTAGATTAAAACCGAATGCCTTAAAAGTTTGGGGAGTACAATAAAGCAAGGAATAATTTGGTTTGTTTGTTTTTTCCCGTCTAATATTTTTAGGTACAAGCCTATGCAGAAAGTGGATGGGGTTGCAGATGGTTTCACAGGAAGTGGCCAACAGACAGGCACATCTGTTGAGCAAACTGTAATTGCCCAAAGTCAACATCATCAACAGTTTTTAGGTATGTTAAGGTGTAATGCCTAGCTGCATAGTAGTTGCTCTTAGGATTTTGAAGAGAACAATAGTAGTCTCTTCTCCTAGTAGAATGTCTTCAGATGTTAACTCCTTTATAGGGGGAGGTTTGGTGCTGAAACTACAACCTTAAATGATAGTTCTAGTTCATCTTTATTGAAGTATTAAGCTATATGAAATCTTGAATGCATCTGCCTTAAAAACTCAGGACTATGAAAGTGTTTTCAAGAGTTTATATTACAGTTGACTTTTGTGACCAAAATCGTATTGTGTTTACTTCAGAAATAATGTCCAGTCCAAACAAATTCTTATTTCCTTGTATACAAAGTTACATATCCATAATCTTAGATAAGAAAAATTATGAACATTTTAAATAATTTATTCTTTTAAATCAATTACAGTGCTTCCTATTTTAATAATTGTATAGAAAGAATACACATTTCTTGATACTTAAAGTGTTTAGAAGCAGATATTGAACATTTGAATATTTAAGCTGGAGCCAGATGAGCAAAAGTGATAGTTCAGTTGACAGCTATTCCATCGATGAGATGCATAGTCTCCAAACAGTAGGCCAATATAAAGAATTGCTGTTGGGGTGTATGTGTATGCACACGTGTGTGTGTGTGTGTGTGTTTATGTATCTGTGTGCTTGTGTGTGTCTCTCTGTGTATGCATGCCTGTCTGCGTGTGTGTACATATGTGTGTGTTTGTGTGTCTGTGTGTGTGCATGTGTGTATGTGTTTATGTGCGCTTGCCAATGGAGACAGCTGGAATAGTCTTTCAGGTTAGAAAGCTCCTGATCTTAACACTGTTATAGCGGTATTCCTAAGCCAAAGTGCCCCATTGAGCTTTAAAACAATATCATGTTTTCTTTTGTAGTGATAGTTGAATTTTAATATTTAAAAAGAAATTAAAAACAGGGCTACACAGAGAAACCCTGTCTCAAAAAAATTAGAAGTATGCATGTTTCCTAGAGCTTGTAAATGACTATTATTCTTCCTTTAATTTTGAATTTATGGTAAGGAATTCACCAAAGTACATTAATGGCTAATGAGAAAAGGAGAGAAAAAGCGAGAGAACGTATGTGATGTGTGAGTTACAGCGTCATCAAGAGAGGGCTACGTGATGTTTCTGTGCAACAAAAAGTTTCATAGTCATTTAGGTGAAGAATTGTATTGGAGCAGGTAGCCCCCAGGAAGATCAGATTGGTGTAGGTGTTGTAATCAGAAAACTGGTCCACAGCAGCTAAAACCATGTTCATGTGTGAGACATGATTTGATTATAGGATAGCATCATTCATCACATCAAATTATTGTTGTTAATATTATTTTTTAACTTTTTGGCTTTTACTTTTATAACCTCCATTTTATGATTGTGTAAAAGGTATGAACATAATGAGTTTAAGGCTATGTTTATTTTTATATGGTTGGTTAGCATAATAATAAAAATAACTAAAATTGCTACTGGCAAGAGCAGGTTGCTTTTCTTGTACTGAGAACCTATCCAATGCCCATTTTAATTAGAGTAAAGCTTAGTTTATATGAAATTCACAAGTATACTCCATTCATTCGCATGTTAAATGCTGATAATGTTGCTAAGTTTTGCTGGAAAATATTAATTTGAAAGTCAGTGATCTTTGGCACTCTGATCTCTAAATTTTCTTTCCTTTTTAGTCTTCTGAAAATTTCCCTCATTAATCTGTAATTGACACCATCCACAATAGCTTTTTTCTGTTGTGTTGTCATGGTAACAGATGCATCTCGAGCACTTCCAGAGTTTGGAGAAGTTGAAATCTCTTCTCTGCCAGATGGAACTACCTTTGAAGATATCAAGTCACTGCAGAGTCTTTATCGAGAGCACTGTGAGGTAAGACCTTCAAACATAGTCTGAGCACATGCTATGTTTTGCCACATAACTTGTTAAAAACAAAATAATAAAAATTTTTCCCTAGAGAACAGAGAAGTTCTAGTTATTTAAGCATTTCTTTTAACACTAATAAAATCCTTCTTGTCTCAGTGCAAAGTGAAGGAATGCATAAAAGTGAGACTGTTTTATTCTCCATTTCTTAAACTGATCCTTGTGTCTTTTGATATAGCAGTTCTACTCTGAATCTGTCTGTCTACAAAATGCACATATGTGTGACACAGCCAATATACAAGGGAGTTTATTGCATTATTCTTTAAGAGGTTGCTTATACTATCTAATTGAGAAAGATTAAGTCTGCTATAATTTATAGGTTGGACTACTATATGCTCATAGGACTGAAAACTCTAAGTGTACTAAAAGGAAATGTGCTCCAAGGTATAATGTTAAAGCAAAAAAGAAAACAAAAGATACAGAAATTTTATATAGCATATTGATCCTTGAACTTACATAAATATCTTTCCACAAAGAAAAATAAATTGTTAATAATATCTGTGTTTGTTTGAATCCCTCATACTCTTAGGTATATGAACATATAGCCCTATTTAGTTAGGCCTACAAAATATGGCCTTATTAGCAGTGGTATGTCACTGGAGGTGGACTCTGAGTATCTAAAGACTTGTACCATTTCAAGTTTGTTCCTTCTGCTTTGTACCTGTGATTCAAGATGTGAGCCCTCCACTTTCTGCTCCTGCTTCCTTACCTTTGGACAGCTGTCTTAGACTCTAATCATCTGGAACCACAATCCCAAATAAACTCTGCTATACGTTGCCTTAGTTATGTTGTATAATCACACCAATAGAAAGATAACTAATACCGAATTTGGTTCCAGAGTGTGTGCTATTACTGTGAGGAACCTGAACGTGTTTTTTTGTTTTGTTTTGTTTTGTTTTTTAATGGAGGAATGTGGAAGGCTTTAAAACTTTGCACTAGAAAAATGGTTGAAAGCTGTAAATAGGGTCTAGTGGGGCCAATCCAGTAGGATGCTGGAAGACAACAGTGCTAAGAGGTACGTGGGCTGTAAAGGCCCAGCTAAAAGGATTTCAGAGTAGAACAAAATTAGTAACTGAACTATAGACTCTTCCCATGATATTTGGGCAAAAAATTGGCTACTTTCTGCCCATGCCCTGTGAACTTGCCTAAAATAAATAAATAAATATTTAAAAATAGTGAACTCATTTTTTTTTGGTAGAGGATATTTCATGGCAATTTAATATCAACTCAATCTCATGTTTATTAGTAGTCACTCTAAAGTAGATCTATAATAAAAAATGGTTCAGAAATAAATACAAACTGTACAGAAATTCAGAGGATACTGATGAGTTTAATGCTATTGCCAAGACTTGTACTATAAAACATACTACAATTGTTAAGGGATTAGGGCCACTAAGGATAGGTCAGATCTGCAATCCAATAAAGGGAAGGTACCCTCAGGGCAAGACCTCATCCAGCTAAGCTTCCAATTTGTAAATAAAGTATGCGGTGTTTTCTTAGGCTTCTGGAAAGCCACTTCAATTAAAAGCTGCTGCTAATGTGGATTATCCCAAGCTGACAGCCAGACTTCTCAGTGTTGTCCACGTGGTGATGGCTTCAGAGCCATGAAAGATAAGGAGATGGTTTTACAGGGCTGCTGAGTGAGGCCAGGCAACAAGTGGTAGGAGAGTACAAGCCTAAAGGTTCTGAGAGGGGAAGATACCCTGAAAGTTCATTGAATGAAACTGTAAATGATCCCTGGGTTGTTTTGGAGACCATAAGATGTTGGAGATTTTAGAGCCATGAGATACCTGCACGTTAGGCATGGGACCAGCCCAAGAAATGAAGATGTATGTTTCAGGCCTCAGAGTTGGAGGAGCAGAGCCATCTAAACCCTTTGTTATCAGATATGGCATTAGAAAATTTGATATTTTCCCTGCTATTCTTTCCGTCTTTCTTTGGTTTAATATTTCCTTGTTATTATCCCATTTTTCCTCTTAGAATAGCAATGTATATTCTGTGCCATTATATGTTACATATATGTAATTTTTATTTTATAAGGTGTTAAAATTAAGAGATTTGCCTTGATTCTCAAAAGAGACTCTGGACTTTGAAACGGTATTGTGACTGAAAAACTATGAGGAATTTAAAAGTTGAATTAAATGGACTTTGCTTTATAATGTAGATCTGCTATTGTGAGAGCCAGGGAATGGGATATATGGTTTCAGTGAGATGGCCCCTGTATGTAGTCCTGGGCGTGGGAATACTTGGTCCATAGTTGCTGGTGTTTTTTTTTTTTTTTTGTTTTTTGTTTTTTTGTTTTTTTGTTTTTGTGGAGGCTTGCTTAGGAGGTGTGGTCTTCTTGAAGAATATATGTCACTGGAATTGGGCCTTGAGATCTTAAACGCCTCCCCCCCCCCTTTTGATTTTGCTCTGTTTTGTGCTTGCAATTCAAATTAGCCCTTTCCTTCTTAATCCTGCTGCAGTGACTTTGCACTGCCATCTCTAACCCTTCGGAGCCATCAGCCCAAATAGACTTTCTTCTGTAAGTTGCCTTGGTCATGGTGTTTTATCACAGCAAGAGAAAAGTAACTAATGCAGTACCCTTGTAAAAACAAACAAACAAACATACAAACAAAACAAAAACTGGAGGCCATGATCAGTAGAAAGTCAGTTTTTCAGTGGACCCTCTTGAATACCACAAACGTGTGCTGCTATTTAAATATACTAAGTAAGAACTTTGTTCTTCTTCTTAGGGATCCTTTAGACCGATTTTTTAGAATTGAAGTAGCTTTATCTCAGAAGTATTTATGATTTGTCTACAATTTCAGGATTGCCCTGTGATTCCTAGAGAATTTCTTCTGACTGACAGTGAAGGATGAAATAATAAGTCTCAGCTTAAAACATGTAAAGACTGTTTGAGGGTTTGGTTACTTAAGGCTTCTCTTGACGTTTTAGACCCTACTCCTACTCTTCTTCTAATGTCAGAATTGGTGACATTGTATAGGAGGGAAGTCTCTCCATTCCGGTTATCTAATGCATCTGATAGTTACCTGGTAGAAAGGAGAATACATTGCTCAGAGTTTTCTTAAGTAGTTTTAGAATTTAAGTAGCTTTATCTCAGGATTTGTGGTCTGCCAGCAGGCAAATTAAGGAGTAACCTGTGATTTCTTAGACAAGTCCTCTTGCCTGTTGACAGCAAGAATGAAATAAGAAGTTTTCATTTAAGGCATATATAGGTTTTTCCCCATTGCTCCGGAAATAAGATTACTTGAGTGAACCCAAGTGGTTGTCAGAGATGCTAGGTTATTGACAACCAAGCACAAGTCCTCTCCTTAGCAACATCTTGCCTGACAAAGTGTTTTTAACCTGTCTTACTCATTTCCAACACTTCTGCATGGTATAAGCCAGTTAGTATTCATTACCCTTTGAACAGTATGTTTTTCTGAGTATTGGAATATTTCTAAATCATCATTGTACACATGGAAAATAATGTACACCTATCATGTTCAATGAAAATTATGTGAAAATTCTTTAAACAATTCCTCATTTATCTCTATCCAGATAAAGCCTTCTATACGCAGCTTAGCTTGTACAAGTATAATTCAGATTTTTTGAGTGACTCATATTTATTCAGAGTGTAAATTGGAGTATAATTATTTACATTGCTAAAGAGTATACAGTGAGATCATGCTAAGCAACAGATGCCTCCAATAAGATTAAAATAGTCTTTAGATTATACAATTTTCATGAAAATTTCAATTGTAATGAATAAATATGTTTTATGTGAAGAGATTGGGCACTCAAAATTAATCTGTGTAGGAAGTGACACTTCACAAAATGAACCCCACTTGTTTCTCAGTTACCAATGCCCATGCCATCTCCCATAGAACAGAATGGTGTATTTAGAAAATTAAAATTCTAATTCTTTTTTGTTACATGTCAAAACATTTTAAATAAAGCTGCCTGGCTCTCAGATTCAATCCTGTAGTCATTTGCCATAGTCAGTAGAATATGGATTATTTTAATTTTTATTTGCCTGTGTATTTGAAAATAATAGTATTTTAGTCACTTACAAAACTGCCTTAAATGAGGTAAGTATTGGTATCAATTTCAAAGAGTTATTTGAGATTAATTTGAAGATACTGGATTTGCGATGTGTTGAAATTCTTGCCTAGTTTTGCTTCATATTTTCTATAGTTTATATTTTTAAGGTAGGATTATTCTATTTGGAATTCTTGTAATATATTTATCAAGGTATTTTTAAGTATCACTAGTTTTATTCTCAGAGGTACGTAACGTATTAACTGCCCCACACTTAGAGACGGCCCTTGGAATATGCTTAAGCTGCAGCTAAAGAAGCAGATAGAAACACTTCCCTCTGGAGAGGGTTTTGATTTCGAAGGAGATGAGGGGAAACTATGCTTTCTTTGTTTCCAGAGCTTGCCTTCGGCATGTTTTAATCGTACTGCAAAGTTTTATAATGAGCTGACTTTTTTCACTGTCTGCCACTTGCAGCATTCGCTGCTGGTTCTCAGAGCATGTCCCCCGTGCATGGGCTTCGTGTCTCCGTGAGCCTCAAGGCCTCCGCTAGCTCACGCGTCAGGCCAGATCTAGACAAGTGGCGTTGAGTTAGAGTTGACTTTTTCTAAAATACTCAGATGGACTCTAGGTTGTCCCCGTTCTGTCTGCCTTCTGTGAACTTCTATAGATCCATATGGGAATCTTCTTAGTTCTCAGTTATTGATAGAATCAAACCCATTATACTGCCTACACACCAGCCTTTTGATATTCAGTATCATCACCACTTTAAACTTTCTTGACTTCATGTTTGCTGTTATCTGAAGGCTCTATTATAAAGTGATTAGAGTGACAGACTAAAAATAAATATGGTCATCAAAAGTTAGATGAGGAAGTGACAGAAGCTGACATCATCACAAAAGAAAATGAACACTTGGTAATTCTAGAAAATGGTTCTGGAAACAAAATTTAAACTAAAACTGGAGGCAAGATGGACCCACAGTTAAAAAACAGTAATCTTAAACTAATCTATAAAGTGAATATACAAAGTAAAATTGTATGTTGTGGTGGGGAATTCAAGTTGTTATATAGTCAAATATGACTATATGCATATCTCTTTGTTTCCCAGAAAGGTATCAGTGTCTGGAGACCTCTTGACTCCAGTTTATAGGTTACCTCTTCCTGACTAGGACCCATGATTAGCAGCCTTTGAAAATTAGATCAACCTTACCCCCATCTGCCACACTTGAACAGCTTACCATTCTTAACCCCGTTTTTTGGATCAAAGAATACAGATAGTGGAATGTTTTATTTGATCAGGAGTAGGTAGAGTGAGGTGATGGTTAGTTTCAATTGTCAACTTATCAAGTTCTCTAGAATTACCCACGAAGAGAGTCTCACTGCGGGATTGTTTAGAACAGGTTGGCCTGTGGAAGTGTCTGTGTGGGAATGTCCTGAATACGTTAGATTTAGATTATATTTTAATAATATCTTGTTTAACAGAGTGTGAAAAAATAATATAACCTAACTAAATGCAATATAAATAAATAAATTAGCTCATTGCTTGTGTTATGTCTTGTCATTTATAATCTAGAATATGAAGAATAAAAGCAGATTACTAATTTTCATTTCTTTTTCCAACTTTGAAATGTTACATATCAATAAAGGAGATGCAATACATAAACTGTATCAGTTATTGTATCATCTTTTCTAAATCTGAGCAGTTAGTATCACCAAAAATGGAAAGAATAAGAACAAAATATTCTTTTATTAATTATTATTTTTCTATTTTCTAAGCCTCTAAAGTATAGTTGATATACCAAGTAAGCAATAAACATCATAAAATTCAGTTGAGTACCTAATTAGTCTATATTTGTTTCCTTTCTATTACTGTGATAAAACCCCACTACCAGGAACACTTACAGAAGAAAGGGTTTATCTGGGCTTTAGTGCTTACGGTCTTTAGATGCTGTTTTGGAGTCACCAGATTTCTAAGGCTCAGTAGACACACATGGCTGGTGTGAATCACTGCAAGCAAGGCAGCGTGGGAAGGGTCAAATGTGTATGGGATTTTTCAGACCATGTAGGAATTGTCGCTGCCGTGGCAGAAACCTCTGGTGCTGAAGTGAAAAAACCAGGGGACGTAAGGAAGTATGACGGTGTGCTCATTTTGTTTTTAGGCAATATTGGACGTTGTTGTGAATCTTCAGTTTAGCCTGATAGAAAAATTATGGCAAACGTTCTGGCGTTACTCTCCCTCTACTCCAGCTGACGGCACTACCATTACTGAATCAAGGTCAGGATCATTATGCTTTTCTGATTCATTTTCATGACGAAGTAGATGTCATAGCTAATAAGTTAGAGATATATATATACCAGTTGTGAACCTTACCTGATAACATTGAGTAGATTGACCATCCTAGAAATAAACCAGACTGTTCTCCTGAGGTTTTAATGTGTGTAGCTCCCATTTTATTGATTTGGGGAACTATGGTGTGTCTGTGTCATGCTAATGGATTACTATCCTATCTGTCTTTCAGACCATAAGAAAATACTAATGTACATAGGTAGCTCTGGGGGTGTGTTTGTATATATACATACATATATGTCCAGCCATATGACACCAGTGCAATGATAGTATAGTTCTAACCTCAGTAATATTTGATAAACTATTTTTAAAGTCCATTTTCTGTTTTATCCTCATTTGCCATCTATTCATTTGCGACATTTATTCACACCAGCAATCTGAGTGAAATAGAAAGTCGACTTCCGAAAGCAAAGCTGATAACTCTGTGCAAACATGAGTCTATCCTGAAATGGATGTGTAACTGTGACCATGGGATGTACCAGGCTTTGGTGGAGATTCTCATCCCCGACGTCCTTAGACCCATTCCTAGTAAGTTAAATGGAGAAAACTACGGATGCTTTTGTTCTCATACATACCACCCAAGGAATTTTGGGGATTGATGTTGCAATCAGGAATTATCCTAGTTTCATTTAAATTTGTCAGATAAAAAACATGCAGCATATAGAACAATGCATGAAAAGAACCTACAGGGACACTATAGTGAAGGGGAAGTGGCCTGTTTTCTAGTCGTTTACTTTACTAGTATTTTTTAAAGTCAATGTACAGCTATGACACCCTCAATAAACCAATTGTAAGAACAATGTTAGTTCAGTCAACCATGCAAAATTATTCTATTTAAGGCTGAAGTTCTCTGCATATAGCCCCAAAATATTCAAATCTCTAGTTGCAGACCATTCTCTCTCATGGTTGCTTAGGATTTGAAATAAATTGACTGTGGTTTCCAGTAGAGTTGAATTCCTGTATAAATGATTTACTCTGTCACCTGTGCCATCTTCAGAACTACAAATTCAGTAATAACTACACAAGTATTATGACCCACTATGAAGTGAATGGGAACTTTATTTATTTTTTTCAGTAACCAAGTTGTAGTAAACAAAGCTTTCTCTGTGATTGTTGGTGTAAATGCCACTACACATATTGTTAGAGGATGATGGAGCTGCTTTATACCTGGATGAGCCATACTAGTGACCTTAAGTTTTAAAGAAATGGGACTGTTTCCACTCTGACATTCAAAGCAATATTTTATCTAGTGACATTGGCAGTATGTACTTTAAATGTGCCAACACATTTGTTGTTATTATGGAAAACATATAAATAGGGTTTAGTAGAAGGGAAAAGGAAGATATTAACATTTGTATGTTTATACTTGCAAATACAAAGACACAGTGGAAGGTATAAATTTTTTCATATATTCATTACCCTAAAATAGATGCTTATACACATTTACATAGTATGTCAACCAATATACATTAATATATGGAGGAGAAAGCAGAAACAAAAGAAATCCCACTGGCATTATCTTAACACTTTATAAATTGCTAATGTGTTCTACTCTGTCTACGCCAGGCTACCTGACTAAAACGATTGATAAAAATTGATGTTGTCACAGAAATTTCAGCATGTCAGTTTCTGCTGGTTTTTGTTTCAGAATTTGGTTCTTTTTTCTACTTTCCTGCTCCTTGTGCTCTGAGTGTTAATCTCTAGAGATGTTTAAAAGAAGTTGCATAGGCTAGCTCATTAGCCTATGACATCTGGTTCCCAACATACAGCTTCTCTCATGAGATACAAGGAGGTGTCAGGGAGTGCTTGTTTTTTCAAGAGAAGTCAACAGCATCAGCATTCACTAAACAATTCTGAAACCATATGCTTTTGTCTTAGCATCATACGAATTTAACAGGTCCCTGATTTAAATCATGCATCAATTTTGATTTACTTTAAGCCTTATAATTTTAAGTATATAATACACTTGACCTTTGTCTTTTTTAAAATGTGGTTAGAAGAATAGTTTATTCTGTCAGTAGTTTTTCCTCTGCATTTACCAGAAAATGGGATCATTTTATTTCTCTGAAATTACAAGATACATTAATGTACTAAGCTACAAAAGAAATTTGGGAAATTCAATTTCCATTTTACAATGAGGCTCAACAATGTAATGCTTAAAATACAATGTAGATAGCTATTGCTGAGTTATTTGCTTTTTAATACTGATCTTGAGAAGGCTGAGGAGCTCCACTTTGGAATAGATTTTTAAATATCAAACCATCCATTTATGAGTCTTTAGAAGCTGTCAGAGTCAGTCTGCACAATTTCGATTTTATATGAATCCCCACAGAGAGAACAAACTTAATTTTATTTTTAAAAATTGTATTTTTTGGCTACTAGTACTTCACTCTACCATTTTCTGTCCAGATGGGATTTCTTTTTTTAGCTAAAAAGTCTGCACATCGTACTAATTTAAAGTCAGCTTGAAATGCCTATATTCTACAATACACTCACCCGAAACATGGAAAAAGGAAATTAAGTGTGAATTATTGAATAAGATTTCAACTGGTAACACTTAAAATGGGCAACTGGGAATATAATAAAAGGTGGGTCAGAATATTACTTAGTATAAAAAAGTAAATACCTAAACTTTTTAGCATGCACAGTGTTTCCTTTTATATTATAATTTCCTTTCCATCAAGTTTCTCTAGATAAAATAGGGCATATGTGAAATGCTGTAAAAATAACGTAAGAAGTTATTGGGGTCTTTTCAAATTAAATCATTATTATACTAATTATAGACCAAAATGGAAAATATAGGTTGCCAAGTTCAACCTTGAACAAAGTTTTACCGAGTTTCAAGAGAGACTGCTAATTTTTTTTCACTCCTTTCATTTCCATTCATGCCTGTACTCCATGATTCTAGGACATAAACAGCAGAGAGATGTGTTTCTTCCTTCTCTTTTGACCAAGGTGGGATGCTTTGGAAATTTCACAAGATTTTCCCTCAAGAAATTTCCACTTCAGCCTGGTTAAGAGTCTGAAGTCTTTCCCAATCAATATTTAGACCGTTTCAGCTCTGCTATCCAGTTAAATAAGTTTTTTTTTTCAAAAACAAAAAAAACAAAAAACAAAAAAAACTCAGTTGTTTTATTATTAGGTGTTAAATTTTGTATCTGTCTGTAAATAATTTGAATATGCTAAATTTTCCTCTAAAACCTGTTTTAGCAAACAGTAGCATGTAAAGTGTCAGACCTGCCTGAGTGTAGAAAGGAAAACCCAAGACTTGGGTCCTGCTGTGTGTTCTCAGTGCAGCTGACTTAAGTAGACCTTCTTGCTGACAGTATATCCCAGATCTGGGTATCTACCAGACCCTATGGAATCTGCAGAGAGTAGTTTGTGTTACTGGTGTTTTAAACATTTGTTAAACACCTAATTCTGCTCCCCACTGTGTGTAGGCCTGGGCACAGACCATTGACTGGGGAACCCCCTGAGCAGACTCAATGAGCAGCAACTCCCTTGTAACAAAGTTAGCAATAAAGACTGAAGATGTTTGTGGCCATTTCATGACCACTGTAAAGTTCTCTCGTGAGACCTGTTCCATTCCAGACTCTAACAAGTTAGGACTGGCTGTTTCGATAATGTCATAGTAACATGGCTGTCTGTGACGGCAATCTTACCACACTGATCTTTCAGCTCCTCCATGTGAAATTGCAGTAGTCAACTGAAACTTTCATTCCGATAATTATTTTTCCTCTACTTTCAGCAAACATAAATACTCCATAGGTTCTATGGTAAAGCATCAACTAGAGAAAAACAAAGCCTTGCACTGTATTTCATGTTAACTAACAATGTAAAATGAGCTTGAAGTTTGAAACCAAAATGGGAAATCTTAGCCCTTGATCACAAAACTCTGTGTGATATTCTGTCCACGGTAGAAAACCCCATACAGTATATTCACAACTGGTATATTTTGCCATACACAGGCAGATTTGAATGTTTTCATTTTCCAACAGGTGTCGTCAGTGTCTGAGAACAAAGCAGTTTTAGAAGTCAAGCATACTACTTTTAGATGCTCTAAGAAATTAGAAATAATGTTTCTTTTTAATCAATGAAGATAATCTAGTTTCTGCTCTGTGCTATAAAAGTAGTATAAACATGTATTTTCCTTGTTCCAGCATAAAAATTAATGGTCTTAGGTATCTTTATTGTTCTGCTTTTATTTTTTTTTTATTTAGGTGCCTTGACCCAAGCCATTCGAAATTTTGCAAAAAGCCTTGAAGGTTGGCTTTCAAATGCCATGAACAATATTCCACAGAGAATGATACAAACCAAGGTATGTCGTGTCCTTTGATGGGGGAGGGCACATGTGTGTGCTTGCTAGAGAAACTATCTCTTTTTTACAACTAATTTTTTCTCATAACTGATCTTTATATATAAGTAGCACAATGTTATGCAGAACTAGCATATATATATTGTACTCCAGAGCTGTTCTTCATGCCTAGAGGATCTTAGATTCAACATTATCCCTATCTGGAATGTTAGTTTAGGTTAATCTGTGAGTATATGCCCATGGCAAGATTGACTAGATACTGTACTTTCATTCTGCTTCCAAAATTTATATTATGGCTTTTGGTAAGCAACTGTATTCACCACTAGAATATCCAGCAGTATATCTTTCCCTTTGTTTTATGTGTAATGTGGCTCTGTTGAGGTTCTGTAGCCAGCAAGTCTCTCTGGAGCCACAATAGCTCCAGCACTTCCTATCTTGGTTTAAGCTTTGCACAGTGGAGGCAGAGACAGGAGGACCATGAGTTTAAGTCTCACCTGGGCTATGTAAGGAGCTCAAGGAGAGTCCAAGTTACTTAGTCAGAACCAGAAACTATTAAAAAAGCTCAGTGGTAACATGAACAAAGCCCTAGATTCTAGTCTGAAAAATCACAAAAATAAAAGGTATTATTTGATTATGGCAGAAGAACCTTTCCAGTTTATATTCCTAATAATGCCTCTGATAGCTGGCATCACTGCCCTCCTCAGTGTCATCAAAGTGAACGCCTTAGCAGATTGCTTGCAGCCTTGGTCATTTTGCTGAATTTCAGAAATAGTCTGGTGTTTGCCATTGCAGAGAATAACTTCTGCTCTTCTGCTGTTGCTGATACACAGTTGTATTTCTGTGGAGCTCTCAATTACTGAGACAGCTTACCTGACTTAGGGAAGAGCTTCCTAGTCAGTGGCAATAGCACTAAAATACCTGTGTTCAAATCTTACCTCTTAAATGAGTTTCTGTACAACCTTACTCAAGGTACTTAAGCTCTCTAACTCATAGCATGTTGAGATGACAGTTGAACAATGTAGTATATATATGAGACTCTTACCCTGGTGCCTGACATGTGATATGTACTCAGCGAATATAAACAACAGAAATGGAAAAGCATTTTCTCTTCAAGGGTATGTGAGCTTGCTCAGATATGTCAGGCAGTCCTAGTACAGTTCACTTTTAAATGAGCCACCTTTGCAGTGTCAATGCATTATTCTACTCAACCAACTGATTCTTCAGTGTAAGCCTCTTATGTACCCAAAAAACTCAGTATAATAGGATACGTTCCTACAAATATGTTAAGACTTTTGACATATTTTGAAAGACTGGGGTCATATTTACTATGTATCGAACATTTCTATGAAAACTAGATATTTAGAGTTTTTTTTCATTATCTTTGATATCTTCAAACATAGGCTAACTTAATTCAGCATCTCACTGAAAAACAAATGTTCCCCAGCTAGAGGGACAGAGCTCACTGGTAGAGTCCTTGATCAGTATACGAAAGTCCTAAGTTCAGTTCATTAGAGTAGTGGGGAAAAATGAAAAGAAACAAAAGGTTTAAGGAAAAGGTGTGTGACAAAGCTGAATTTCTTTCTAAACATGCAAGCAGAGTTGAGAAAAGCAAGGATTAAGCATCCTGCAGCTACAATAGTGAGAACTCATCACCCAGTCTAGGTCTGAAATAGATAAGGGGAGGGTGCATAGCATCAGGAATCCTCCTCCTAAGTTTCCCCAGTGGTAGCCTTGGAAAAGGAAGAACATAGCCTGGGAGGAGTGAACACTCTGACTGCTGTTGTCTTCTGCTTCCTTCTCCTAACAATGCCCCATCCCTGATTAAATCCTGCTGGAAGCTGGAGGGCAGAGGAGGCGTGCCTGTCACCCCCCCACACCCCGGCCCTGCAGCCTTTCTGGTCAGAAAGGATGGTGGACATAAAGGAAAAGGCGATTTTTGAAGGATAAATGAAATTTTTCACTTGAAAAACTTTAAATAATAATAATAATAAAGGTTCTTCTACTTGCTAGTCTGATAAATGTATCTGGTCTGCCAACTTGTAAACTAAAAGTTATAACGGTGAGTCGGAGCGACACTGCTCTGAAAGTGGTTTTGTTCAATTAACAATAATAGTTCTGTACAGTCTGCTTTTCCAAATAAAAAGAAATGTTCTTACTTGTCTAGTTTCTAGTTGTCCTAAAAAGGGTTGAGAAGTGGTGAAAGCAAACATTTTTCTACTTTTGTAGACAATGTAATTTCTTGTTGTGGTTGAGTAATTCACTTCCAAGACTAGTTTAATGATTGCTGCACTCAAATGCCAAAAAATGTGGGAACTTGTTGTAGTGTTGACATCAAACCAAATATTTCTTTGTTTAACAATCTTAAATGTCCTGGGCAGTGGTAGTGCACGCCTTTAATCCCAGCACTCTGGAGGCAAAGGCAGTTGGATCTCTGTGAGTTCAAGGCCAGCCTGGTCTACAAGAGCTAGTTCCAGGACAGCTAGGACTATTATACAGAGAAACCCTATATAATATATAAGTCAACTATTACCAAATGAATTTAAATGTTTCTAAGGGAAGCTTGTTTCTATAGGTTGCCGCTGTAAGTGCCTTTGCCCAGACTCTGCGAAGATACACATCGCTCAATCACCTGGCCCAGGCAGCCCGTGCTGTGCTTCAGAACACTTCCCAGATCAACCAGATGCTCAGCGACCTCAATCGCGTTGACTTTGCCAATGTCCAGGTATTCTTCCTCCTTGCAAATCCTGTCTTTTAAAGAATGGTGTCAGTTATTCTAAACTAGGACCATCTGATGCTTGCAGTGGTAGAATCTGTGTTCACAATCTCCTCAAACATGGGGCTTTACCCCATCAGACTAAACTGAACCCTTTGTCTTATGGATAAAGTCAGCTAAGTCTTATGAACTGGTAGGTAACAGAATGCATCCATGTTTGCAATGGAGTTAAAGGACAATAAATAGCGGTCACTGAAGTTATGCCAAAAATTAGACTATTCTTTGTCTGTGAGAATTTGAACAACTGTTAACTGCTCTGTATTTCATTTTCCCAGCTGCAGCAACTGCCTTAGGTTTGTTTAAATAGTGATCTGTGCCCTTTCAAGCAGGTACTTCTTTTATTACAGTAACCCACCTTGAAGAACTAAGCACCTCTATTGCAATGTACATTGCAGATATCTGAGAAAATTCTTTCACTTAAAGAATTAACTGAAGTAAGTTTGGACACCTTGGATCAAATAAAATATATATAATATTTATCTTTCCTAACCCTTGTTGCTCTGTACTTTACACTTGGAAATGACTAATATAGGTTCCTTATTAAAGTCTAACAAATATTTTATTTATAATACTAAAGTAACAAAGTTAGTTGTTACTATGTAAAAATGATAACAGCCTGAAGTATGAGCAACAAAGTAAAAAGTGCATAATTCAACACAGTTAAAATTTAAAACTTTTGGAGTTAACAAGAGATTACATAAAAAAAAATAAAATAAAATAAAAAGGCACTGCAAAGAAAGTCACAAGCTCATGTCTTGTAAATGCCCTATACACAGAGGCTGTAAAGAACCACTCTGCAACCCACTAATCAAAAGCCACCTGATTTTATAATGGCAAATAGACAAGTGCCCAATAACACATGAAAGGAGTCTCAGCATTGATCTCCATGGGAACAGGAGTTAAAACCACAAGAAAATATCGTTGCCTGCACACTAAAATGGATGTGATTGAAGACGGAACATACCAGCTTTGATCTCTGGAGAGCTGGAGAAACTAACACTTCATGAGCTGACGATGGGAATGAAAAGTGCCACAGCCACTGGCACAGGCTGGCATCTCCTCCAAAAGATAAATATAAACTCAGCATGTGACTGAGCAGCCCACTGCTCGGCACACACTGAGGAGAAAGGGAAACACGGCCACACAAGTTGACCGTCCTTGTCTAAAGTCCTTGGGTTGGAATTTTTGAGTGTTTATGAGATTTTTTTTTAATATTTACTAAACTTTACCACATGACTATCCCTAAAGTCTGTACTCTAGAATGTTTCAAAATACAAAAGTTTTGAGAATTCAGCACTCTATGTATTCCAGATTTTGAGTTTTCAGGTTAGAGATCCTCACTCTATACTTTAATGTTCATAGCATTATTGTTAAAATTAGACAACCTTAAACGATATGCTTTAACAATACAGTGAACCATTGCTGGGCAGTGGAAGGGACTTCTGAAGCCTTGATTGAGCCTTGGAAACGTGTGAAGTGAAGGGAAGTTGTTACATGTTTCCATTTACATGAGATGACCTAGATAGCCTTTAGAGACAGAGTAGATTTCTACTGGGTAGAGCTGGGATAGTGCAAAGAATGAGAGATAACAAGTACATTGGATACAGGACTTCCTTTTGATAAGTAGGTGATTTGTTACAGTGTGTCTGTTAAAATCATTACAAGAAATTTAATCATCATAGCATGCTTTATTATTTAATATATTGCATAATAATATTAGAGCTTGACTCATTTATAGTAGAGTAAATTAATTGTGTTCATTGTGACTTTCAGGAACTAGGCTCATGTTTCTGATAGCTAATTTTTCAGTCTCTTTCCGTGTATCCATCCATTTACCTACCAACACTCTGTATTCAAACAAACATAGTTGTATGTACACACATGCAATCATATAACCTTTATAAGAACAAACTCTTAGATTTATAAAATGGTCTGTGTATGTCAATAGGGTTACAATAACTCATTTACCAAAATTATTAAGCAATCAAATCACCTTCAGATCGTCACTCTAATATTTACTTCAGATCTTCATTTTGAAAAGTACCCTAAGAAAAGTTGAGGTAAAACATTCTTAAAGTCAGAATAGTAAGACAACTTCAATTTCCTTGATAATTTCAACTCAGTAACAGAAATTTTTGTAAAGAATTATCTATTTCAATTAATATCTGAAAAAAGTATTGATTGTTCTTGTTTTAATATGTATTTATGTCTTCTCAACCCTGGCTTCATTATATTGTATTGATCTGAATCTGTATACAAATGAGCCCACTCTCTGGTTAGAAACATCTCTTGAGGAGATCGTGAATGTCAATAGTCAGCTGGATATCTCTTACTCATCCTTACACGGCAACTTTGACACTGTTTGTCTTCCTACGTTGTCAACTGTCAGTTTTTCTCTGTGTCCATCATGACAGTCATTAGTACCGGAAACTGTATAATTAAGCATCTCTCCTCCAAGATGTCTTTCCTCTCCTTTGAAGACCATAAATACAGTGCTGAGCCATTCAGTTCACCCTGTACTGTACTTCTCTGTACATTCTGATGAATACCCAGACTAGCACAGCTCCTTTTTACCTTTCTTGCACCTTTCTCTTCCAAGCTCTGGCAGGCTTCTCTAGTGTGCCCTGCTACCCATTCCTTCTTCATGACCTTTTCCTGTCATTTGGAACTTGTTCCTGCCTCTTCTAAGATGAATCTTAGTGAGACTGGCAAATAAAAGGATAAAACTCTTGCAATAAAGAAACTTTGGGCTGAAACAAGTTCCAAGTATTATTATTGTTAGAGTATGCCAAGTCCTTGGATGTTCCTGTCAGTATATCCATAAATTTCTTTTCACTATTTCATCCTTGTGTAAACAAATATTTTTGAATTTCAAGACATGTTTTTCTATTGCAGTTTAATGGGCTTTCTTTCTCATTTAACTGATAATCTTACAATGGTACTGTTTCTAAATGCTCTGTGTAAATGGATGTGTTTTCTCTACATTATGAGTTAAGTTAAGATTTGAATGGTCTTATCTGATAACCTGATCATTGATTACTTGAGTTCCTTCCTTCCTTCCTTCCTTCCTTCCTTCCTTCCTTCCTTCCTTCCTTCCTTCCTTCCTTCCTCCTTCCCTCTCTCCCTCTTTCCCTTCCTCCCTCCTCCTCCCTTCATTCCTTCTTTTCCTTCCTCCCTTTCTTTCTTCTTTTTTGTTTGTTTTTTTCTTTGTTTTTCACGACAGGGTTTCTCTGCCTTGCCCTGGCTGTCCTGGAACTCTCTCTGTAGACCAGGCTGTCTTTGACCTCAGAGATCCATCGTCTCTGCCTCCCAAATACTGGGATTAAAAGTGTGTGCCACCACACCCAGGTGCTTGGGTTTCTTTATTGAAGATACAGTCTGATTTTGAACTTCCTTACTATGTACCATGTTGAATATTATGTTTGTTTTCTGCTTTCTTCTTGACAATGGGACTGTTTATGGAGTAAGCCATTGTTAGGTGAACTCTGTAGGCTGACGTATATCATAAACGGGTGTGAAGAGTGGTTTTTGGAGCTGTGCTCTAATTTCTCAAATTGGGCTTCTGGTTATCGTCTTATCTTGCCAAAAATAATTTTCGCATAAATAGTGAGTTCGAATTTTTGGTAAGAAGTGAAATTCTTCTGTGTGTATCGGTAAGATCCTCTTTCTAGAACCAGCGCTAACAAGAACAAACTCCTTCACAGGGAGCACAGACTCATGTGCACAACAAAGGTTCTAGACCTCTGTTGGTCCACACAGTCTGATATTTAACATTGCTGTACTGTATTCAGATAAAAGGTCAAAAGTAAAAAATAAATAAAAGCTTAAATGGACGGGGGGCAGGGGCATCAAAACCCTCTCCTGGTAACTATTAATGCTTAACTTATCTTTGTTCTCAGGGACTCTTAAACTGATACAAAATTCCTGGGAACCATTTGATACTATTAAAAGATTTTAACCATTATTATGTAAATCTATTATACAGAAATAAGTGAAAATATGAGCAAAATGTAGTTAACAGCATAGCTAATTCAAACTTTATACTAGTAAAAATTTAGAACAAATTTCTAGCTGTATGAAAATGGTTATACAGATGATAACATATTTATGTAATAAAACAAGCTTATTAGTGAGCGATAAATACAGCTCCATATTCATCTATTTGGAAGGGTAGACTAATTATCATTGTTAAGCAGAATATTGAGTAGAATATGTAATATTTATTATATTTCTTATTTTATATTTATATTAGAACTATTTATGTATAAGCACAAATGACAAGACAAATCAGCATGAATAAATAATGAAAATGTAAACATGCAAATGTGTATGTACAGATAATATGGCATATATGTGTGAAAAACTTGAAGGACATGTGTATCCATGTATTGTAGCTATCTTGGACTTCTGCCCTCATATTCTTTTCTTGTCTTTTTTGTTTAAGTTGTAGTTTAGTCTATTTAAACTATTTATAAGGACAGTTTAAGAGATAGCATATAGAAACGAAGATAGAAGGTGATGGGCTATCATCAGCTGAGATGAGGAAGAAGCTAGGTTTCCCTAGAAGATTAGAGAGAGTGATGTGGGTAAGGTTTGCATTTGAAGTGGCTCTAAGATTAAGTGAGCCTTGAATGGGTAAAATGTAGGGTCAGCAGAGGTGCTAGACCTGGAAGGGTGGGATTAGAGGTGTATTGATTTGAAGTTTTCAATTTGAATCAGCTTGACCTTTGAAATAGCATAGAATTAAGACTGCAGACAGTGTTTTCATGAAAATATCAATGTATTCTATGTCTTTGTATTGGAACTTTACAGATACTCCTTCAAAGAAACTCATTTTAAAAGTTATCATAATGAATCATACATAAAAACTCATAATAATTCTCATTTGTTGAATTTTGTGCATAGGAAACTGAAGCCCTCACTGATCTAAGTTAACTGTTTGAACTTAGTTTGACAAATTAGGGCCTGAGCAAAAAATGTATGTCTTTTGATTGTCAAGCAGTGTTGTCAAATAATTACATTTTGATTCTGAGAGAAGAGATCTTTTTCTTTTAATCTTAAAATACAGCACAGCACTAGAAACATCATAAAACTTACACCATCACTGAAAAGTAACTTTAAAGTTCCTATTTTCATTGTTGTTACAAAACATGAAACTTCCCAACCAGAACCAGAAGGGAAATTACAGTAATCAGGTTTCTTGGCAGGTAGCACGTCTACATTTTCTCAAAAGAGGTTTTGTTGTTGTTGTTGTTTTCAGTTCTGTGAATTAATTTGCATTAGTTGGTTTGCCTTGATAGCCCTGGAGATTTCTGCTCCCGATCTATAAACTCGCACAGCATATGCTTCTTCCTAGTACCAGTCAGTGTTTGTTTTTGTTTTAATCTTTAGGGACCACTTTTGGCCAATTGAATCCATTTATTCCTCTGACTTACTCTAAGTCTTCTAAAACGGCTTTATGTGGTGAGGTGGGGAAAACTTTAAAGCAGTGTGAAAACAGGCCAGTGCCTGCTGCTGGTTCCGACTTCTGTCTGCCTTAAGTAACCATGCTCTGTCCCTCACAAGGCCTAGCCCAAGTAGAAAACCAAGTCACAGTTAAATACTGCTTCACGTAATAATCCAGGGGAAAGGCTAAGCCCTGAAGATGACAAAGGCATTGTGTGCCTAACCGTTGTTTGTGTTCATGATTGGTTCATGTCCCCACTGTGCCTTTCCGTGTGACACCCTGCCTGTGCTCTGTGCTGACACTCAGTGAGAGGCTGCTGAGTTGAACTTTCCTTTCTGTCTGTGTCCTGTCCCAGGAGCAGGCTTCCTGGGTGTGCCAGTGTGATGACAACATGGTTCAGAGACTGGAAACAGACTTCAAGATGACGCTTCAGCAGCAGAGCACACTGGAGCAGTGGGCAGCATGGCTGGACAATGTGATGATGCAGGCGCTGAAGCCCTATGAAGGAAGACCCAGCTTCCCAAAAGCCGCCAGACAGTTTCTGCTCAAATGGTCTTTCTACAGGTAGCATCCCAAGCTCACTGCATTTTCTTCCTGTCCTGCAAATGTGTGTGTGCACGCTATTCACAGAAAAAAAGAAATGAGCTTAGTCTTGGTGGGATATCCAACTCTATGACTTGCTGCATAGAGACTAAGCAGGAAAATTATAAAAATGAACTTTTTGCTGAGAGAGGAGACCCTCTTGCGCTCAAAGCCAAGAAATTTTCAGATAGTAATCTCTGAGAGTCCATCTAGAATAGCAGTTCCCAACCTGTGGGCCACCACCCCTTTGGGGGTTAAAAGACACTTTCACAGGGGTCACCTAATACCATCAGAAAACACAGGTATTTACAATACCATAGCAAAATTGCAGTTATGAAATAGCAATGAAAATAATTTTATGGTTGGGGGGTCATTAGGAAGGGTGAGAACCACTGCTCTAGGTGATGATTTCGGCAACAGTCAGAAAAGGTATCTTGTCCTCCCTCTGCTTCTACCTTGTTGAGGTGGCTTCTTGTGGGGTTATGACTACTATTCTTTTGTTCCCTTTCCAGTGGCCCTCAAACTGTAGACCATGGCCTCACATCCACTTAGGTACATTATAAATGCATCGTTAGGCCACTTCCCAAGCCTACTTGAGTCAGAATCCGTAGAGGAGAGCCCAGCAATCTGAGCTTTGAAATTCTCTGTGTAACTCCAGTTCACACTCAAAACTATATAGTTAATTTCTTAATTCTGTTAACTTTCAGAGAACAGAATATATCAGAGCTTTATATCAGAGAGCAGAATTTATATGTTCTTTTTAACCCTGGGTTACTTCTGAGATCCACTAACTCATTCTCTTGGTAGTTAGGAGGTAATTAGTAGTTAGGAGGATAATTGGGATCAACCACTTTCTGATGTTTATATTGCATGGCTAGTATCTAGTAGGTAGTAACATGTCTTTTAGACTGAAATGCTTAATATGGAAGGAAATACATGTTTTGGTAGACATAGAAGCACCCTTAAATGGAAAGGGCTTACTAATTATATGTTACATAATGGCAAATTTGGAATGAGCTGTTGACACCAAATCTACAACAGGGTTTGAAAAGAGCACTTATAAGCTGTGTTGATGAGGACTTGTGCAGTATTTGAATAGGATGGAATGTTCAGATAGATTTCCGGTATGGAATTTATGTCAGGAACAAGTTATACCTCTCAAGACAAACATGTTTTAGGCCCAAATCAGTGGGATCACCCTGAATAAAGAAGCAAACACTTGTATTTTAACTACAGGATCAAATGCCAAAGTCAAAAATTCAAATTATCTATCTTGTCTCATGAAATTGGAGTCCATCTGTCATGTAATTCAAGGCTCAAATTTGGAAATATATTTTCTTTTTTGGTGTTGGTTTTGATTTTTGGCATTTTTGAGACAGGGTCTTTAGCCCTGGATTTCCTGGAACTCACTATAGAGAAGACCAAATTGGCCTTGAACTCACAGTGGTCAGCCTGGCTCTGCCTCCTGAATGCTGGGATTAAAGGCAAAAATAGGTTTCCTTGATTGCTTGAGAGTCAATATTTTATTCACCTGAATTTTCACAGAAAATTATGGAAGTGACTTGTGTGCCCATGATCAGTGGCTCAAACATCACTTACACTATCTGACTCCTTCCAAGCCTCTCATGACCAGAGGCAGAGTGCCCAACCTTATATACCAGTGAAAGGAAGATGCTCAGCCTCCTCCTGTTGTGTTGAGTGGTAGCATCAGGCTTGCTCTCACTTCTCCCTGTGAGTTTTTTTTTCCCCTGCATTTAGTTGAAATCATTTTAGAAATAAACCCCTAGAGCCTTTGTCACCACAGAGATCTATTGCAGGAATCCTGAAAAGAAAGAAAATTGCTCGCTTGTATTTCATGTTCTCTGCAGATACACAAACCCAGTAGATCATCACTTGCCTGCCCTCTGTCCTCCCTGAGTTGGGGATAATTGGCTTGTTATTATTAGACACGATTATGGTTATTATTTTCATTTCAAAAAGATTTGAAGGCTTACAGTTCAGGGCCACAGAGGAAAGAGACATTTAAGCAGATGCATACCTCCTGCTGGTAGGCAGAGCAATATCTGAACTGCCTTTTGCTGAGGCACAAGAGCATGATGAGTAATAAAAACTGATGCATAAATCATCAGAGAAGCAGAAGAAGAGCGCTTATGTTTTTAGCATTGTGAATGTAAATTGTAAATTTGCAAAGAATATTATAAATTTGACAGCCATATATACAGTCCCTTCGTGTTTAAAAATCAGATATTTAATCTAGTAATTTCTAAAATTGTGTTTGCATTTACCTGTCCAGACGCATAGAAACAAACTGTCAGTCTCACAGCAGTTGATTCGTTGCAGCAGACTGACCCTGCTCCATCTAGAGCTGTCTGCTACCTTAAACTAGCTTTGAATGGCTGATGTGAATAAGGAAAAAGAGTGTTCCTGCTAACTACAGTGAAGGTCGTTCGATCTTTTCTGGTATATGTGCTGGGGAAGAGGTTGATGCAATTAAAACTAACTTTGCTTGTTCTCTGAATTTCTTGAATTAGAATTACACCATTCAGTGAGCTGGCATTTAGATAAATACAGCCCCATTCCTTCAACACTTGTAGAGACAGTAGAGTTGCTTTCTCCACCCCCTACAGGCTACAATACAATCTCATAGTGCAATAGGTAACAGGTGTTCTCTTCAGCTTGAACATGTTTCCTTTTGAATAAGATTAGTTTTATATTTGTATCTTTGCTAACCACTTGTCATTCCCGGACTGTATTTTAGATAGCTGCTGTCTTTGGTCAGCAAGGTGGATGGAGTTAAAAGTGACTACTCCACCCTTGGATCACTTTTAAGGATTACTGACTTTGAGTTCAGTGGTATTTGATGTTTAACCATTATGTTACTTTTTTTGGGTTTTTGTTGTGCGTGTATATGTAGGAAATTCTCTGCCTTAAAATTTCTTTTAAAAAATTACTGCCTTAATTACATTCTTGTAAAGTGACTGGTGATGTATCATTGAATTTTAGAAATTTGACACATAAATCAAGCCATTCTTCCATTTGTAATAATTCATTTATACATTAGAGTTTTAAACATTTAAGGAGTGTTTAAGGTTTTTCATTGACAGAAAGAAACCATTATCTGAAACTGTTTATTGTAATGAATATACTTTTAGTTCTAGTATCTATAGTACTGTAGTGATACTACAGTTTTAAGATCTGTGCCCAGTTTTAAGATCCCTCATATGTTAGATGCCCCAACCTTCATGGTTTGTTCCTGGAAACCTTACTGGGGACAATTGGAGATTAAGAAAGAGAGACACAAGTAATTGAAACATGTGATTGGGTAGACTGTACCCTCAGGTGCAGACACACCAGTAGCCCAGATAATCAGCATATTATATACATATATGTGTGTGTGTGTATGTATATACTTATATACATACATATATAATATGCAATATATATATTGAGGAAGGGGTCTCTGTGGGGGAGCAGTCTCAGGGGACATGAACATGGAGTTATCTAGGATGAAGAAACTGTGCTTAGTACTCTTTGCACATACTGTTTTTAACTTAAAGCCAACATCTGTACTAAGACTACAGAAAAGCCTTGTTGTTTCCCTGACCCTGACTCAGTAAGGTCTTACTGTTTCCCCTGAGTCAGAGACAAGGCCTTGCAATTCACTCCCCTGAGCCTGAGGTATTCGCATCCTTGGAATGGCCATTCCCATGTTCTGAATGCTCATTTACACTGAAACACACTTACCCACATTATCCACTGAGATGCTATATTCCAGCATCTCTGTGGATGCCTGAAACCACCAACATTACTCAACCTATGGTTTAATGCCTTGTACACCTTGATGTCAGTGATTGCCCTAAGCTGTGTCTGTAACTTTTGCAGTTTGATGTATGACAGAAAACCTAGAATGGATTTCTTTCCGCTCGTCTCAATTGGACAGCTAGAAGATACACTCTTACCATTAGCTTCATCTCAGAATTCAGTATTTTTTCTCCCTAAAGACAACAACCTCCACCTTCTTACTGAAGGAGCCATTTTGCAGGAATTTGGTCTATTGGTTCCCCAGCACCACTGTAGTCCATTCTGGGAACTTTATAGCGCTTGGACTTGAAAAAAGATGAGCTATATCCCAGAGGTCAGGAACCAGAGTAGATTTCATCACTCTATGCAAAACGACATGTGATCTGAAACTTGTTGATTGTTTGTGGAATTTTTATTTCACATTATTAGACTGCAGTGGCTGAAACCAAGAAAATCAAAACTGTAGATCTAGTCAGCTGACTCTCAGACTACCTTTTAAGCTTTAAAAATGGTTATGTCCTTGTAACTCCACTTGTAGGAGACTGAGGCAGGAAGATTGCTAGAGACTTCAGTCTAAGCTACATAATGAGATGTGGACCAGCCTGGACTAGAGAATGAGACCCTGGTTTGGGTTTTTGTGTGTTTGTTTGTTTTAAGGCATACAATAAATAGGCCTACTAGACATCCAAGGTTTACCTGTTCTTCTGTTTGTACAATGATTTAAAAAAGTAAAAAAGAAAAAAAAAGTCTTCCATATAATGATCTTCATTTTTTTTTTAAGACAGGGTTTCTCTGTGTAACAGCCCTAGCTGTCCTGGAACTAGCTCTTGTTGACCAGGCTGGCCTTGAACTCACAGACATCTGCCTGTCTTTGCCTCTGAATGCTAGGATTAAAGGCATGCACCACCACTGCCCTGCTGATTTTATTCTTCTATATACAAATTGAAATAGCATTTTCTGTTATGTTTTAAAATAATAATGTTATTTGTTGCATTCTATTCATTTTTACATTGTTTTTATATTCTTTAGTAATTTCCCCTTGAAATAACTGGAAGTTAGCTAAAAAAAAAATACTGTTTTCATTTTTCCCTAGAGAAAACAACCCCAGGGAAATTGTGTATTTTAGGTTAGGATTCAAGTAGCATGGAGCTAGCATGAGAACCCAAGCTTCTGTCTGTCCGCAGCTGTCACATCATGCTGTGTCACTGGCCACCATGGATGTGTGGAATCTGATTTATTTAAATCTCTGTTTTTAAAAGGTCGAAAAATGAAACAAAAAAAACAAAAGCAAAGCCTACTTACTATTCTTTCATTGCCTAGAATTTTATAATTGGTCATTACAAAAATAAGGCTTTCATTTGTGACATTGTGCCTCTTCCTCCTGAGAATATAATGACAGTTTTAGTATTTATAGGCCAAAAAGCTTTAGCAAAAGGTATCTGAATAAAAACTGGTATAAAATACACACACATAAATACATACATACATTATTCTCACTGTGAGTCACAGATTCACATCTATAGTTGAAGTATAAAAGAAGCTTACTAGTTGATACAACTTTAGTAAAGTCACAGTTTTATTTGAACTTATTTTTATTTTTAATATAATAAAGTTTATTGTTATTATTCTTTCAATATTTGTATAATATGTGCATTTAATATTCATGTTTTTTAAATTTACTCATTTCTTAATTCATCTATGATTCCCTTCTGTAGTGGGGAAAAATAACCTTAATTTAAATGAAATTCACCTAGAAACTGGAATCAGTAAGTTTACCCTCCAACAGAACATGTTGGAATCCCACGTAGTCACCTCCATTTAGACTGACTGCTTCAGGGAGCTTTGCTTTGTATCTTTGTATGAAATATGGTACCAAGTAAACTCACTGTCGTTTGGAGATGACAGAATATTCATCATCACCAATAAGACGTTCACTTTGAGTTGATTTTCCTTATAGTGGTGACAAGTCTCCAGCCTCTCTATAGTTGTTTCTGTTCAGCTGTGGTCACTTGTGAGTACAAGGGGAAGCGCAGACCTTCCTATAATAATGAAAGGTCTTTTCTAATGAAGACCCATTTGACTCTAATGAAGATCAGGGTCAAGCCTTACTGAGAATGACCTCTTTCCCACCACTGAAATGAGTTGGGCCAACTTCTTTCAACAACGAAATTGTTCTATTGCACGTTTTATACTCTAAGGCCTGTGCTTTCATGTAGTCTCCTGACGTAACAGCTTTTAAGAGTACTAACTTAACTATAATCTTTGTCTCTAACTCTGGCTTCATCTCTGCCCTTTCTCTTGAACAGCTCAATGGTAATTCGGGACTTAACCTTACGCAGTGCTGCTAGCTTTGGCTCCTTTCACCTGATCCGGCTACTCTATGATGAGTACATGTTCTACTTGGTAGAGCATCGTGTGGCTCAAGCGACAGGAGAGACACCAATAGCTGTGATGGGCGAGGTAAGAGAGGCTTCAAGGACTATGTGTTACTGATTGGTTTTTAATTACACTTCAAATTATGAATGTAAATGATTGACTAGAGCAGCGTCAGTCCCACAATGGACTGATTGTGCGTTTTTAATCACAGAATTCTAAAGCTGAATATTCTATCATGTCAGTGGAATGCTATACTGCATTATATGTACCAATATTAAAATAAATAAAAAAAATAAACTTTGAAGAACATAAGACTTTTAAAAGTTTTAAAAGAAAAACTTTTGAGTATGAGACAAGAAAGACCAATACCCATGATAAAGCTAAGGACCAAGAAAAACAAAACAAGAGTTAAATGTTTATTTTGTGGGCTCTCTCTCCCCTAGTCTTCAGAAGGAAATGAATGGTTTTGCTCCAGAAGGGCTCTGATGATGGCAGTGCTGACCGACACTTTTTACTGTGCTGCAGGCATGGCTTTACACCCTTTGTGCATATAATAAAACACTTCACAGTTTATTACAAACTGTTGCGATTAAGTTCTCCTTTTTCCTACTTTATTAGTGTACATCTGAGGCTAAGGCAGAGAACATGGGTACAGGGATATTCAGTGGTAGCTAGTAAACCCTGGAGACATTTTGCTAAAAAATCATTTGATTTTCAAGTCCATGCCTTTGTCACTAACAATATGGGGTGAATTTTATTTTTAGAATGTCTAAGTAATAATAAAAATGACTCATCTATACCTAGTGTCAGAAAGTGGCAATTCTTACAATAATACAAATGAGAATTGGTTAATATGATGAACAATAGGTACAAGTGCTGAAATAATTCAGCTCAGGCTCAGTTTATTATATAGAATTGGGGTACTTTATACATTAGTAAATATGCTAGGTCAGACATAAAAATCATAAAATACTCAAAGCAGTACAGATATTTATTTTTGATCTATGAATATATGGTTAAGTTTTGAGGGTTTTTTGTTTATTTGTTTGTTTGTTTTTTCAAGATAAGAAAATAAGGGGAAATCACTTAGTGGGTAATGTTTATTGTGCACGACTGAGGACCCGAATCTAGATCCCCAGCACGCATGTGAAAACCAGCAAGGTTGTGTGCATCTGTTATCACAGTGCTGGGACACAGGAAAACAGAGTCTTCAGAGGCTCACTAGCAAGCTTGTCTAGCTAACCTGTGAGCTCTAGGTGGAAAAATTAAGGTAGACAGTGTTAGTGGAAAACATCAGTTGTTGAGCTGGCCTACATAAACTCACATGAACACACAGACACACACAGAGGAGGTGGGGGGAGTTGTTGAAGATAAATGCTGCTAAATTGCTGTCTAATGGGCATAAAAATAAAAAGAAATCAAATCATTAAAAATACTTTAAGCACCTTTGTAAATTCCACTGTGAACCACAAGTATTCTAATATAAGTAAAATGTACATCAAACAGTCCTTCCTAACTTTTTTGTATGTGTATGAGTGCTTTGCTTGTAAGGATGTCTCTGTACCACATGTGTGGCTGGTACCCAAGAAAGCCAAAAGAGAGGGTCAGATCTCCTGAGACTGAAGTTATAGATAACTATCAACTGTTGTGTGGGTGCTGGAATAGAACCCAGGTCCTCTGGAAGAGCAGCCTGTGCCCTTAATGCCTAGCCATCTCTCCAGCCCTGCATGTCAGTTATTTCTACATCATTTGTAATATTAATCTTTTCCATTTTTTAGAGAATCCTTTGCAGTTTTCTGATATTTACATTGCTGTATGATTGTGTTTAAATGTGTTTAAAAGATATGTGTGAGATGGATTAAGAACTGCTGTTGTTTTATAATAGGCCAAACAATCTGGATTTTTCTTCAATTTGACCTTTGCTTTAGCTATCTAGATATCTTCTTACAAGATGCCCAGTTAGAATGAAACATTTCTTGCCTTAGGGCTCTAGACTCTGAAATGGATCTGCTCGCTAGTGTATTGAATACTTTGCCATACCTCTCTTGTGTTCTAGATCTTTACCAGAATCAACGGGATAATACAAATAGTGATTCTTATTGTCACCATGTGGTTTATTCTGCATGGTCTTTGCTTCCCTTCATGTTTAAAGAACAAAGGCATGAACCCATCACACTGTGAAGGTTTAGCTACCTCTTCACATGAGCCTGCAGCCAATAGTAGCTCTACAAAATTCAAGGGAGATACACTATCAACACTGCCACATAATCATTGTAATAAAAATACTTAACTACATGAATAGGCTGTAAATGAATAAGATAAATTATAGCATAATGCAAAGATATATTAATAAAATATAGGTATAACAATAAGACATAAATTAGCCACTGTAAAATCAGAGCTCTAAATGTACATCCTAATCTGTTTGCTTTCTGTACCCTTACCCAGTCTGTAAGAAAATCCTTTTTTCTTGATTATTACACCATTCAGTTCACAAAGAAAACCAAGGCTAATTTTCTCTATTCAACCTCCCATAGCACTATACTTTAGAAACCTTTTAGCTAACACGCACTTTTGGCCTTAATCCTACTATCTTATCTAACATGATTTTCATCTGTGGAAAGAAGATGGGTAGTCAAGAAGCCTCACACACACACACACCGCCACCTCATGGACTCCTCAGATGGTATCCTATCTCTCTGTCCTTTAATTACTCTGTATAAACTGCTGCCGGACATGGCAGAGTATGCATGCCTGTAATCCCAGAGCTTGTGAAGTAGAGGCAGGAAGAACAGAGGATCAAGTCAAGCCTGATCTGTATAACAAGTTCAAGGTTAGCCTCTGCTGCATAAGACACTGTCTTCAGCATCATCTTTGTATGTCTGTCTTGACCCATCTCCAGCCACTCACTAAGCCTTCCCAATCTCAAATCACTCATAGAGTAGTAAGTATTGTCTTATGCAGACACAAAGCTAATTGTGATATCTCCTACCTAAAGCTCCTCAGTAGATCAGTCTTCTGTTAGTAAGAAAGAAAATTCTCCCCTTGTACAAGAGGCATCTAAACCCTGGGCCTGGCTCCTCATTGGCCTGAGCCTCTCACTTCCCTTGCCCCTCTTATAACCATGCTACCATCATTAGACTACGTAAGTGATTCTTTCTTCCTGGAGCCCTCACACCACCTTTCATTGCCCATTCTAATTCCCACTGCATGGTTTAAATATCAGTTCCTCAGTGAGACCCAATCCTCACAGACTGTTACTCAAGCCTATTCTCTTTAGTTTGAACTTTCACTTTCCATTCTAAAGCTTACACAATAGTGATTGCACGGTTCTCCATAGGATTTGTATAATTGAAAATTTGATGCCTGAAGATAACACAAAACTTTCAAGTCAAAAGAACTGAATTTGGGATAAGCCATGTTTCCCTGTGTTGAAAACTAAACTACTTCTTTCTGAAATTAGTTGACTCATTTACTTAACAACTCTATTATGATTTGACTATGACAGTAAACAAAAGGAATGTCTTCAGAGAGATTATATTGCAATAGGAGATACACATTTATTAAGTGTCTGTAACTGTATAGCTATACATTCTTGGTACTATCAAGAAAGGATTTAGGGAATTAGGGGGTACTTGACGCAAGGGGCAATTACTCTTTCCTGGAAAGGCCGTGAAAGCTTTTCCCAAGGAAATAATATTGAGATGAGAAATAAAATACTCTAAGAAGTTAGAGAATTTGGAAACCTGGTGTCAGTCATCAGAGACCCAGTGAAAAGTGAGATGGAACAGCTGAGATGGGGACTGTGATGATCTGAAAGGAAATGGCCCCACACTATTAGGAAGTGTGGACTTGTTGAAGTAGGTGTGGCCTTCTTTGAGGAAGTGTGTCATTGGGTATAGGCTTTGAGATTTCCTATGCTCAAACTATGCTCAGTGTGGCACCCAATTCACTTCCTGTTGCCTGTGGATCAAGATGTAGAACTCTCAGCTCTTTCTCCAGCACCATATCCGCCTGCGTGCTACTATGTCCCACTGTAATAATAATGGACTAAACCTTTGAAACTCTAAGCTAACCTCAATTAAATGTTTTTCTTTATAAGAATTGCCATGGTCATGGTGCCTCTTTACAACAATAGAAGACCTAACTGAGACAAGGATCATGGCCAGTGAGAAATTTTCATGGGACATCTGAGGTTCGGGTAGCAGAAATATCAGATAAACACTGTCACATTCTACAGTGGAGAGGACTGGGGCCATGCAGGAGCCAAAGATTTCAAGTGACTCCATCCCCCACAAAGGCTGTGTTCGTTGTGCGGGTGCTGAAATCAGACCCAGAGCTGTTGAGTAATCTCCCAAAGCCTCATGGCTAGGAAGGTACGGATGTGCTTCTGATCCCAACTGCTGACATTGCGCTCATTACCTGCTCCAGGCGGAGTGAGTTGGAAGGCAGGTGCTTCAGAAGTCACTAGGGCAACACTGAAGCACATTTGCTTTGTCTCTATTACTGTTTTCCTTGGGGCACAGGGGAGGATTCAGACCGCTAACTTGGTCTGAATAAAAGGAAAGCCTTTTAAAACAACAAGAAAAAAACAAATCAGTGTATCTTTTTACTCATAGTAGCTCTGTAAATAAATCTTAAAACTAATGTTGCTTTATTTGAGCAGGTAAGAGGTCAACATGTTTTTCAACAAACACAATAAATAGACAAAATCTATTTTTGAGCACATTAATATTCATCCTCAGTGTGGTACTTTCGGTTGCTTCAGTAAGGACCACCATGAATTAGTCCGCCAGACAGAAGCTGCTACGCAGCCCCTCTGAGTCTCTTCCAAAATGGCGGTCTGCTACTAGAATAATGAGCCCTGCTATGTCATTTGTAACATTTGCAATTGTAGACTTCCTTTTTTTCCTTTTTGTTTTGTTGTTTAGTTGATTTATTTTTGTTCTCTACTACATGATAGAAAACAGAATTTATTTACAGTCAGAATTCCTGAAATTTTCACTTTTATGTAGGTATTTTAAGTGTGCCCATTGGTTTTCTGACAGTGATAAGATTTTAGGAGTGGACATAAGACAGATGTGTTACACCTGTCGCACACCTGTGAAACCTGGTAAATGAAAATTTCAAAACCATAAAGTATTCCATGCAGCTCTGACAAGGCAAATTGAGCAGAAAAATAGCCTTTCTGAAAAAAATTTTTGGCTGTTTAGAATCTGTCTGGTAATCTGTGGTGTGTGTATGTATTACATCTTAAATACACACTTTATTAACATATTCACTGAATATAAACAATTTGGGTTGCTTCGTAAAATGATTCTTCTTGACAAGCATTTTATATTATGTATTTGAAATTAATATATTTGATTTCTTTTTAATCATAACCATACCCAGATATTATTAGCTCTAAACCACCTCTGTAGCCAACATTTCAAAAGAAAAATTAGAAAATATGACCTAGGTATGGTGTCATCCATCTGTAGTGTGGCATTTCAAGCCCGAGGCAATGAATTGTGAGTTTGAGGTTAAACTAGGTTATGGTAATGAAATCCTAACTCAAAAATCTAAAAATAGAAACAAAGTAACTCTTTAATTGTCCAGTTTGAACATAAATATGGGAAACAACCTATCTAATAATAACACCATCTAGAGAAGATATTTCCTGGACTCATCAAAGTTAAACTATTCAGAGTGAAGGGGAGGGAAAAAAAAAACTAAAAAGCAAAGGATTGGTAGGAATTCAGCTGGCAGACGTAGTCATGAAGTGAAAGGGTCTCCCTTGGAGAAAGGAAGTACAGCCATGCACATAAGCATGGAAGCTAAAATCAACCAAAGACAACCTGTGTCAGTGCACAGGATTCTAGGGCAGTTACGGGTACTCTGAACATATGCCGGTGGAACAGTAGACTTACTTTAAAGCCTATTTTTAAAAAGGAATTGTATCACAAGTTGAAGTTTTTGCAGAAACACCTGTGTATAGCAGTAACTGAGAAATTATGGAATCCTGTCAAAAGCTATGTTGTTATTTGTAAAATGCTTGCTGTCACTCAGTGACATTTTAATTGAAGTCAGATCCTGTCACTCTGCTGAATGTTTTAGATTCTCATTTATTAGTACTCCAAACCTTGCGAAAAGATGTATTAGTGTCATTTTTCACCACGAAGACCAACAGGAGTGGAAAGTCTCAAAGTAGAAATGGCAAGTGCTAAGTTAAATGAACAGAGTGCTTCAGCCCCACTCCAATAACCAGGGCTCATGATACCCACTTAAATTTGTTATCATATAAACTGCTTTTGTGGTTTCTCAGTAGGAATTACGATAGCATACAGCACAAAAACATAAATGCATGTGCATGTTCTTTCTCATAACATGTAAGCCAGATGCCTAGCATATAAGGTTTTATCCTTTTGTTCCAAGGCTTCTTTCTCGGGTTTTCATGGATGTCTCTTGGTCATCCTGCTTCCCTGTCCTTCCTTTTTTCTTAGATATTTAGAATATGCAAACTAAATGTAGCATTAATTGAAGCAATCTTATAATTGGAAGGTCAAATGTATTAGAAAACAACAAATTATATCTCTCACCTCCTTCATACCCTCCTCCACACGACTACACCAGACCTAAATGAAATTTTTTATTTTGAGGTTTTGTAGTTTGGTTTCAGACCTAAGTCTGCTTTCCTATATTAGCGTAAGTTCAGACAACCTGAAAGTACATCATGAATGTGACACCCTGGAGAAGCCATGGAAGAAGCTCTTCTTAGAGACCGCCATCTGCCAGATTCCTAGAATTGACTCTTTGAAAGCTCGTCCATTGTCTCCTGCCTTTCTCCAGGTTGGCCATTCTGTTCATCTTCTCTTTGCATATGGTAGTATTGTCTATTTATCCCAGCCAGGAGAAGGGCTTAATTTTGTTTACAGCACGAGTCCAGGTATAGTCACCATCTCCCCTCAGAATCTCCCCCATCAACCCGCTTCCTATGTTCAGTCTCCTCTGCTGGCTACTAGCTACAACCTCTCCAGCCCCTCCTCTATGTGCATAGAGAGAATCCCACAGAAAGTATTGAAAAATAATCACTGAGGGAAATACAACAGAATGATGAAAGGACTTCCTGTTGGCTCTCATGCTTCATAGATGAGATTCCTTACTCAAGAAAGCAAAGTGCCCAGACCAATTGTACCTTCTAGAATATTTTAGAGCCCCTCTCCACGGTGTTAGGATTTTGTTTACGTGCTTAAATCTGGAAATGGGGGAAGGAATGAAAATAGAAATTCAAGATTACTTAAAACACCTCAACATCTGAACTATTTATTGTAGACCCCAGAGACGTCTGCAGCGCGCCTGTCTCTAGGTTGTTTAGAGAACTTTTGGCCTGTTACTGCTTGGCATAAGATCAAGCTGTGTAGGGTTCCTGGACATAGATTAAGCATGACAGTGCCACCTACTGGCTTCTTTGATCCTGGGCCTACCCCAAGTGACCCTGGGAAGCTGACTTTGCTGTATTGTGGTTCTCTGTTGTAGAGAAGGTTGTGGTTGCTGGTCCCACTGATAAAGGTAAACTGCCCTTGCTCAGTGTGGGAAAAATCTTAGTGTTGTTTCTTTCTTCCGTCTTGTAACAGGACTTGCTTTGTAGCCTCCAGTTCATGGCTCTCCTCCTGCCATGATTACAGATGTATAGCAGATTTAGAGTGGGAAAGTTCTTTCCCTAGCAAAACTACTCTTTTCTCCTTTTCTTCATGCCGTTGTTTTAATAAAATACAGTGCTCAGAATGTCAGGAAAGATGTTCTCAACAGGAATATGGGCCAAAAATGAAGAAGTGAAAGCTCTGCAAATCTGACCTTTGTCTTGAAGAGACCATGCTTCCATTCCTGCTCAATCTCATTGTCTCTCTGCATCATTATTGCCTGTGTCATGATCTGAATGAAAATGGCCCCCATAGGCTCATAGGAAGAGGCATTATTTGAAAGGATTAGGATGTGTGGCTTTTTTTGGAGAAAGTGTGTCATTTAAGTGGGCTTTGAGGCTTCAAATTCTCAAACCAAGACCAATGGCTCTGTCTCTGCCTGTGGAGCCAGATGTGGAACTCTCAGTGCCTCTCCAGCACCTTGTCTGCCTGCACTTCACTATGCATTCTGCCCTGATGATGACTGACTAAGGCTCTGACCTGTAACCATCCCCAATTAAAGTTTTCCCTCATAAGAGCTGTAGGCATGGGGTCTCTTCACAGCAACAAATCCCTGACTAAGACAGCTATTAATCATCTCCAGTCCTTCTCTCCTGTAATAAGTTAAGGTTGTTCTTTACTATTAGATATTATACTTGGCTTCAGTGGGAAACAGTCAGGTCAGGAGCAGGGTTCTTTCTCTTTTATGGATAGATTTTATTTTATTTTATTTTTATAAAGTGTCTTTTTCCAGCTTCAACCTAACATATGCCTAAATATTTGTGACTTCGTGAACCAACTATAAATAAAGTCAGCTCTATCCATCTACTTTTAACAGATATATCTTGATCACTCAGAACATGTGACTTACATTTAACTTTCTGTCTCTTCCAACATCCATGCCAGAAAAGAAAGACCCAGATGCAGCTGACCTCTACTCTTACATACTTCTCTTCTAGTCCACTCATTTGTGAACACCTCGGACTAGTGATCAGGATTTTCCTGAACCTTGCATATGAATTAGCTGCACCCCCCCCCCACACACACACACATACAAGCTCACACTTGCTTTGAATAGATTTCACAGGCCTGGGAAGGAACTTAGGGCCATTGGGCAGGGAATTCTCAGATCCTAGAAAACTGCAGCATGGCAGAAAGGTAGACTGTAGGAGGGAAATAGGCTCCAAAAAGGAACCTCCACCTGAATTTGGGGGTGGGAGGAACAACCTAGAGAAAGGCAAACCAGGACGCTGGAGTGAGCTCAGAACAGACTACTCCCTGCTCTGGCTTTGGCTTGATGATGATGGTGAACATTCCTATGTTTGAAGCTACTTGTCTTCCAAAGCAGCTACGCCTGTATCGCTGTATACTTTACTACCTGCCTGCTCTCTGGTGACTGTTTTTTAGAGATTTTGAAACAGTGTGAAGATAAGTATGCTGCTGTATCCCCAGGGAACAAAGAGCCTGAATAGAAAAAGTTGTATCTTAAATGTGCGAGTGTGTGGGGCCATATATGCCCATTGCCAGGGCATCTGGCCAGCCCCAAAGAGCAGGGCCATTAGCAGTGTCAGAGTGAAAGTGTCTTTATACAGAGAAAACTGACAGAAATCTTGATCTTGTTTTCTATCAGTGAAAACTATTAGAAAATATATAGAAAAGTGCACACATAGGAGAAAGCCACCAAGGAGCCTAGTACTTTCCCAAGTAAACATCAGTATTCCCAGCAGAATCAGGTTGGAAGTTACTGTAAATTAGCAGCTCCCCCCGCTGGTTGTGAAACCTTGTACCAGTGCTAATTGCAGAATGGTTTCATGACCTTTGTTCTCATTTGGGAGATAGTTAAGGAAAGCAATGCTCAGAACATCTTAAAATTTAAAATTTAAACCATTTCTTTCCCCGTCAAAAGCATCTGAAATAGTTGCCACTACCTAACCCTAGCCTTAGTTAACAAAGCACGAACCATCAACCATTGTTGAGTGTTATGTGGCTTGTAAAATCCGGAATGTTCCAAAATTCAACCGGCAGCAGAGTGTTGAAAAGATTATGATTGACTCTGTAAGTTCTAAACCTGCATGTGGACAATCTCCCTACCTCGATGTGGGAAACTTTAAAGGGCCTTATTCCTTTGCTCGCCTCTCAGAGTGGAAGTAAATAAATTAGCCAAAACTCATCTGAGCTGTTTGCCATTTCGAGTTGCATGATCTCCACCTTCCCTGCAAACACTCAGCATATGTGCGTCCTGTCCCTGTGCAGGACAGCCCTTCTCGCGGCATTTGTTTACATAGAAAACTTAATTAAAAAAAAATCACTTCCAGCCCCAACCCTACATGGAATGTATAGTATCAGCAACCTCAAGCCAAAGCCTAACAGACTAGGATTGCTACAGCCCTCTTCAGCTGAGAGGTCTTCCTTTTGAGATCATCTTCCAATGGCTATGGAAGTTTAGGGTTCTATTCACAGTGATGGGAAACTGGGTACAAAGACAGTCTGTCTTTGTCTCTGTTCTAGACCTTCGGGTAAATGTGCATATTTAATCTTGGTGCTAACCCTGTCTGACTTGTAGATAAGGAAACCAGAAGTTCCAACAGTATAATTGGCCCAGAATCACAGCGATTGCAGTGTCAGAACTGTGATTTAAATCCAGTCAAGCTGGTCCGTTTCCTGTGTGCTCTTGCTCTGCTGTACTCATCACTTTAAATTGAATAGTTAAAAAGTTCTTTTTATTCTTGCTTGAGACTTAGTTTTGTCATCAGTAAAATAAGCCTAGAGACAGTTTATTTATGGAACTATTCCGAGAGTTAAATTGGTAAGGTGAAGGTGGAGTCATACAGTAAGGAGTAGGATACTACAGCCTTGTCTTCCAGTTTCGTGAGGACCACCCCACATCACCAGCTGCAACAACAAAGACCTTGGAAAGCTTGTTTATGTTAGCACTACCCTGTGATGCCGTGAGGTCTACACTGTCAGAGTCCAGCAGCCAGGTGCCTTGTTGCTGGCACTGTGAGGTAAATAGGGAGATAGAGACGCAGACAGACACATAGTAAGTACTTGACCTTAGTTCTATTCCCATCCTTTTTGCATAAGTTTATAAACATTGAATTCTATGCATTGCCCCAAAGTGTATTTGATTGCCTTTTATTAAGATTTAGTTGATTGTGTACTTATAATTTCAAGCAATGATTTGTATAATTGGACCATCACTTTTTGGTCCAACAAAGGTGAACTCAGGCGATAAAATAAACAGAAAAAATAACAAAGCATAATGCAGTCTTTAATAATGCTGTATTGTAACAGAAAAAAATAGCCTACAGTCTTTGAATACTGAATCAAATAATCCATAGAATTACAAAGAATCCGGCAGCATTCTTTGGTATGTAGCCAAAGTGATAATCAGAGGCAAATTAATTCAGTGATTTGAAAAACATGACCAACAAAATAGAATGGAGAAATAAGTCAATTAGAAAGAAAATGCCAGTGTTAGGGAAGAGCATCAATATAATTAGGTTTAGACAGTCATAGCCAGGCTTGAATTCAATGTTAACTAATAGTAATGATTGAAAAATTTCATACGTGATTGTAAAATGGCAGGAGTAAGGGAAGGAGTCCATACAGACTTTATATACAGACCAGGAAGTACATGGTAGAACATGCCAATGATCTCAGCATTTGGGATGTAGAAGCAGGCGGCAGAAAGTTCAAGGCCAACTTCGGATAAATAGCTCAAGATTGGCCTGCAACCTAGGCCAGCATGCCCTCCTCCTGGGTCTGTGTAGATTCCCCTGCAGTAACTGACACTCGTGCAGGAAGAAGCTTCTCGGTAACTGAAGCTTTCCTCACTCTACAGACTGTCAGCTGCTGAAGCTCATGGTCAGTAGGAGTGCTTATCAAGGTCTGCTCACACTTCTTTTGGGCTCTGCTGTATAAACGGCCTGTAGTCCTTTCACAGGCCGGCAACTGGGCTTCTGACTGTATCCTCTGTACAGTGTAGACCTCATGGAACCATGGGATGGTGCTAACAAACCAGGCTGTCCTATCCCTTACTGTGGAGCTTCAGTGTTAAGAGTTGCTCTCTAGACCCTCACTGGATGAGGAACTTAAAGGTGTTCTCATCTTCAGCCCCATACATTTAACAGTCTCAATTGTAGTTTCTCCTTCATTCTCCGAACTGACTACCTCATGTCACACTGACAGTTCTCACCTCTGTGATCCTAATAAACCTCTTGGGTATATGAAGCCTCTGCGTCCTGCAAGAAGCTACCCCTCAACTGCTTGGTGGCTCCCGGGGGCTTGCTGAAGAGGTGCCCCTCACACTGCATAGCCATTGTTTGTATCCCTGTGGACTGCCGGGCTGCCACACACTGCAGTGCTTAGATATTCTCTTGGGCGTCTGGGCCACTCGGGGGGCAGTATTGGGACCTCTGGTTAGAATCTGCAGAAGTGGTTTCTCACACAAGTTTTTCTCTTCAAAAACAACAGAACTAGTTGAGGCCGACTCTGCCTTCATCCATGCCATGCCTTTTCTGTAATCCATGCTTGTTTTGACTTTACAGAATTTCCTGTTCATCTGGTTGACATAATTTTAATTCCTTTGCGCACTGAATGCCATGCATTTTCTACAAGAGCACTTGTTAAATCCCTTAATTTATATATTTATATTTCTTACAAAAATATGAGATCTCTATATCCCTCTCACTGCCCTCACCTCCAAAATCTCTTTCTCATAACTTTAAAATGAAAATACCTCTGGCCTCAAATGTAACGTCACATGTTTACTAAGTGGTGGTAGTCAAATCGACTAACTTTTTTTTTTATAGTTATAGGATGGAATCCAGTTCCCCCGTCTTGACACATACTGAGTTTTGTTTGGGAGGCTAAAGTGAAGGAACGGGTGCATGTGTCTGTAAGCATTCCTTTCCTCTTCACAGTGGGGGTCAGACACCACACTGAGGTTTGGAATGGACTGGTGACAGCATAAAGTCCTCATGCTGTGGCACCAGTGTCATAGTTAAAACGCACACTAAGTGAGCAGACAAGGTCAGCACTGCAGGCTCCTGCAGAAGGGCCTGGGAAGGAAGCACAGCTGCCCTTATATACAGACCGGGAAGTACGTGCAGTTATTGGGAGCGGTGGGGAATGGGGTTCTTTAGGTGGAGCTTCTGGGAAAGGCTTCTTCAAGAAAGTATATTCAGAAAGTGACCCATGAGGCCACACTTATTTGGAAGAAAACATACTGGACCACTAATTAATGCACTCTGTATGTGTGTACTGTCATATCAATGCATAGTAGCTTTTCTCTGCTCCAGTCCTTTCTACAGCAGAAAAACTCTACAAAAGTAGCTTCACCGATTTCTGCAACTAGAGGTTTACAAAACCCAGGCTTTCTCATGAGTCCCCTTGTTCATTTCTATTCACAGCTTATATTGCTTCCTTCCTTTCTGACCTGATGAGGGTCCATGACATCTGCCTGCTCTCCCATGCTTCTCCTCTTTGCACCCTCTCATGCCTTTCTACCACTACTTTGATTGGCTGCTGAAACCTTAAGCCCGTACAATTGATTTCCATTTCTCATTTTTGACCCCTAAGGTTTCTGGGCTGCCTCATTTTCCTGCTAGCCTACCCAGCCTTCATACTGGAAGCAACTACTTATAGTTACTTCCATAAAAGGATTTTCTAATTTGATCTGACTGATACTGTTTGGGTCAGTGTTCAAATGTGGTAGGTGCTCATTAAATATTTATTTAATAACTGAACAGATGAACTGATGCTAAATCTTACCCAGCCTAGCTATAGGGTTGAAATTAATTCCTTCTACTATATATCATATGTGTATGTACATGTATATTGCTCTCACATATGAAATACACCTAAAAATTCTCTCTTTAATCTATTAAAATCTCTTCACTTCTTCACTGGATTCTCACATATGAAATACACCTAAAAATTCTCTCTTTAGTCTATTAAAATCTCTTCACTTCTTCATTGGATTCTTTGATTTCTCATCTATTGTCTCCTTTTGCTATGTGTGTACAACTTTGTCATTTATCTCAGAGATATCTGAGGACATTGGCAATGTCTTTGCTGCTCTTTGTACATCATCCAGCCCAGAGCGTTTTGAAAAGCAGTGTGTGTGTGTGTGTGTGTGTGTGTGTGTGTGTGTGTGTGCGCGCACGCGCGCGCACGTGCATGTTATTTTGCTAATAACAGTAACAATAGGTGGTTTCAGGTTGAACGGCTTGTTTTCATCGTTATGAATAGTCAGACACATCCAAGTTAAGCAGAGTTTCTAAGAAAAACCTTTACATATAGTAACAAGTGTCTTTAAGGTTTTTAAATGAACAAATACATTATAGTTTGAACTACTATAATCCAAAACTTAAAACTATCTCAAAATATGACAGTTTTGAGTACCACTGTAATACTGCAAGTATCATGTGATGGGGTACACTCAAAATTATGTGCATTAAAAATACTGCAATTGCTAGGTATATAAATTATTTATAAAACGAGGAATCTTATGTTTATAGTTAAGTTCCATCCATAATCTTTATATGTTTTCAAATATTCTAATATTTGTAAAAAGTCTGAAATCTGAAACACTTTTGCTCCCAAGCATTCAGATAAGTAATATACAACCTATCCTCACCCTTTTATAAGCAGAGATGTGCTTAGAGTCATGATTGTCAGTTTGTTCTGAGTCTAGATCCTAAGAATTATTAAATGATAATATAATGATTCTTAATTTTTAATGTCCTCTGTCTATAGTCCTAAATGTTTAACTAAGACCCAAGGTGGATAAATAATCCCCTTGAATATTTGTTGCTTGTTTTATATTCTGTGATTCAAAAACCATATAATTTATACTTTGAATTTTATTTAAATGTACATAGGATGTTGGCCCATGTACTCAGGGTCTTCTTCAAAACAGCAGTTCAGTAGCTATGCTTTGTTGCCCAGTAAGATACAACTGTCAAGTAGTGGGACAGCATCTCCAGCAAATGGAGTAGGAGTTGCATGTTCAGGAGGCCCCTTCCCTTAGAAGCAGTCACCTGGAAAAGCTATGCATTTATTCCAGTAAAGCTGCTTAACGGTGGCTTAACGATAGAGTGGAATGCCTCTCCTTAATCTTCTTTTATAATGCTAAGAACCACAAGGAGTAAAGGGATATATTATTATAAATACCCTGAACTGTGACAAAGATGAATTTGATTTGAATATGGAACTCTTTATAAGCAAATAAAGTCCAAGACCAAATGTAGTGAACAGAAACATGGAGTCATATTTGGAAGTGAGCTGACAGTATGAACTTTCTGGAATTATGCACAAACTTACTCTGAAAGTGGCTGTCAAAGAGGACTGTTCCAGAACCCTTACCTTAGAACAGATGTATGCGCTCCCGAGGTAGCATCTGTGGACATAGTGTTTGTTTAAGTGGGAAAGAAACAACATGCACGTGTTTGCAAAATAAGATCAGTTTTATTACTTTATAGACATTCCTTGTAGATGAAAAATGTACTCCTATCACGGAACTCTTTATAAGCAAACTTCCGAATGTAAGTAGAATTTCTGTCTCATCCTTTTTAAGTCTGTTGAGAAATCTGAATTTCTAATAACTGCTTTGAAAAAAACTGCCGTGGAATCTTTTCTAAAAGCAGACGCTTTATGTTTCACTTTGCTTCTTTTGGATTAGCTTTGTACCTCTGCTAGTCAGTTTCTTATTTAGTGTATCTATCTTTGTTCCCCCTGAGAGACTCAAAATGTACTTTCTTGCTGTTAGATTATCATCAAGCTATTGAAGAAAGCAGAAAGGAGCATCTATGCCCATGGCTGTTAATTGTTCCAGTGTGGAGAACTGCTGTTCACATTGCTTGTAGCAAATGCCTTTCCTTTCTTTAAAAAAAAAAAAAAAGGAGCCTTTGTATCCTGGTAAATAAGAGTATCAATTAATTTAGAGAAGGCTCAAATTTTACAATGTGACCTAAAGACTATTTCAGCTCTGGAGCTCCCATTGTGTCTGTCTCTCACTGATGAGAGTCCCCACAACTGCAAGGCTGTGATCCAGCCATGACGGTCCCAGCCAGACTCACTGGCCAAGCATGAGGATGTATACTGTTTGACTGGGGCTTCCAAATGATTTCATCACACACATCACCAGCCAGGTCAGCCAGGCCTCTTTCTTCATTGCTAAACTGAAATAAAAGTAAAATGGAGCATGGAAGCCAAAGAAAATTGTTATCCTTTCTCAAAGAGGTGAAGACAACTCAATTGCAACATATTTTAAGCTTCAGATTTGACACATTTGATTGGAAAATTGTGTGGCCTTTCTCGTTAGGGAGCAAAATGGTCAGCAGTTCACACTTTTAAAAAGTCATGGAGTGATGTTTTTACCACAGACTGATAGAATGTTCTTTTATTCTGTCAAGTAATAACTATTGCACAAATGTCTGTTATTCTGCAGTTTGGTGATTTAAATGCTGTGTCTCCTGGAAATCTGGATAAAGGTAAGAACTGAAAACTTCGAAGGACTTTTTAGCTGAGATCTTGTGAGAGGAAGCAGTATGGCTGCAGCACTGGGATCCTCTGGACGTAGTGCGCAGACCAGGAGGAAAGCAGCAGCTAGCTGTCTTGGGCATCCCTTGGGATATTGCTGGGTGTTTCCTCATGTCTTCGTCATGTGAAATACACTGAATGCAGAAGATTGAATTTAAATGCAGTTCCATACTTCTTTAAACTTTGTCACAGAAGTTCAGTATAAATAAAAAATTATTGACCATGGCCAGAATTCTGAAAGAATATTCTAAAATTGGACCAGAGGATTTTATTCAAAGCCAGGCAATAAAAAGACCCCTTAGCTTACCCATCTACTAGTCAGCTAACTTTTCAATGGCAAAAGAACTCAGAGGTAGCAGTAATGTGTATCGTAAAACCACAGTGATCAGTAGTTGAGTTGAGAAGGATAAATAGATTTCTATGATGGTATTGTCAGTCTAGTGTATGCTGTTATGTATACATGGTATGCCCTCCTGAATAACCTAATGGTCAATAAGACAATGCAGTAAAAAGAACAGAAGGGTCAAAGGTGAGTTGAGTAAGACTAGAACGCATAAATCCAATCCAACTTTAAAAGAACAATTCTTAAAATGGCAATGAGGTTTTAAATCATAACATGTCTTTCAGGAAAGCAACACTACAGTAATATAGCTATCTTCTTGCTTGGAACTTGAAGAATTGTTACAGTTATTGGCATTTCTAGGAAGAAGTACATTTATACCTTCTTACCAGAGACCCTCTAGAGAAACTGAGGTCAGAGAAAGGGCTTGGGAGTCTGCAAAAACATGCAGCACTGTTTCCCCAAGTGCGCTGCCCCAGAATTTCCATAACACCCCTTCTGTGTCTGTCTGTACCATCACTCTTTGGATAGCTCTCTCTGACATGCTGTTACCACTGTTCTTGTCTTAATTTCCATTTTAGTACCAGAGCAAGAAAATGAGAAGGTTAGTCTCCCCCAGCATGTTATTGCTGCAGAGGTACAACCTGTGAAATTGCAGTTGTAACCTCAGAAAATTACGTGGGTGATCACTTACCTACAGTCTTCTTCATAAAGTAAAGAATCAAGGAATTTGATCAACCCCAAGAGTACCCCACTATAGCTTTTGTGCAACAAAACTCAAGTGTGTTTCCAGAGCGGGAGCACAGCTGGCTGTCGAAGTGCACTGAGGACCTGGTGTCCTAAGGAACCTGTCTCTCAGAGACGATAGGGGCAAGTCAGATAGACCTACAACTCTGGAGTTTACTCAGACTGTGTTCTCAGAGCTTTTTCTATCTACAGCAAGATGGATAAAGGGATCCTTCATTAATCCCTTCCCTGGCCGGCTCATGGCGGAGTTGCTACTGCCTCCTATATGGGTTTCCCTTGGCTACAAGTGGAACATGAATTTTTGTGGGTTTTTTCCACAAAAATGAGTTATATCAATGTAATAAAATTTGGGAGCAAAGGTGAATAATATATATGTTTAATTTTCAGAAACAAATTACAAGTATTTACAGAATTAATGCTGCCAGCAAAGATGTCCTTTGTGCATGTTTAAAATCTCCCATTACCACTTCATTAGTTTGCTTTTTCTTAGCATATGAATTAAGAATTTATTCAGTTTGATGTTTGCTGTCTGTAGAGCAATAGTTACACAGTAGTTAGATCATGAGTCATAGTGTGGTAGTTGTTCTGTGGAGCAGCACAGGCCTCATCTACATTAAGTCAGCCTGGACCAAACACAGTAAACATTTTTGCGTGCCCTCCCCCTCTAAGATCAGTATAATATGCCAAAGTGACTACATTATGATTGCACAAATTATGCTGTTGTTCAATACAGAAATTTTATATAAAATTCCAAATGTCTGAAAGAATTGTGACTGTCTCACTAGAGCACGAAGGGGAATAAAATCCCACGAGAGGACAGCCTACAGGTTTCCTCCCCTAGGGAAAGCCGAGGTTGCTCAGTGAGCTGTTATACTCGGGTGATTATGAGCCATGCGTTGATGTCTTCTGGTGGTGTCTGTGCAGATGAAGGCAGTGAAGTAGAAAGTGAGATGGATGAAGACCTGGACGATTCTTCAGAGCCTCAGGCCAAAAGAGAGAAAACAGAGCTGAGCCAGGCCTTCCCAGTGGGCTGCATGCAGCCAGTCCTGGAGAGTGGTGTGCAGCCCAGCCTCCTGAGCCCCGTGCACAGCGAGCACATCGTCACGAGCACGCAGACCATCCGGCAGTGCAGCGCCACGGGCAACACCTACACGGCAGTCTAACAGCACGAAATAATGTCTCGAGCTTACTTTACCCCACTATCCTGGGCTTAAGCTGAAATTTTAACAAGCCTAAAGGTTGACTGTTGTCAAAAGTCTGTCTGTGCTGAACATTACCTTTTTGGAGTTGTGAAATGGAATGGGTGTATGTGTTTTTCCAGGTTTTTTTTTAACACAAATTATTTGCCTTTTAATAATAGGAGTTTCTCCCCCACTCCCCCTTAGTTTCAGGTGTCAAGAAGGATTTTTACAACACGTAATGTCATTGTTTTTGTTTTCTCATACTTAAAAAGTAATTTACATTTTGTAGCTTAAAATATTTTATTGTTGATTGTTAGTCTTGGTGTATGATTTTATGTGTAAGTTTTTTAATTAGATGCACTTCTGTGAAATATCAAAAGAAATGAATTTCTTTGATTTACACTGGAGGCATGCCCATTTGGCAGCAGATGCATCAAATTTGCTTCTGGAAGGTGCTTTTCATTGGACAGAACCATAAGACACTATTTTGATAACATTTTGGAGTATGGAAAGAATACAGAGCGTTTTTATTATAATGGTAGAGGGTTGGGAAGGTCATCTATTTTTCTCTGAAAAAAAATTGAGCTGTGCATTTATCAGTTCAGGGTAAATGACAGAATGGCAAGAGATTATGCTCATATGTACATAATTTGTGTACATAACTATTAAACCATGTTAACAATGCAAGCTTCCGTTAGACCTTGACTTTTAACTATTATTTACATACCAATTCCTCTGTTTAAAGACTACTGATTCTGTATTGGGACCACTGCACAGATGCATTCTGCTGTTAAGTGGGGCTGTTATAGTTAGATACTGAAGCTGAAAAATGACTTGACTTTTTTTTTTTTAAAGTGTACATGCTACTTATACTGAGCTGGACATACAGGAAACCATTCCATTTGGATGACTTTCTTTTATTCCAGGTCTTTTTTCTAATAGTAGTTCAATATGCTGCTATTATAAAAAATGTATAGAATGCAAGGAATGTAGCGACCTGCATATTGTTATTTCCTGGTTTCTAAAGTACATGGATTTAAATTTTACACAGAACCTGAAGGCAGTGTGACTGGCACACCTCACTGTTGCTGACCCCGATTCTGTAGGATTTGGATAGGTGGCTGGATGGACCATTGCCATTGAAGAATGTACATCAGGGATCATCGTACCTCGGCTATTACATGGTGCCTTAAAACAGAACTGAGCTAAGGTTTAGTAAGGTTTATTTTGTTCGTGAATAACTCTTCAACCCATTTGGTAAAGTGTGCCTGTCGTGCTCAGACTCCTGAAGTAAGGACAGGCCACATGTTCTTCAAGGGGAATTGAGGGGAAAAGTAAAGCAACACAAAGAGACAAAAACTTCAGTTTCTCTCTGAGTGACTGTGAGTGGACTTGTCTATGTTTTATCCTTGGAGCTGAATATCACTTGATTATAAATCAGATTGCTAAGGGTATGGACTAACAGGCTAGTTTTCATACAAACATGTTACTTAAAGGTCATATGTTGTAGACCATTCTTATCTAGTTACAATTCTGGAAAGCTAACACAATGAGCAGGTACTTATTGAAGTGCATCTTTTCAGTCTAAATGTCTGTCTGTGTGTCTGTGTGTCTCTGTATGCGCATGCACACATTCACACACATGCACACGCACTCACCCATGCATGCACGCACACACATGGAGCAGGAGTCTGCTACAGTCAGAAGGTGAGACCCTAAAGAGCACAGGCTCATCATGTTTATTTTGCATGAAAACCAAGGTTCTTTTCAGGACTCAAGTTATCAACAACAACAACAACAAAATAGGACACATTCTTTTGTTTAAATAACTATAAAAATAAATCAGTGAAAGTCAATAAATAAAGAAATCAATAAAGCCAAAAAAAGCAAAGGAAAGCACAACACAATGTTTAGATCACTACTGAAGCCTCTATTAAACTGAAGACTTCATCTTTCCAGTTGAGTTGGGTGAGGAGTGTGGTTAAGGAGATAAGGCTGCACCAATCTGGAAAGTTAAAAATACCAAATGGCTTATCAGGAAACACAGTGTATTGAAACTGTTATTGCCTGATTGTCTCAAACTTCTGAAGATCAACAGCATTTCTTAAATTAAAATATCATAAATATGGTTTTTAGTGGGCTCTGATTTTGTATTGAGGAACTTCCTCATGCTTGAGTCTTCACTGGCATCCAAGCATCACTTCATTTACTGAAGATTCCCAAAGGCAATGAATTTGCAAACCCCTCCCCTGCATAATCTATCATAAGCTACAAAGACCATGGATCTACTTCGTTGTGAGTTAGAAAATGTTTACACATAAAATTTAAATCATCACATAGCTCTCTTCATTTTAATTCTCCCTCCTGAGGTCTTTCAGTTTCCTGTCTCTCCCTGTCATCAACAGATGGCATCATGTCTGTATTGGACCAAATGTATTTACTGGTTTCACTGTGTTTATTGGTTGATTTTTTAATGTATTTGTATCACTGTTTCATTTAATTTAATGTTGGAGATACTTGTATCATGAAAGGAATCTGCTAACAATGGATAGATGTAGACTCATCAGAGTGAGGGACTGAGTGGCCCTCCAGAATTCCACATTTCTTCCACTTGTTCATGGTTTGTTCTAAATTAGGACAGAGTAGATATTAATAAGCCTTGTTATGGTCAGAATTGACTCAAAAATATTCTGAAATCTTCTATAAATAATTAGAAACATTAATCCTTTTACACTAGTGTAGCTAGTTCTAACCAATGCACACAACAGAACACCAATGGCTTATGACACTTCTAGCTATTTGTAGTACACACTTGAACGCACATCAATTTTGGATTTGAATTGTGAAATATATTAGACAACAAAACTAATTTATATGCAGGCATAAGCTAGAACAATCACATGTTGTAGTCATTTAACATTTGTTTCCATTTTTCATTCCCCAAAACTGACTTTTCTAAAAATTCGCATTACAATGAGACTTCATTGTAGACTTATTGACACAATACGGATTTTAAGGACTTTTGATATTTCTTGACATTGGAATCAAATGATAGTCTTGAAATACATGAGTGTGAACCAAGTGCTACACTTCTGGTGAGGAAAAGGGAAGGGAGGTGCATGAGCTGTTGGTACATTTCAGAAGAGCTGTCTCCATGTAATACAATTGAATATTATAGGAATAGTTTAATATTAGCAAACACTTGGAGAATTATAGCCAAAAGATTTGCACTTCTAAAACCAGTGAACAATGAGTGGAATGGGTGAACCTTCTCCTGGGAACACAGGGCCCAGTTTTTGATGTTTTATTTCTTTTGGATACCAAGTTACTAGGGATTTGCATCCAAATCGTGTTTGGATTGACTGTGTGAGTCTTACTGCCTTTTCAGAGATCTGCGTTCCTTTTCATGATTTCCCTTGTACTGTATAGCACGGTTCATGCACCTCTCTTTAGATGGTGTACTTTAAAAACAGAGGTAAAATACACAGATGGTTTTTGCGCTGCATACATAAAGTTAGTAGTGTGCAACATTAACTGCCTTTGATTTGTAGTAGATGTGCAGAAATGAGCACGTTCTTGCAGAATGCTGGAGATGTCAATCAGGAGTGAGTACTGCTCCCATGCTGTCATCATGGACACTCTCTCTAGAAGTGCTTAATGCATTTTCAGTTTTTAAAAGATTATTCTTATTATATTTGAAATGTCTAAAATAACGCTGTGCTTGCAGCATCGGTGTAAAAGCAAACAAGTGTGTAACTGTGCTGGTCCTCATTGCGTGGACACAGTAGGAAGTCAAAAACATGACTAGTCACATTTGTACACGAGGTGAGGCAGTGCTTATCTGTAACAGATTGACTTTGTCATAACCTCCCTCTCCCCAAATTCTTTAGAGCAAATCAAACCATCCAGAAATGAAAATCAGAACTCTATGATCTCTGTGGGTCATGTCAGAGTATGGGGGAGGAGGGCTGGCATGCAGTGTTGTTGAACACCGGGCTGTGACAGGGTCAAAGCAACCTCCATGTCCACGGTAGAGCAAACCCCTTAACAGAACCCTAGTATTTCTGCGAGTCTGGTGATTTTTATAAGACTGGAACTGAAGCATTAATTCGGTGCTGAGTTCTAGTCCTATAAAAGCCCTTTGCTGTAATGCCTTGTATTAACCCTTTGAGCATTGTAAGATATACAATGGGGGATAAAAGCCTTTCAGATCATTTATTTAGACTTAAAAAAGTAAAATAGCCTCTATATCCAAATGTCTAATTACACTGTTTTTTAAAGGGGGGGTCAGAAAAGAAAGTGTCTCCATGCCGAACACTTGCATTTTATATACAACTCTTAATTTTACTTCAAGAGGGCTTGATATATTTATTCCCAAATATTCACTGCCATCTAAGTAAGTGTACTGTTTACAGAAGACAAAATCAGCTTTTCTAGCATCACGTGACTCTCTGGAAAGGGAGGACACAGACACTGGCCTGTGCAGGCCTATGTTGTAACTGGTTTCTGCACACTGGAGGTACCTGATTGCCTTTAAAAGGTGTAATAAAATAAAGGGTTACATTTCTTCTTTTTTCCCAAAACAGAAGATCTCATTTATTTAGCTTTAGAAAGTACAAATGCAAGTGGAGCCTTAGGAAGAAATGAGTTCCTTTAAACACAACTGAACTTGGGACAGTTAGGCCTTTGAAGTTGCATCTATCATAAAATACTGTTTGGAAATTCATATGGGGCATAATTTTATCTATGCTCCAATGCGTTAATGCTAATAAATCAGAGAGAGACAGAGTGGCGAGCGAGGCACTCCCTTGCTCTAAGCTCTTCTGTCGGGACATGCTGTGACTACTGCTTCAGATATCTCTGAATGTCATTCTGCTTACAACATTGCTGATTTCTCCGAGGGAACTTCTGGACAGTTGATCTGGTCCTCCCCTGTGTGACAGACCACAGAGCAGTGTTGTCTGCATATGTGCCCGCACTGCCCTCGCTGGGCACAAACGGGAGTGTAACCTATTCCGATGTCTACTGACATCCGTAGCATAGTGCAAGTGTCCGCACGCACGTTGCTATTTAGGCAGTTGAGGAAGTCAGACCATGCAAATTACTCGTGTGTCAACATGCAATCCTCAAAGGGTTTTCCTTTAGCTCTCTTCTTTTGAATCTTCATGATGATTTACTGTAAATGCTTCTCAGTTTGCATGCCTTGCCCATTGCTGCTAGTGATTTTATGTGCCAGTAGACCTGAGTTTAGTTTACCAATTTTACTTAAATAGTAAAAGCCGCTTACAAAGTGACTGCCTAGGATTGATTCTCCTTTTGTTTAAAGGGATTGGTGATATGTCTTCTTAAAGAAATAATTTGTCTCTTTTATTTGGTTCTGATATTTGAATCTTTTCCCCTTCTTTCCTTTGTTTTCTTTCTTTTTTTTTTAAATAAAGTATGACGTTGGGATTGGAAGCCCTGAGTAATGAAATATTTGGTAAGAATCATTTATGTAGTTCAGTAATGATGATAACAAATCTCCGTGAGAAGTTTGATTTTGGGGAGGAAAGCAAAAATAAAACTCTGATTGACTTTTGATGACCAAGTAAATTTTCCTGGAATAAATTAGCATTTCTGAGCAAACGATTGCCTTGTTTTAGCCTACCATACACAATTTTCTATGACCCGCTAAGGAAGGTATTAAATTTTATTCGTTTAAAAAGCATCTTCTGTACCAAAGCAGATTCTTTTCTCTGCTCATCTCCGTCATCGATTTGGACCTATGGTGGCGACCAATGAGTTGGCTCCAGAAACTGAAGTGAGTGCCTTGAGAAAACTTGGGAATTTGTGCCTGAGGTGGTAAACTTTTAATTAGGTTAATTGTAGCGCTTACCAATCAGTGACTCCACTACCGCTCAGGGCTTTCGTACCTTCTAGGTAAAACTTCTTTCGTTGTGGTTTTTTTAATACTGTATTTTTTTTAAGTGCCATCATTTAAATTTCACTTAGTAAGTGGCAGATGACATTCTTCAGTCCCACAAGCACACAACGTAGTGACACTAGGAGATATTTGAGCATTTATTTTACAATCGACTGAATATATTATGTAAATGAGGTAAGCAACTTTTGTAGAGATTGTATGTGTGAGATAATGTAATGTTCTTTTCCAGTTTTTGGACTACAGTTGAATAAACTTTTTAATTATTTAAAAACATCTTTACCGAATAACATGTGATGGTTTTTTGTATAATGTATTTGATTTTGTAAATACGTATTTCCTGATGTGATTTTTGTGAGAAACGCTAAATCTTTTAGTATACCATGTCCTCTCAAGATTGGCAGGAGCTAAATACTAGTTTGTGGGCGATTTGTATTGTGTACTGTACAATAACTGGGGAACTTTTATAATTATAAAAATATATATTAACTTTTAGTGTGTTGTTTAAACAAATGACTGGAACATACTAAAGATATTAGTAGGATTTTTTCTGAATATTTCAGACTTGAACTCAGGCTAGCTTTCTTGTGTTTTTCAAAACAAAATGGTGTCTTGTCTTTTAAAAATCAATAAATTTGTTTCCTTGTTACAAACATTTGAAATGGCTTGTCTTTTCCCCCAAATCATTGTCAGGAAGCGTATATCACACCACCTCCCCTAGAGGGGACTCTGTGTCATTCATTAGCTTAGAAACAAAATTAAGTTGTTTTCCTTCTTTGTGTCAAATGAAATTGGCAATATTTACACATGAACAGCACAAAAAGAGAAAACAAAATTATAGGCCCAGCAGGGGACAAATCTTACTCCCAGAGAAGATTAGTGATTGAGTGCTGTTTGATTTTAGACGCTGTCAACATTCCCATTGTAGATCCAGATTTCTGCATGTTCATAATGTGTTTGTTTTATGTCATTTCATATTGATAATTGGCATTCAAGTTCCTTGCTTAAATTGAAATAGCTTTATTAAATTTATTAAAATTCATTTTAATGCGCTTAAGAAGATACCCTGCCCATCTTTTTCTTTGAATATGTCCAGAAACATTTTCTTGGATGTACATTTGTGGGAGATGAATGAAAACAATCATGTAGTCGCTGCCATCAGAAGGTCAAAATTACTTTTTTTCCCCCCTTTTGGACATTTGGTTGTTTTCAGATCATAGTATCTAGAGTCTTCTAAAGTGAGGAATAGCCAACTTTGAGGGTTTCTGTAAAAGAGAAATAAAAAGGGGAGACTATCTTCTTGGGACTCTCTAGCGTGGTGCTTGATATCAACTGTAGTTGATAGTAAAATATTGACAACTTAGTTCATAGCATATCTAGACTACTGCTCACTTGGGGTGTGTGTGTGTGTGTGTGTGTGTGTGTGTGTGTGTGCCTGCTTATACATGTGTATGTACATGCATGGCTGTGTGGGTTCATGTACCAGAGCACACGCAGGGAGGTCAGCAAGAGCTTCAGCTGTCGGTCCAAGCGTTCCACTTTGAGGCAGGGTCTCATATTTCGCCATCATCACTCATGCGAAGCTTGAGAGGCTTCTGCTCCCAGCTGCTCATCAGCAGTTTTCCCTTTAGTGGACAGCAAGGTCTTATGTCGTGAGCTGCCAGGTGCTCCCCCGAGAAGCACCCCTGTATCAGGATCTTTGTATTTTTGTCTCTCGTCAGGACGTTCTCCTCCCCAGCTCAGTGGTCGCGTTTGCCATGTCAGTCTCTGTGAAAGACGTCTGTGCTGTGGAGTTTCTGCTGCGTCTCATGCATGCAGCTATGGCCCTTTCATACACAGAATACGGAAACAGTACCCTGATAGCTGAGGTGATCATTCCCCTGATCCCTCTGGTTGTCAGTGTCTCCTGCAGTGGATACCTTCTGGGCTGGGCCCTGGCGTAACATAGAAGTACTTCCCACTCACTGTCGCTCTGAGCGGGCCTATCGGGCCTATCACGTTTTCCTGCCAGACCCTCATGTCACCTACCGCCTCTCTATCTGTTTCACTCAGACCCCTGACCGGTTAGTCGCTAGCCACGGATTCGCAGTTCTGCCTGAAAGTCAGTTCTCCAGTTCAGGTCCGGAAGAAAAACAACTCATAAGCCCTGACCACTACTTGCGGGAGTCCCTTTCAGCACTCTCCCCAGAGCACTTCTGCATTGGAGCTGCAAAGCGGCATGAGCCACACGCCTGACAGCCGAGCCTGGCCTCGATGGCTGACCCAAAGAATATGAGAAACAAGTCATTTCTACTTAGTTTCCGAATTCATGGGGCTGATGTGGGTATGAGCCCCACCTCCGACTCCACGTTACCTGGATGAGGCTGTGCGGTATTTGCTAGGTGTGCGGCAGGTGCCTCTCATGTAGATCCTGTGCTTGGCCTGCTTTTATTACTAGTTGTACTATAGTGTGGTCCTGTAAAGTGGGCTTGTCTTCTCATTTCCAGGTAGCAACATCACTAGACTGGAGTTTGGTCAGCGTGACTGGGGTCATATTTATCCATGACCAAGTAAGTTGTGCCAACAAAATCTCTCCTTGATCTTAATTTCTTTTTAATATCCTCAAAAGAACTGTCAATGGCAGTGCGGAATTTATTTTCTCATTCACTCATTTTTAATTTTCCAGGAGGTAAAATTATTTCCTGTAGATGCACAGATGCTCCTGAGATTTTTTTTCTTTATGCATTCAAAAAATAGCCATTGACTCTCCAAGAGTTCCTTTTAAAACTTCCAGATACTCCAGCAACATTTGGGGTAGAGTGTCTCCGTTGCTTTCTGCAGACTAATTTTAGAGCCGGCTCATCTGTCTGTGCAATTGTCTTGCTTCTACACTCAGACTGTCTGCACCTCATAAAACACACAGCTTTATAGCAGGTCTGCATTAGGGCTGGACCCCGGGACAGTGTGGTAAGCTTATGCAGTACTAGACAGAACAAATAGAGAGGAGGGAGGGACAGTTATTTAGATTAGTTTTTTAAAATAAATTTGTTATTATAAAACTTTAAATACCCATGCCTGAAGATCTCACAGTAAACCCACCTCTGTAAAATGTGAATTTCTGATAATGAAAAATCAGACAATCTGACAGTACTGACCACATGGCAGTTCATGGAAGCGGAGCAGCTGGGACTGTCTGCTCATTGTCTCCATACACCTGTTGATCGTTAATTGCTGCGTTCTCTTCACTCTGGCCCTACCTCGTCCTTCAGGCTTGGAGGTTTTGGCTAATGGCTCACATTCTGTAGGTGCTGGCACATCTTTGCAAGGTGTGCTTTGTTGTTTGTTCAGCCCACAAGGACTGAAGTGCAATCCTTACTATGAGAGAGCAGGAATGTGATCTCCTTGGTGCCCGTCATGGTCACAGGTACTGTCAAGGCATCCATAGTACCTGATGAAGGATGAGAAAGAGCCCTACGCTGTGTGCTTTAAGCTGCATAGTTAAGGAAAGCCCCAGCCGTTCTCCCCACCCCAGGGAGCTTAGGCTCTGGTATCCACCAGCAGCATGAGCAGGTGAAAAGGAGACTTCTCTGTCCATAACTTCTGTTGGGTTGGAGAATGCCATCCTTCCCCGGAAGGCATGGCATCCTTCATTAGATATATATAGAGAGAAAAGATGACAATAGTGCTTATCATGTACCAAACACTGATTGAAGAATGTTCCAGAGAATGATGTATTTAACTGAAAGATTGTTTTGTGTATAACTTGCAACCCAAAAGTTTTATCCACACTACAGAGGGGACTTAGATGGTAAACAGTATTTAGGTTGAAGGTCTCCTAGTACAGTAGCTGTCTGTGCTGATAAAACCAGGTTCGCATCAGCGTGTTGCCGGTCTAGGGGCAGGAAGCATCCCAGACCTAATGGGGACATGGGAAGCTTTGTTGTCTCCTCAGAGATGAAGACATAATGTGTCCTCCAGAGAAAAGGAAAAGCATGTTAATGGAAAAGTGTAAAAGAAAATACTGTGTCCAAGTAAAAAAAGTTCAAAAAAGCAAAAGGAGAAGAATACACAGGGGGAAAAATTTCAAATACAAGGTATGAACAATTAATGATAAATCTTGTAAGCAATGTGTGAGGTATGAAAACTGACTGGGAAAATACAGTTAGATAAACCTCAAATACAATGTATGAAAAATCAAACTGACAGGTTTTGCTTCAAAACTAAGTTCTTGGGGGCCAAAGAGATGGCTCAGTGCTTAAGATCCAGAGGACCCGGATTCAATTCCTAGCACCCACCTAACAGTTCACAACCATCCATAACTCTAGTCCTAGGGGATTCAATGCAGCCTCCTGGTCTCTGAAAACACCATGCAAACAGATGGTGCACAGACAGCCATGCAAACAAGATGTCCATACACATAAAATAAAGAAACTTCAATTTTTTGTCTTGAAAGACACTGCTAAGAGACAAATAGCAACTAGGAGTCAGTTTTCCTTCAGTTTTGGCATGTATTCTAAGATGACAGAATTCAAGAACGACCCATAAACTGTTGTATTTGCCAAAAAGATTATTCATCATGCAACTTGGAAAGCATGGGATTTATCCATACTGTGAATAGCACTTTTCAACCCGTGGGTCACGACCCCTTTAGCAAACCTCTGTCTCCAAAACTATTTACAGTATGATTGATAACAGAAGCAAAATACCAGTTACAAAGTAGCAACAAAAATAACATTATGGTTGAGGGTCACCATGACATGAGGAACTGTATTAAAGAAAGAGTCCCAGCTTTAGAAAGGTGGAGAACCCCTGCTCTAGAACGATTCCATTGAATGGCAAACACAGTGTGTGGGCAGAAGGGCCCTCCACGCCCTGTCTTTCCTATGCAGATGAACCCTGTTGTGTACCAGCTTATTGCCACGTTTATTCTGGAAAAAAATATTTCCTAATATATTCATTCAGCAGAAAGTTGGAAGAGACAATGGCTCCCTCTAGGGCAGAAGGCACTTGATCCATAATATGCCCCCAAGGGGAGATTTTAAGTGGGGATGGGAAGCAGAAAGTGTAAACTAGCCAAAACCAAGGATACATGAAGAGGCCTTATGGGAATATACTAGTTTGTAAGCTAATTTTAAACATGCTATACAAAAAAAAAGACATTTGAAAATAAGTACCCTGCATATGTGGGCAATTCTGCTCTAATAAGATGTTAGTTATTGGATGAAAATCTCAGTCCTGGGTGCAGGACAGCTCACTAGCAGTATTAGTCAGGGACGCACCAGAAAACACAGGCTATTGCCACTCCATTTTATAGTCATTGAGTTTCCTAATCTTGACATTTCTCATCTGTGACATTTAACACAGCTAGCTTAGGTGGTTCCTGCTTGGGCTTCCATACTTCCTTGGGTTTAGGAACGGGGGACACAACACTGTGGAGACAGGTATGAATGCAAATCGTCTGCCATTTCTGTATGTTACAGTCCCTTGCTGTGACTTAAAGCCTCTAGTCTCCCACCCATGGCAGACTCGCTAGTATCAGATAGGTCACAGGTCATGTCATGCTTTGGGCAATGACAAACCAAACTATGATTGTCCTGCAGATGTGTTGTCCAGCGGTACTGTGGACACTGTCTTTGTGTACTTGACTCCTTGACATCATCACAAGAATGAAATAATCTACAGACATGTTTCACAGAATTCTAATTCTTTTACGTTAGAATTAAAGGTAGTGGTTTCGCCATGCCATTCGCACGAGTGTAAGGATAAGTCATTATAATTTACTTTCATTCAATCCTCTCCCTGCTGCCCTCTCCCACACCCTCTCTCCCTCTGGCTGCCTTTCACAATACTCCCTAATGACTGTCTGAATTTCATTAAAACCTGTAGTAAACGCCCGCCCACCTTCACCTCTAATTTTATTAATTTGCGTCTTCCATTTCTTCCCTTTGATTTACTTGGCTGGGGGGGGGATGCCTTTTTATGTGTAACTCTCTTTTATTTTCCATTTCACTCATTTCTACTCTCATCTTTATTATTTCTTGTGCTCCGTGGCTTCTGAGCTCGGTTTGTGATGGTTTTCCTAGGACCGGGGAATGTATCATTGTGTTATTTATTTGAGATTTTCCTGCCTTTTTAAATGTAAGCATTCACAGTTATAAACTTTCTTCTGAGAGTTGCCCTAGCTATACGGCAAGGGTTCTAGTATGCTATGCTTTCTTTCTTTTGAAAAAAAATAATTCGGTTTTCTTTAATCTAATATCTCATACATTTATACAATGTATCCTGATCACATCCATCCAACACTCATCCTCTGACTCCTCCTGTTGCCCCCATTCCACCTCCCTCCCAACTTCAAGCCCTCCTACTGTTGCTGCTATTAATAACCTCCTGGGTACAGTTAGTACATAGGCAGCTACTAGTGGCTACAGCACCCCAAAGAGGGTGGTTCCTCCCTCAGCAGCCAACCACTGCCAACAGCTACTTCACCAACAGGGAGACCCTCCCACATCCATGCTGGAATTCTGACTGGCCTGATCTTGTGCATGTCTTATACGGAGAAGCACAGCTGTTCTAAGTCGATACTTGCAATAGCTGCATCGTGCCCAGAAGTCAGTATTTCACAGCACTCGTCCCCATCTGCCAGTTCCTGCATTCTTTCTGCTGCTTCTCTTAGTTAGGGTTTCCATTGCTGTGAAGAGACACAATGGCCGTGGCAGTTGTTGTAAGAAAAGCATTTAATTGGGCGGCTCGCTTACACTTTCAGAGGTTCAGTTCATTATCATCACGGCGGGGAGACATGGTGCTGGCAAAGCAGCTGAGAGCCCTACATCTCACAGGAGACAGAAACAGCCTCAGTGCCACATGGAGGAAGCTTGAGTTCAAAGCCCACCTCACAGTGACATACTTTCTCCAGCAAGGCCACACCCACTCCAACAAAGCCACACCTCCCAAGAGTGCCACTCCCTTTGGGTGCCATTTTCTTTCAAACCACCACACCTCTATTCTGAGATGTTCCCTCAGCCTTGAATAGGGAGGGTTAATATAGATGATTCAGCCGCTGCTAAGCATTCAGTCTCTGCTGATACTGATGAGTCTCTGCTTTAACCACTATCCACTGAAAAAGGAAGCTTCTTTGACCAAAGTTGAAAGGGAAAAAAAAATCTGTGATTGTAAATATAAGTATTTAGAAGGCAATTTTGCATTTGCAAAACAACAACAGTATGTGTCCACTACTGCCGCCACCACTACCTAGAGTCTGTGTTCTCCTCTGTTGTGGGCTTTTGACAAAACTTGCAGTATAAGGCATCCAGTACTTCTTGGGTTTTAAGTTTCAGTTCCAAGAAGGAAACAGTTAGTTGCCCCCATAACCACCATACCATTATTGCACCAGTGAATTTTGCCAGGAAAATGCTGTGGATTATGCTCATTGTTAATAAAATGTCGATTGGCTGATAGCTGGGCAGGAAGAGATTAAGCACAAGAGGCAAACGAGGAGAATTCTGGGAAGAGGAAGGGCAGGATTAGAGTTGCCAGCAAAGCAAAGCAAGATGAGACTGTCATACTGAGAAAAAGTACCAAGCCACGTGGCTAAACATAAATAAGAATTATGGGCTAATTTAAGTGTAAAAGTTAGCTAGTAAAAAGCCTAAGTTATCAGCCCAGCATAAAATTCATAGCCTCTGAGTAAGCTATTTGGGACCAAGTTATTGGGACAAAAAACTCTGTTTACAGAAAGCCGATATTGTAGCATGCAGGGATCCATTTGGATGGTCCCTCCCAGCAGCCTGCATAGCACCTTCTGGCTTTATGTGAGACTGTCAGTGGAGAGAGAGTTTCCTGATCAGTTGAGCATGTCCTTCACCCAAAATGAACAGTATCTCCAGCACTAGCATCCTACTATGCAGTTATGGTGGGTAACCAAGAGCACTGGCAATAGCCTGTTATATTTTGGGTTTTTCTACAACATCCTTGATCAATTAACTGGTAGGATAAGATCCCATGCTTATTACTGCGATTACCATCTAATAACCCACGACTCTGTAAGCAGTAGCATCTACTCATGCAGGTTACTTCTTCAAACCCTTTAAAGATATTTTTAACTAATATATAGTATAATTGCATTATCTTACAAGCAGTGGCTTCTTCACATACCCTGAGTTTTGTCTAACTCTCCCCCTCTTTCCTCCCTTCCCCTGGTTCCCCTATCCACACTTAAATCTTTAGCCCACAGTACTCCCCACCTACTTTCATGTAGCTTATAGTCTACCACCCCCACTAATTAAAATGGTATCTTAAATAGTTTTTTGTTGCTGTGATTAAACTCTCATGACTCTAAGCAAGTTTGGGAAGAAAGGGCTTATTTGACTCATACAGTCCAAGGAAGCAAAGGTAAGAACCTGAGAACTAAATTTTATTCTAGTTGTAATATATTTTAAGTTAGAATGAATTATATCACTCCCCTTCCATTCCTCGCTCTAATCTCTCCTATGTCATACATATATGTATATATAGAAGAAGGAGAAAAATATGTACTTGGATAAGACAAAATATGTGTTCTGTGGATCCCAAGAGCAGAGCAACCTTGGATGTCTCTTTGTATTTAATGCTTAAGAGGTAATGAAGGGATATGCAAATGACTATGCAAAATTATACAATTTTCCTGCTCACTCTTTTTTTTCTTGCCTTTTTGGGAGTGGGTAGGAGGTCTTTCCCACTGTTTCAGCTAGTCCCAAATACTCACAGAGGGATTCTGTGCAGGACTCATTTTCAAGTTGACCTCCAAAATAAACACTGGCTTATATAATATATAGTATGTATAATGTATATGTATGCAGAAAATAATTTTAATGAGATACTGGAGAAATTTCTTACTGGGTCTTTGGAATTGGAGGCTGCAAGTTATCTATCTGAGCCCAGGGAGGGTACATAGAACTGTGGGCTCTTGTCTTCCCTACTGCTCCTTCTGCTGCTGAGTCCAGACTGGACGGGTGTCTGATGTCTCCAGATCTCTTCACTGAACAGTTGTCCTGCTTCAAGAAGCAAGGGCCTGTGCTGGTGATACTTGCCATGGCGTCTATGGACTCAGCAGTGTACTTACCCTGAGATTCCCCAGATTGCATCTTCCAGGGTGGCTAATGTTTACTGGGATACGTGCATCGAAGGAGTGAGACTTTAACTACACAACTGAGATCAATGTAGGCAGAGGGCCTATCCTTCTTCTTCCAGGCCTCCTGAGTATTAATCACCCATACAGCTGTGGGTGTCATAGTCTTCCTAGAACTTCAAAGTTCCTAGGTTCTCCAACAACGAATGACCGAATTTGATCCTCCACCATGATCTTGGGTTCCCTGCTGCCAAACTCAAGGGTTATTCTCAGTTGATAAAATCTGATCCCAGCCACTGAGGCAGAGCTGTCTGTCTCCTTGCAGTCCAGCCGGAGCTCAGCCTCCTGCTGCTTGAGCCTTGTGCCTAGTGCTGGTCCATCCCTCCTGCTTTCTTAGCATTGTCTCTGGACCTTCCCGCACCCTGAGGCCAAACAGAAGCTCCCAGGCCTCTTGGTCCCTAATTTTCAGACTTCTTAGTTAGCTGTATTGTATATGACAAGCTCAGATTTGCTCTGGTCCTGGGCCTCTGCCCTTGGAGTCACACAGCAGAGCAATTGGGGTTTCTCCCTCCTGTTGACCCATCCACCAGAGCAAACACTGTCTCACCAGATCACCCACCCAACTCTGAGGCTTGTAAGGGCCATGGGTTGCCCTGTGATGAGGACCATGCATCTCTGATAGGGCTTGCTTTTTAAAAATGGCTTCTGAAAAAAAAATGTGACCTCTGTTTGTTCTCCCCTAAATGGGGGCTTTGTGGCTGTGACTGTGTTGAACTCACATATCTGCAATTTCCATTTTTTTTTAAAAAAAAAAATCTGGTCTTTTCACAGGCTTCCTTTTCTTTCTTTTGTGTATTGCTAAAGCTTCTTTCTCTTAGTTAGCTTGGCCTGTCAGACAGACAGAGCCTAGGATCATCGGACAGAAGGATTACCTGAATTAGATTGGCCCGGTCATGTCTGTAGGAGTTTGTCTTGATTGTTGATTGATGTAGGAAAACCCAGCTCACTATGAAAAGCACCATCCGCAGGCAGGTGGTCTTGGGCTATATAAGGAAACTAACTAAACATGGGGTTGTTATTAACATTCCATCATGGATTCTGCTTCAAGTTCCTGCTTAAATTCTTGCCCCCTATGACCTGGAGGCATAAGCCAAGTAAATTCTTTCCTCCACTAAATTGCTTTTAATCAAACTGCTCTATCGCAGCAACAAAAAGAAACTCGAACATCATCTTTTCTATCTCTCTCTTTGGATTGGACATTGCCGTTTCTATTCTCTCTTTGGATTGGACATTGCCGTTTCTATTCCCTCTTTGGATTGGACATCGTCATTTCTATTCTCTCTTTGGATTGGACACCATCATTTTTATCCTCTCTTTGGATTGGAATGCTTTTTTTTTTATTCTATCTCCCTTGCAGACTCACTGAGGCTCACATAGAGACACCTTTAGTTTGTCATCTTATTGGAAAATCTGGAAGCCTGGAGATATTTATTTATTTAAGTTTGTTACGGGTCCTCACTATGCATCCCCAGATGGCCTTAAACTCACTGTGTTGACCAGGCTGACCTCAAATTCTGCCAGCCTCTGCCTCCTGGGTGCTGGAATTAGAGTTGTTTGTTTCTATACCCCAGTCTTGGGCTATTTATTCTTAAAGGAAGTTACACTCATGGTGAAGCCAAGTAAACTGTAGTGAGGTGTGTGCTTGGCTTGGTCACCCACCACCTCCAGAACTGGGCAAGTTTTTTTTTTTCACCAAGAGGATCAAAAACCATGACAACCCTTTCTGCTGGGATGAGGCTGATGTTACATACACAGGCAACAAGGGCGAGCACTGCCTTGGAGGTGGAGGGAAAGTGTTTGTTTTATGGGGATGGATTCGGAATGCTGGCTTCCTAGTTGCTGTGGAAGCTTCAATTATTAACTTATTTAGCTATCGAATGATACTATGGATTTAGTTCTTGTGTGAATTCCTCTTTGTAGAGAAGCTGAACACCTGCCAAGTGCTGTTCTAGCTGTCAGTTACGGGCCCTGCTGAGTGCCTGAGATAGACAGACTGACGGCAACAACTTGAGAACGTTGGCATTCTGGAAATAGTTATCCAAAGGTCATTCTTGGTGCCATATGCTTCTGTGAGGTTGTCTTTGCTAGTTTATCTGTGCCAAGGACAAAGAACATTGCTGTGGGAAGCAAGTGTTCCTGAGTGATCTTGTGGGGGACCCTCACTGCTACAACCGGTGGTGTGGTTGGTTTTGGAAGACAGGTCTGTTTTCCAGGCACAATTGCCTGTCTTCCATTGCTGTTATCTCACATGGGCTGTGTGACTTTAAAATATGGTGTGTGTGTGTGTGTGTGTGTGTGTGTGTGTGTGATGACTGGTGCATATATGTGAGTCACCATTCACGGATGCCAAAGTGGAGGTCAGAAGACAACTGTCAGAAGTCAGTTTTTTTCCTTCTCCCGTGGCTTCTGGGGATGAAACTTGGGTTTTCTGACTTTCACAGCAAGTGCTTTTACCTGCTGAAGCCACTAGTCTCATCCTTTCTAAAACCAGGATAATAGTAAAACCCACAGTAGAAGGTTTGGAAATCAAATGGGATGACTCCTGTGCTTAGCAAAGCACACACAATAACAACAACAACAATTGTTGAAGGCCTAGGCAGACACTGCTATGGCCACACTTCCGTAGTCGGTCTCTCCCCTCAACATACACACATAAAGCCTTTGCCTTACCTTAGTGTGGCTCCCACCCTCCTACCCTTACACTGAAGAAGAAGGGATTACCTCTTCTTGAAACCACATTCTTGCATGATCTTAGGAAAGACAGGGACTTTCTGTCTTCCCATCTCTATAGCAAGGGTTTGAACCTATTTGTCCCTTCACACAGCCTCTGTTTCTGGGAGTCTACACTTCTCAGTCTTCTGTCTTGAATGCAGCAGCTCATGAAGAGCAAGCCCCTGAGCAGTGGTGCGGGAGAATTGTCTGTAATCTGTCAATCATGTTTTAAATAAACGCTGATTGGCCAGGCAGGAAGTATAGGTGGGAAAACCAGACAGGAAGTAGAGGTGATGCAATGAGAACAGGAGAATTCTGGGAAGGAGGAAGCTGATTCCTCCCACTCCTGTCCAGATCACCGAAGCAGCAGGATGTTATCTGCCCCACTGAAAAAGGTACTGAACCACATGACTAATGTAGATATGAAAAAATGGGTTAATATAAGCTACAAGAACTAATAAGTAGCCTGACCTAATGGGCCAATCAGCTTTATAACTTATAGAGATCTCTGTGTGATTTTCTTAGGGGCTAAATGGCTGTGGGGAACCAAGCAGGACAGAAAACACAAACAAGCAGGCCTCGATCGTGTTACAGAGCAAGATTCATGTCTGTGCCTCATCAGAGTCTTTTAAAACCTCTTTCTTGCAATCAACCTGCTCCCCTCTTCTGCCTGGCACTCACCTTTTCCCAGGCTGTCCTCATACCACAGGAAGGGATGACCAGCTCCTGGACAGAGAAGTGATATTGATTTAGAAAGTCAGATGGAAGTGATTAGGGACTGTCACTCCTGAGCCTGAGATGTGAGGTCACAAGCCAACTGCTCAAGTACCTGAGTGAAAAGAAGCCAAGGATGGCGCTCAGGGCAGCTCCCTGAAGAGCTTGGTGGCTACAGTCAGGAGAACTTGCTCTCGTGAAAGAACAGGTGGCCTAAAGTCCTTCTTTGGGAAGTCAGCTAGGAAAACAGTCCTATACAGAGTCCCTCTTCAGGCATTGGGACTAGCTGACATGGTGGAGAAGGCAATTTCCCTCCCTCAGGAACAAAACCAACCAACCAACCAACAAACAAACAAAACAAGAAGAAAGTAAGGACAGGGAAGTTGTACAATTTTGCATACTCATTTGCATATCCCTTTATTTCCCCCACCCCTTTAAGTATTAAATATGAAGAGCCTTCCAAGGGTGCCCTTATCTGAGTATGTGCTCCTCTCCTTCCAAGTCCACATATCGATAAACTGCAGGTGAATTAAGGAGGACCAACGATTATTCTTAGCTTCATTCACCACAACTTAATAACATCAGCAAATGACGGAGATCAAAAACAAAATGGACAGACTCTTTTCTAAGTCATATCCAAGTCCAAACCCATAAAGCTAGAACTGCGTGCTTGCTGTGAAAACACCGCAGCATTGTGCTCTAGGGATACCGTGAAACAACCCCACACAGCTCTCGCGTGCTGCTCATTCCTCCGATGAGATAATGTGCCTTTGTTTGGAGAACCGGCAGTTCCTTGTGAGCTATGGGTGACTTCTTTCTGCGCCTGTCTTTCTGATGGATAAGTGATGAAAAGAGCTGATTGCTAAACACCTCGCTTGTTAGATGCCAGTCTTTGTTTTTGTGACCCTCAGTCCTGGAGAGATACCATTCTCAAGTGGACTGTCGTCTTTACCTCCTGTTGGCCTGTTTCTCCTTCTTTATCTTGATGGCTTGAGAGGAACATTTACCCCAAAACTCTTAGTTCATTTTATCTTCCTTTCCCTCTCTACCTTGAGAACAATTCTGTAGAGCTGTGTGGTATAGCTGCCCTGATCTCTCCTCCCAGATAAATGCAGCTGCTGGCCAATATTTAGTCCCGATGTTAACATACACACACCACACACACCACATACACCACAGAAATCACACACATCACACACACACACACATACACACATACCACAAACCACACATACAGACCACACTTATACACCACACATACACAGACCACACACACCACGGACCACACATTTACACAATACATAAACATCACACCACATGCATACCACACCACACAAACACACCTATTACAAAACACAAACACATACACACATACCACACACACCACACACATATATATATATCACATACACCACATACACACACTCTACCCCATACACACATAGAGGCATACCACACACACACAGATCGCACATATATACCATACACACCACACATATACACATAGACTACACACACCACAGACCACACATATATCACACTCACCACATGTACACACACAGATCACACACACCACAGGCTACACACATGCATACTATACAACACAGACACACACAATATACACACATGACCCCTACATGCACACCATACCACACAATCACACATACCACACACACCAAACACATCACACACACATATATATATACTACATATACCACACACACACACCACAGACCACACACATACAATACACACACTATACCACACATATACATCAACACACCCCACAGGGAACACATACCACACACACACACACACACACACACACACATACACACACACACACACACACTGCCTCTACTTTCTTACATACCTGTATTTGTTTGGATGTTGCCCAGAATTCCTTCTGCCTGTTGTGTCTGATGGTTCCTACAGGGATCATTGCCTAGCCTAAAGGAAATCCCTTTTATTTTTTGCTAATGAAAAAACATCATGTTCTAAATCACTTTTAAATTGCAGTTTATGCAAAATGCTGTGTGTTTACTATGAAGGTCCAAGAAATATGGGCAATCTAGAGGAAGAGCAAAGCTACTGTGGAGGATGTTCCTATTGAGAAAGAGCAATGAAAGACTTTGAGCATTTCTACCTTGTGAACACAGACATGCATACACACAATCAGGTCCTGGCTACTCTGCGTGTGGTTGTCAGTCTCTATTGTCTTTATATTAATGAGGACATATTTTAGAGGGTTTCTTGCTTGCATTTTTCACTTAATACTTCTACTTGACTATTTTCTCCTCCTCTTTAGTCTTCTTCCACACACAGCACTGTTAGAAAAGTCAGCACTGGCCTAGGAAGTTTGAGTTAGTAGGTAATAAGTGAGCCAATATTTGTTCTGTGATTAGTAGCTGAACTCCACAAATGTATCATGAATATTTTATGTGAATTAAAAATTTTTTTGTTGATTTTGTTTTTGAGACAGAGTTTCTCTGTGTAACCCTGGCTACCCTGGAACTTGATCTACAGACCAGTCTGACCTCGAACTCAGAGATCCACCTGTCTCTGCCTCCCGATTACTGGGGTTAAAGGTGTGCACCATTGCTACCCAGCAAAAATATTTTTAATTGAAATAGAACCAATCACTTTCCCACATTCCTTTTCTCTCTCCAACCTCTCTCATGTCATCCCACCACTCTCGAGTTTACAGCCTTTTTCTTTTATTGGTTTTGTTTATATATAAAAATGCATGTGTATGCACAAGTATATATAAGACATGCATACATATATAATATGTATACATGCATACACCCATTTATAAAACCTGCTGAGTACATTTTCGTTGGACATGGCTTCAGGGTTGACCACTCTATTTATTGGATAACCAATAATGGGGCTCATCTCTGGGACCCATTCCCATCTTCTTTCTTCCAGCAGTCACTAGTCCCCTGTAGTTCTTTGTCTAGGTGTGTTACCGCATGAACTTTCCTCCCTTCCATGTTAACACACTTATTGAGTCTTTTAAAATCTAACAACTAGCCTGGTGACACACCTATAATCCCACTGCCTGAGTCTGAGGGTTCAGACCTTGAGTTTGAAGTCAGGCTGGGCTATCTAGTGAGTTCCAGAGTAGACTGGTCTATAGCTTGTGAAGTCAGGCTGGGCTATCTAATGAGTTCCAGAGTAGACTGGTCTATAGCTTGTGAAGTCAGGCTGGGCTATCTAGTGAGTTACAGAGTAGACTGGTGGTCTATAGCTTGTAAAGTCTGGCTGGGCTATCTAGTGATTTATAGAGTAAACTGGTCTATAGCTTGAGACCTGTGTCAGGACAAAACAAAATAAAACAAACCTAAATAATTTATATTAAAAGAAAAAAACATATAAGGACAACTTTGAGACACTAGATCCCAATAACTTGGGCTAGTACTTTGTTGAGAAAGGTTTCTGTCTTGCCTGGTCCCGCAACCGTTGAGTCCCAAAGAAACACACAGAGGCTTACATTAATTATAAACTCGTTGGCCTATTAGCTCAGGCTTTCTTATTGACTAATTCTTACATCTTAACCCATAATTCTTGTCTGTGTTAACCATGTGGTTTGGTATCTTTTATCAGTGAGGTATATCATTTTATCATTCTCATCTTGCTGTCTGTTGGTCTGGGTAACGACTGTAGACTGAGCTTTTCCTCTTCCCAGAGTTCTCCTGTTCTGGTCACCCTGCCTATACTTCCTGCCTGGCTCCTGGCCAATCAGCGTTTTATTGAACCAGTACAAGTGACAAATCTTTACAGAATACAAGAGCACTGTCCGACAGCAGTGTTTAATGTATTTTCTTCCCTGCTCACATGGTCTTAATGTGTACCCTCTCCTCCTGCTGCTTCATTTATTCCACAGTCCTTTTGATGTCCTAATCTTTCAAGGATTTATTTGTTTATTCTGCATGTTTCCTCCTCTACCCTGGAAGCTTCAGTAGGATATGGTATTAGGCTTTTTCAAAACGACTTTAGGGAGTGGAGAGCAATGCAGGACACAGAGTAGGACCTCAGCTGGTAGCTGGTAAACTGACAAATGAGAATGTTCACAGATACCACAGGAGGCAGAATCAGTGGCAATACGTATCTGTGCCTCTTGTCTATCAATCACAATGTCAGAAACTCTAGATATAATTCTATTTCTCTTCATGGCTTGCCAATGGTATTCCTTCACTTCATAGCCTCATTTGGCATTTCTGAGTTCTTGTACACAAAGTGAGTTTCTTGCACTCTCTGAGAAGGGTAATGTTGCAATGCCCAGACTGGCTTTGAACTCCTAGGTTCAAGAGATCTCTTTGCCTCAGCTTCCTGAGGTATCTGTGAACAGTCATAACAAAAGTGTTTTGGACTTTAACCCAACATCAACTTTGTTTCTGTATCTTTAGCATTGATAATTGTGGTGGAATTGAATTGTGGAGCTGGGAAAGGGCCCTGGGTGCCATTTGGTTTAATGCCTTTATTTTCTCCAATGTAGAAACTGAAGACCAGATAAAATCAGCATTCACCCAAGAAGATGTAGAAAATTAATAAACAAGTTGGGGCCACACTGAACTTCATTTTACAGCTAAGGAAACTTAAGCTTAATGAGTGCCTCTGTCTCTTTTTAGGTTATGGGGTGCTCAAGTAATTCTTGTGTGGTGTCACACAGGGCTGCTCTTGGCCTGGTCACAGCATGCATGGCACCCCAGCACCCTGGCTATGCCCTTCTGAAACTCTGGTTCAGAGTAGACAGCTTTCCCCCAGACAGCTCACAGCAGGAACAGGTTTACTTTGCATTGATCTGGGTCTAAAGTCAGTGCTGTTACCCAAGGAATTCCATGCCAGAGGACCCTACTCAGCATCTGGCCGCTTCCAAGCAGGGAACAGACTCTGTTCCACTTAGCAGCTGAGCCCGACTGGAATAGTCATCTGTCAGGACAAGCTTCCACAGTTCAGAGTAAGGCATCAGAATATTGATCCTGCTCCGAGAAGTCAGTACCAACAAGACTGTTATATCTGTTGCCATCCCTCCCTGATTCCTAACTCCTACCATATTCATTAAATGATGTCATGAATATGGGCACTGGTTCAAATGGCTAATGTCCTTATTAAAAGAGGGACACCTACACAGGGCATAGGCACAAACCTCTAGGAAGCTGAAGCAGGAGGATCGCTTGAGTCCAGGAGTTCAAAGCCAGTCTGGGCAATTTAACATTCCCGTCTCAGAGAGCGCAAGAGATCTCACACTCTCTATGTATAGGGGCCCAGGAACTGCCAAGGAGGGTCGCAGTAACAGGATACCATGGTGGGCCTCTAAGAGAACCCTTACCAGAAACCAAAATGCCTAGGATATTGATTGTGGACTTCTAGTCTTGGGAGCGATGAAAGCATAACCCTCCTGCTTCAGTCATCTGCTCCCTGGCTGTTGGTTATAATACATCTATCATTCAGGATAAACTGTATTTGTTGGGAGTAAATTTTGCCTAACTAGAGCAATTGAGCTAAAGCTCCCACAGAATGCCAGGTGCCTGCCTCCTGAGTCTGCAACATCTCCATCCAGATTTGGAGGTAACTTTTGTGATTAATGCAAAAGTATGAATGACTATGGATGTCACCAAAGACCAGACCTGATAATATTTATAAATCAGAAAGTCTCTCTTTCCAAAGTAACCAGAATCCCTTTCAGAAGCAGAGGCAGGCCAGCATACACTCAAATGACAGCTTCCTCCCTGACATAAGAAACAGTGGCAATAAGACTCTTCAGTAGCTGAGCACATGCACAGAGCAAGTGTTTGGAGGTAGCCATACAGATGCCATTACCATGAGATGGTTAAGTGTGCACAACCAACTGCCCAACACTGAGCAAGGGCTACAGGAACATCGTTGCAATCAGCAGGAAGCTACTAAAGAAATGGGTAATGTTCACAATAACCAAAGGTCAGTGGTGATGATTAAAATAAATTTTAGTGCTGTATCTACAGATGTGCGGAGACTGATGTGAAGTATATACTCAAAAAATTTAACAAGGCTTGCACGTGGTTGCACAGACAGACTGGGATGTTCCTTTGCCTTGTTCCATTTATGTAGCATCCCCTCTTCCACAGTGCCCATGCAATATGATCATTAAAAGTTAAACAAGACTGAAAAAAAAAACACCTACTTAATCCAGCCCACCTACACCCAACAGAAAACCCAAGCTACTCTGGCCAAGCTTTGCTCTTGCAGCCCCTTTGGCAATCTAACCAGCAGGCTTACACCTTGTCAATATTGTGTTTCGCCAATGTTTGTATCCATTCAAGCAGTCCCAGAGACTTCAGCCATTCTGACAAGCCTTTGTTCCTGTTTCACTGTATTTTGAGTTAATGAGTTTTCTCCATGTGGTACTAATTGCGCCGCAGCTCTCTGGAGAGCCTAACTTGCTTCTCAGCTGCATGCAGGAGTTAAGAAAAGGTAGCTGGAAGTCTTGAGGCATTGATTCTGAAGGTGTTGACAGACACACTTGTGACCATGTCAACCAAACTAATAGGCTGTTTGGGGGAAACGGACTTCAAGTTTGTGAAGAGCGTATACGCCCAGAGCATTCCCAAGGTGGGACCCCCGCAGGTGTGGACAGTCCTGGGACAGAAAGCCCTGGATACGGAGATGTCTGAGTGGGACAATTCTGCCCAAGATTAGCAAGGGCAATCGGAAAAAATGAGAGGGGAGGGATTTGGCCTGATGGTGTGAGGTGATAAAGAGCCTTTTTGTTGTTTGAACAGTCATGTTCTAGCTTCCATTCTGTTGCTGTGAGAAAGACTATGATCTAATGCAACTGGGAAGAAAAGGATTATTTGCTTATGCATCCTGGGTGGTAGTTCATTCTTGAGAGCTGTTAGGTCAGGAACTCAAGGCGGGGATTTCCAAGCAGGAATTAAAGCAGAGATCTTGAATGAATGCTGCTTACTGGCTTGCTCCTCATGGCTTTTTCAGCCTGCTCTTCTATATAACTCAGGACCACCTGCCCAGTAGTGGCACTGCCCATAGTAAACTGCCCCCCATCAATTATTAATCAAGACAATGCCCTCTCCCCAGCACACATAGACTTACCTACAGACCAATCTGATGGAGGTGTCATCTCAAATGAAGTTTCTTCTTCTGGGGTGACCAGCTTTTGTCAAACTGACCAAAACAAAAGTGAACCAAGCAAGCAGGAAATCAACCTGAAATCATACACACACACACACACACACACACACACACACACACACACACACACACACACACACAGGTTTAATGGGTAATAGGAGGGATGGGATTTGGAGTCAAAAATATATGTTTTTATTGTTGTTATGTTGTTTGTGTGGTTTATGGGCAGGGGCATATTTGTGTGTAGACACATATGTGGGGAGGGTCAGAAATCCCTGTGGGTGTCTTCGTCTATAGCTCCCTACCTTATCATCATAATCATCATCATCACCATCATCATCATCATCATCATCATCATTATGAAATGGGACTTTTCACTGAATCTAGAGCTTACCAATTTGGCAAGACTCACTGGCCAGCAGAGACCAGGAATCCCAAGCTGGCATAGCAGGCATGGACTACCACGTCTGGTTTCTTACCATGGGTGCCAGGGACTGGTACTCAGTCTTCATGCTCGCATGGTGAGCACCTCACCAACTGAGCCATGCCCCCAGCCAGACTTCTGTCTTTATGAATATTGACCTTCTGTTGCCTTCTGATTTATGGCTGCCCGTGTATAAGTCTTAATTTCCCTCTCTAAAAGGCAAGAGCCTCAGATTAGGTAACCGGAATTCGTGTCCAAGAGTACCATTTCAGATACCCAGGAGCTTGTGCATCTCACTGCAGGTACCTTCCCTCCTTAGCCCAGATGAGTGCCATAACTGCTTCCTTTTAGGCTGAACTCACGTCTCTAATTTGTCACTCACCCAGAACGACAGGCAACAGCCCTTGGACTCCCTCCATGGTGCGCCAAACATGTGTTGTCTTGTGGGTGTTAAAGCCTCCTGTGGGGTTCGCACATGGGCTGGTCTGTAACGACAGTGGCAGATGTGTTAAGGTTAGACATGCGCCAGAAGTCCCTGTGTGGTAGTAGAGCATGAGCTTGTATCAGACTATTGGATTAAAATGAGCCCCAGAGCCAGGCGATAGTGGTGCACACAGACGCAGAGGCAGGCAGATCTCTGTGAGCTCAAGGCCAGCCTGGTCTACAGAGCAAGTTCCAAAACAGCCAGGGCTACACAAAGAAACCCTGTCTCAAAACTAACTAACTAACTAACTAACTAACTAACTAATAAATAACAAAAATAAAATGATCCCCAGGATTTCTCTGTCTGGAGAACAGAAAGGCTAGAGCACCAAGAGGAGTCACATGACTCTCGGCTCTAGTGATATTTCATTTGTATTTTAATAGATAAAGCTTGCCTGAAGATCAAAGAGCAAAACAGCCCCACTGGTCAGCCTTACAGGCCAGGCAGTGGTGGCACACACCTTTAATCCCAGTAACCACACAAGTTTGCCAGAGAAACCGGGTGGTAGTGGTGCACTCCTTTAATCCCAGCACTAGAGAGGATATAAGATGGTAAGAGACAATTCTCACTCAGTCTCATTCTGAGATTCCTAGGGGCGGGATCGCCATTTCAGACTGAAATAGAGGTAAGAGCCAGTGGCTAGCTATTTTTTTTTCTGACCTTCAGGTTGAACCCCAATTTCTATCTCTGGGTTTTTAATAACCGTGCTTCACTTGGCAGAGACTTCACATGGCTCAGGTGACTACAATGAGCACACACCTGACCTGGCTTTTGTTTCAGCTTCTCTTTGGAATCCCAGCAGTGCTATTGAAGGAATGGGGAAGGAACTAGAAACCTTTCCCTTCCTGCTTTGCCAAATTGCAAATACATTAATTTTCCTTTATCAGTCTGTCTAACTTCAGAGGGTTACGGGCTTGTAAACCTACAACTTCCCTGTTAATAGCCACTGATTCTGAGACAACACAGCACATTTCTACATCCCAGAAGAAAGGATTCGGCATGTTTCCACTGTAAATATGATAAATGTTTGAGGAGGTAGATACGTAGGTATGCTGAGCACAGATATGCCATGCTTTAGACATGACATGCTTTAGACATGACATATGCCATGCTTTGGACAGGACACAACGTATGTCTGTATCAAACATCACATCACCCACAAATACATGTAAGTTGTTTTTAAAAGATCTATGTATTATTTATTATATATATGGTGTTCTGCCTGTATGTCTGCCTGCAGGCCAGAAGAGGGCACCAGATCTCATTGTGGATGGTTGTGAGCCACTGTTGCTGGGAACTGAACTCAGCACCTCTGGATGAGCAGCCAGTGCTCTTAAGTACTGAGCCATCTCTCCAGTCCCATAGTATGTATCACTTATTTTTAAAGGGGAGGGGTCCTCTACTCTCCACATTCAAAGCCTCCTAGGTCCTCTTTACGTGGGGTGCACATGAGTCAGTAACCTCTCATCTGCTAAATAAAGAATTCCAGCATGGTTAACATAACACACTGTGAAGATTGTCTCATAAAAAATATCCCTCTTACATAGAGATAGGTCAAATAAGAAGAGCAACGGCCCATGCCTAAGGCCCAGGTGGATATGATCTTTCGGTATGGCCTTCTCCTCCCCAAGACATAAACCTCTAAGTTTTTGAGGACCTCACAATACATTTTCCTTTTAGCAAAATGAATCTTGATTTCCTTGTGCAACCCTTGGGGCCTATGGTTTGAACTTCTCAGGTGAAATCCTACCCAGTCTCCCCAGTGCCTCTGAGGAACCACCCTATTATTTCATTTCCAAAAGAAAGAAACAGAGTTCTTCAGAATCGTTTCCAGAAGCCACCAAAATATATGGCTGCTACTAAGGCTCCTGAGTATGACTTTCGCTTGAGAAGCCCTCAGCCACATTTAGGTGTGTCTCCTAATCTCCTTTTATTAATTCCTGGGCTGAGATCTCTGCCAGGGCTTTTTCCTAATCAACTCCAACTTGCTTCCCAGCCGTTCCTTCTGAAATCCTTTCCTGCTGTTAAGTCAAGGATCCCAGCTTCACCTGAGTGGAGGCCCCTGAGGTGAGGTCCTCGGGCTGCTGTGCACACAGCAGGGAGCGGATCTCCAGCCTTTCCCTCCTACCGCCTCTTTAGAGATAATGACTAGTCTTTCCCTGCCCCCACCCAGTCCTTCTAGGCACAGACAGGAGGTGAGTTTGGTTGTCTGTGTGCATGCATGCCTGCATGAATGTGTGCGTGTGCGCATGCGTGAATGTGTGTTTGTGTGTGTGCGCGCGTGCCTGCGTGTATGTGCGCGCGCGCACGTGTGTGTGTGTGTGTGTGTGTACGTGTGTGTTCTTTCTTTTTCAAGACATGGCCTCCTGGAACTCACTATGGACCTTGGGATTCCTGTGACTTTCTGATCCTCCTACTCTCACCCTTTGATTCCAGGAATTAGAGCTTGCACCAACCTCCACACTCCTATGCCCAGTTTACATCATGCTGGGGCTCAAACCCAGTGCTCCCTGCATGCCGGGCACACATGCTGTCCCCAGGACTATACTTTACAGTCCTTTACTCACCACCATGTCATGAGTATTGTTCTTGTTAGCCAGGGTCACGCCATGTCGTAAAACTTCTTTATTTTGGTTGAACTCTGAAAATTCCTGTAACTACAGTCATTCAGTTTCCAGAATGAAAGTAAGTTTCTCTTCTAGTTTCTTGATTGCCCTGGCCCATGGAACCGCAGTGATGGCCAGTCACGAGGGATATTTATGGATTACCTGATGGTCTTTAACTGGATACTGTTTACCCCAGCAATGGTCGACTGGTAGCCCAAAGGGAAACTCTTTGACCTCTTACCCCTTTCTGCCCTATGACTACCCCAGCTTGTAAGAGGGTGGTGGGTTCTGATTCTTACAGAGCCTCACCCCACAGGTTGAAGAAGGCCACCCCAAAGGAAGAAGGCCAGCACCCTTGGCTAGTCAGTGCCCCCCATCTGTCTTTCCTTCTCATTGACTGATTTTTCTCCTTGATTTTTTTTCTTTGTTCTGTAGAAGCACATGTCTTCCCCCTCTTGGTGTGTGTATGTGTATGTGTGTGTACGTTGGGTAGCAATTTTCTTAGAAATGAAACATCCCCTCATGGAAAGAAGAAGGCCTTTGAGACTCTGAAAGTAAATGACCTAACAAGTCCTAAAGAATCAAAACAAGGTTCATGTGGTCCCTGTCCTGGGTTATAGAAGTAGTGAACAATTGCTGAGGAGAAGCCTGTCTGGACCAGCCAAGCTGCCTAGGGGAGACACTTTGACCTGTCAAACTGCCTACAGGTTCTGCAGAGCTCCAGGGACGGAGCTTTCATGACCTGTCACCCAGATTAGGGTGAACTTTGAGGTGACACAGCTGTCTTTGAGTCATTCTTGCTCCCGTAAGTAACCCCTCACTGTTGTCCCCTAAGTAACCTCATGGAAGCATTGGTTTACCAAGCTGGAATTGGTAGAATCATTACCTTGGTGTGTGGGTGATGGTTCACTCTCTGAGGTGAGTAGACACTTACTTGTGTTTTCTTAAGAACAGCCTCACACTACAGCATGCATATGTGTGTATGAACGCATGTGTATGCATGTGTGCATGACTGGGAGCAATGTGCAGAGACCAGAGGAGAGCGTTTGGTACGCTGCTCTACCGCACTCCACCCTATTCATTCAACCCAGGGTCTCTCACGGAACTTGGAACTAGGCTAGTGGCCCGCAAGCCACACTGGTCCTTCTTTCTCTGCCCGCTACAATACTGAGGTTACAGCACGTGTAAGTCCACATTCAGCTTTTATAGGGGCGCTTAATTCTCAACTCAGGTCCTTATGCTTACACAGCAAGTTCTTGCTCACTGAGCCATCTTTTCAGGCCTCTTCCCTCCTTTTCCACAGTTGCAGTATATTCCATGGTATATATAATAAATTGATAAATAGATGTGATCAACTTCCTCCAGTTGTTTGGAGTGAATACCTTGTGTACACTTGCCTTCATGTGTATTTACTAGGTTGTGCCAAACGACAACTGAGAGGCTACTGATGGCTCATCATAAGTTTGAGACCATCCCGGGCTTCTTAGGGAATTCCAGGCACACTCGGACAACAGTGTGAGGCCTTGTCTTAAAACACACCACACACACACACACACACACACACACACACACACGGTGAGTGATGATGGGTGGTGATTTGAACAAGGAGACAAGGTGGCATTTGCCTATAATCCTAAAAGTCAGAAAACTTAGGAGAAAGACCCTGCCACAAACAAACAAATAAAGAAACACGCAAACCTAATTTGAGCTCAAGAAATAAAAATAAAATTCTTTTCAAAATTCGGGAAAAGGTAGACTGTTTTACAGCCATGAAATCAAGGAGCTGCGAGAACGGCTCTATAGCACCATCTCTGAAGAAGAGCTAAAGAACTGTATACTCTGAGAGATCAACACAGAGCATGACTTCCCAAGCAGAGTGGTAGACGACAGCCTTTCCCTCCTGAAGTCAGTCACTGGTACCCTCACTCGGTCCACTTGCCGCTACATCCCTACATCCCAGTGAGGCTCCGTGAGGGAATCAGCCTTCACCGAAGGAAGCAGCACCTGTCAACCAAACTAAAGGCTTTCAGAGCAGAGTGAGATCAGCAGCTGCTCCACAAGAGCGGGTTCCGTAGCCACAGAGGGCCTCTTCACTGAAATAACAGACCGACTTTGTCTTTACTCCAGGCTCATTCTTTGATACCAGGAGCGCCCTCCAACCGCACTCCAAGCCCCACTTGCACACATTAATCTATTTCTTACCTATGGGTTACAGTCTCACAGTGCAGGGACATTGGTCTCTGGGGTGCCTTGAAGGGACCCGAGGACAATGCTTTGCTTTCGCTTAATTTGCACCTTAACTCCTGGCCTTCTCACCGAGGTCCATCTGTAGTCCCTTTTCAAAGGGTGGGGGGGAAGGATATGCATGTTCAGAAATTCGACTGCCCCATCCCCTGAAGTGGTTTGTTAGTTTTCCTTTCATAGAGATGGATTATGATGGTCACTCTTCAGTCCTTAACCAATGCAGTGTAGAAAATGTGATTATAAAATGAAAAGCCGATTCTTTAGTTTTTGTTTTATATTTTATAAACTAAATAAACCTGAGCCTCTGATATTTTATTTTTAACATGTATATATGTGTGTGCATGCATGGGTGTGCGCACGTGCACATGTATGTGTGTAAGTTGTAGCATGAAGGCCCGACTTGTTGGGGTTTCTGTCCCGCCCGGTACCCCACAACCGGCAACTCCCAACAAAAATCACACACAGGACTCCATAAGGTTATAAACTGATTGGGCCATTAGGTCAGGCTACTTATTAGTTCTTATGACTTATCTTGACCCATTATTCTTATCTACATTAGCCATATGGCTTGATACCTTTTTCAGCGGTCAGCTTACATGTTGCCTCTTCAGTGGTCTGCGCAGGAATGGCAGAGGAACCTCTCTGCTTCCCAGAATTCTCCTGTTCTCATTGCATCACCTCTACTTCCTGTCTGGTTTTCCTGCCTATACTGCCTGCCTGGCCAATCAGCGCTTTATTAAAATATGATTGACAGAATACAGACAATTCTCCCACATCATTTCCCTCCTTTTTTTTTTAAACAAAGGAAAATACCCATAGTCCATTTGTTGGGAATGTGGGCGTAGTATTTCAGGCTACTTCCTGCTGGTTGGGGGTGCTGATAATCTTATGGGGACCTAAAGAAAATTTAGAATTATCATCAAGTCCTGACTGGAGTATCCTGTGAGTCTTGATCATCTCAGGCAGCAGTCTTGAACCTGTTCTGGATGAAGAACTCAGACATCTGTGCCATCTGTTCCTGCCGGAGATTTCTCAGGTGGCCTTCCTTGATCATACTGGATTTTTCTTAACTCAGAATGAATCCACAACCTCTCATTTTCTGTGGAAACAAAAGCAAAATCTCTTCTCCAAAGTAACATACTTTTTTACTTCAGTTTTGAAGCCAAGGTATTTTCAAAATACCTATCTTGGGTTAGTTCAGTAGCATTTATAAACAAAAGTCTTTTAGCAGCTGTTGCTCCTTCCTCAACAATCAAACAATTCAAAGAGAGCATAGTAACATACAGTATCAAGATTCACTTTGTATTTTCCATCTTTATGCAGCTTCACTTTAACCTCTATTTCTTTTATTTTTACTTTTACTTTTGGCTTTTTGAGACAGGTTCTCTGTATATCTTTGTCCTGGAATAACTCTGTATACCAGGCTGTCCTTGAACTCACAGAGATCCCTCTGTCTCTGCCTCCCCAGTGCTGGGATTAAAGGTGTTTGCTACCACACCTTGAACTCACAGAGATCTGTCTGTCTCTGCCTCCCAGGCATTGGGATTAAAGGCTTGTGCTACCACACCTTGAAGTCACAGAGGTCAATCTCTACCTCTGTCCCTTGAAGTCACAGAGGTCGATATGCCTCTGCCTCCCAGGCATTGGGATTAAAAGTGTGTACCACCACACCCTATTTCTCCCTTTCTTTCTTTTTTTATTTTTAATAAAAAAGGTTTATTTTTATAAAGGTTTATTTTAACCTTTAGCCTGCATATATTTTTAACACACTGTAAACCATTTAGAGATTTTTCTTCCTCTTTGAATCTCTCTTTACTGTATATCTCTCTTTTTCTGACCACATGAGTCTTTAAGGAGAGGACTAAAACTGTGGCTTTTACGGCTGGAATTAGCCCATTCCTTAGCTTTCCAGCCTCATGGCTGAGGTACCAGCCAGAGCTGTGTTCACTGCCACAACTCTATGGCATTTCAAGGTCCTTGCTAGCAAGCAAGCTGCAGCATTCTGCTCACAGACCACACTCAGTCGGACTGCCTGCCTGAAAGAGTCAGAGATTGCCTTGGCAGGACAGCCCAGAAAGCCGACATTTTAAAACAGCACAGCTTTTTTCCAGCTACAGCTTAAAACCGAAAAACATGCATTCAGCTTTTCATCAACACCGTTTAAGTGTTTTGTGGCAGGACCTCTTAAAAGAGCTGCAGGGTTTTGCAGCTAAAGCTGAGTCAGGAAGCCTCTCTTAGATGAGAGTGCTTTCTTGCCTCTAACAAGCAGAGCAGACATGAGAAATTGCTGCTACCAAGAAAACATGCTTTATTCTTTCCCAAGCTTTCTCAAGTTTTCTGTGGATTCAGTTATCCACGTCTGGGCGCCATATGTATTATGAGGGGCCGGCTTGCTGGGGTTTCTGTCCCGCCCGGTACCCCACAACCGGCAAACCCCAAAGAAAATAACACAGAGTCTACATTAGGTTATAAACTGATTGGCTCATTAGGTCAGGCTACTTATTAGTTCTTATGACTTATCTTAACCCATTATTCTGATCTATGTTAGCCACACGGGCTCAGTACCTTTCTCAGTGTGACAGCTTACATGTTGCCTCTTCAGTGGTCTGCACAGGAGTGGCGGAGGGAGTTTCCTCCTCCCTAACCTTATCCTATTCTCATCGCCCCGCCTCTACTTCCTGTCTGGTTGACCCGCCTATACTTCCTGCCTGGCCAATCAGCGTTTTATTAAAATACATGATTGACAGAATACAGATAATTCTTGGAGAGAAATAACTGCACCCATATTCCCAAATATTGCTTATACATGTTATTTTACATTTAAAGGGGGATATGATATAGATATGAATAATTTGCACTGGTATGGAATTTAAGGTCAATTTTGTTATATGTATATGTATTTCTGATCTTGATTAAGGTATTGTGATTGTGTAGTTCATTTAAAAATGTAATGTATAATTAGGAAATATAGGTTGTTAATAGATAATTATCGATAATAGTCAATCTTGTAGTCATGTTAGTTAGATTTTCTAGATATATAGAGATATATTTCAGTTAGATAGGCATTCTTCATATCTTTCAAAGTCTTCAGAATATGGCATTTAATGTTTTAATAACTTAGGACTTTTCATGACAATGAGACATGTCTGCTCCTGGCAGCACAAATCTACTTCAAGAGGAAGATGGGCATTGAAGAGACTCCTTATGGAGTTTGATAGCCATTTGGGCAAGAAACTGCTCTTGCCTGGTCTGATGTATAGACTGGATATAAAGAACCCACAGAGAGAGGACTGCTAACTTGCCTAAAGGTGAGATCATTCTTTGGGGTTCCTGACTCATGAAAGAGTCTGCAAGACATTCTGCAGGACACAGCAGACAGTGACTGAACTGTCTTTGAAATTTCCTGCTTCATGGAAAAGACTACTGGATACTATGGGCCTGAAGGCTGAAGATGGATGCCCCAGCGGTACAAAAGAACTTTGGGTGACTGTACAGGCAGCGAGATGTCTCTGTCATTTCTAGAGTTTGAAGTTGCTTATTTCTTGTTTAACTAGGTAATATTATATCCTTCTGAAGTCTTTGATGGAGTTGAAGAATGGTTACTTATAGTTTTCCTTAGTTATGATAAAAGATAAAGTAGATATAAATATTGTAACTGTAATTCTTGCTTGATAATTATTTTGTTATATGCAATTTTACTATGTTAAACTTAAAGCCTTTCTTTTTTGTTTAAACAGAAAAAGGGGAAATGATGGAGGAGGGTTAACTGTCTATGTGTTACTTTCATTGGTTAATAAAGAAACTGCCTTGGCTTTTGATAGGACAGCAGCTTAGGTAGGTGGAGTAGACAGAACAGAATGCTGGGAGGAAGAAGGCAATGAGGCAGACACCATGACTCTCTTCTCCGAGACAGCTGCAGGTTAGAATCCTCCTGGTAAGCCACCACCTCGTGGTGCTACACAGATTATTAGAAATGGGTTAGAGCAATATGTAAGAGTTAGCTAATAGGAGACTGCAGATAATGGGCCAAGCAGTGTTTAGAAGAATACAGTTTCCGTGTAATTATTTTGGGTAAAGCTAGCTGGGAGGCAGGCGGAGAGAAGCGGCCCGCCGCTCTTTTTACAGTAAGTATGTGCCCTATGAAGCATAGGAGCCCCTGGAGCTGGAATAACAAGCAGTTATGCCATGTGGATGATGGGGACCAAACTCAGGTCCTCTGCAAGGGCAGTGTGCTCCCTCAGCCACCGAGCCACCTCCCTGGCCCTGCACATCAGATCTTGTATTTCTTTCTGGTGTGTGAATGGATGTTTATCTTGTGCAAAGATCACCTACCAGGATGCTTCTTTCTCTCAATTATGGTAATAAAGACTAAGAAAAATAGCACTTTTTCAGATTTTCCATTGTAATTGATCTACCAGTAAATGTGCTAGTTGGCATTGGCTAATTGTCATTTATAAACGCGCTAATTGTCATTAGCACATTTTTCAATTTTCAGAGAACAAGCTCCATGTTGTCGGAGAAAAGCTCTAGAGTGTTTGGCTGCGGAGGAGGAGTGCTTAGACAGTACCATGGCGGAGGCGCCTCTCTGCCCCGTCTCCCTGCTAAGCCCACACAAGGCAAAGTGCTTTTCTATTTTTACAGAGCAGAGGCTGTAGCTGCTCTGGAGAGAGGCCCTCTTAGCGGGTACCTCAGGCAGATAATTGGCAGGTGCTCCTGAAGGTTGATGCGAAACACGGGGCACTGCTCGCTCTAAAAGACCTCGGGAGGCCCAGACTCCGCACACCTGCAGGGATCTTACTGCACAAGTGACCATTTGAGCCATTTCCACTGAGGGCCCGTGGTTGCGTTTCTTCCTTATTGCAAAAGGGATGAAAATATCATCAATAAAATTATTTGTGTGGTTCTTAATGTTACTAGATACTTTTAAAATTTGCTGACCATTACCATGTCTTACTTGATTTTACCTAAGTGTGCTTATTCGGGAACTAGAAATGGACTTTAAATTACCATTTAAATAAATAAAATGAAGACAATAGTCTGGGCCATTTTTTCTCTATTATTATAATTTCTCTATTTGTTTTATTGTTTTGTTTGTTACTATCCTCCCTTTATAACATGAGTGTACTTCAGGCCTACAGAGGTAGGAACGTATTGTGAAACAAGAGAAACATCGGGGTCTGCCTTTGTAGTAATTTCTTTGCATTATAATCACTGACATTTATGTGTGATTTAACCTATCCTAGGAATCCTCTTCTTAATTAGTGGTAAACTGAACAGAGTCACACAACATGAGCAGACAATGCTGCTCCCAGAAAACATGGGTTATTGAATAAAAACCTCAGTGACAAACACACACTTCTCTCCTGGGAGTTATTGTTCAGGGAGGCCCCAGAGACACCCCAAAACAAGGCAGTCTGTTGCCATAGCTCTCACTTGTCCATCATAACAAGAGGCCCAGACTGTACTACTGAAGACACAACATACTTGGGTTGCAGGGTAGAGAAGCATCCTGAACTGACTGGGAACCCATCTGCCTGCTGTCTGGCTTTTGTAGAGCTGGGAATGGCCATTTAGGCTGCTGGGGGGAAAATGACATCCATGGTCTGAACCAGCGCTAGAACCTGCAGGGTACAGCGAAGACCTGCCAAGTAAGATGTGGCCATCGGTACAATAGCAGCAAACGTGCTTATGGGAATAGTCAAGCACTTCTCAGGAGGGAACTTGTGTCTGGTACTGAAAACATAGTCAAACCCATAGCTGGGGATGTCATAGGCCTTAGGAGAGAACTAGTAGATGATGTTTTACTGAAAGGTCTTGTTGTCAAACTCCTTTCTAAGTATTTATGCTTATGTCCATAGATTGTTGCTTTCAACCTTGGTCATAGAAGCTTGTAATTGCAGAGGGGAGTGGTCAGTGCCGACTCAGAAATGTTCAGACTGTTGACAGTGCATGGCCATGAGTGCCCAGCCAGAGACAACATGTATATCAGTTCCCGCCCTGCTGCCCCGGGGTCAAGGAAGCTTTCTGATGAGGAGACTGAGAGAATCTTAAGAGCTGGAGGTTGCGGAGGAATGCTGTGGAGGGCTGGCCTTTAAACATGGCATGGCTGTCACACATGTGGGCTCACAACTCAAGTGATTCCTTACAAGACTCCCACAAGATCATGAGAGTTAAAAAAGCACTAAGGGGGGAAAGGCCCTGAGGAGCTAACGAGAGTTGATGGCTGTGGAGGGATGGTCACTTTTCTTTGAGGGGATGTGATGGTTGGTAGGTTGGCGATGCCCTAACCCAATGCGTGTGCATATGGATGGTACTCATTGGAGTTTGTAAATGCTAAAAAAATGACGTAAAATTGGGCAGATGACGGGAGCTGTGTTGGGCGTGCAGAGAGTTGGAGGGAGCAAATGGGGGATGGCTATTACCGAGATAAATTGCATACATCTATAAAGTTAAAAAGGGAAAAATGGATGATAGAAGCCCACCTAACTGCAGATGTGCATCTCTTTTGGAAGCTTCTGATGTGAATGCAGCGTGTGTCAAACGGCACAGACTCAGCAACGTTAGTTCTGAAGGCAAAGTGTAGGGACACTGTCTGTACTGGCCTACTTAGCATGGAGGTGAATGTAAAATCTGCCTTAAGATTACATTTTATTTCTGTAATTAGCACGTGCGTACTCATGCAACTCCCATCCCAGAAACTGAAATGGCTACTTATAGAAAAATCCATATTGCCTGCTCCTGAAACCAAGAGTATGGTGCCTTATTTTTAACTTGGACAGTCAAATTTATCTACTAATAATGTCCTCATACCAAAAATTGTTTTATTCCTTGGAAGGTGTGCCATGACATGCTGTGTACATGACAGCATTCTTGGCAATCAAAAGGAGCAATCCCCTACTTTGCTCTGTCAACATCAAAGTTAACAAATTTGGCGGATCAATAGAAGTCACTGAACTGTAAATCTGCATTTGTAACTTCTAACATGGTTATTTACTTAGACTTTTCATCAAGTCATAGAAATTTAAAAAAATAATCTGTGGTGACAAATTATAAAATAAATATCAGAGACAAATTAGATTCCTAAACACTGAATGCTGTCCTCAGAGCTCAGTAGGATTTAAGCATTTCTTTGTCTAGTAGGACCACTCTGAAGCACAAGGGATGTTGGTCTTCGCAGCTGTGTGAAGAAGTTAGAGGACCCCACAGCCCTCCCTGAAGGCTCTGTGGCCATTGTGCTGTGGCCTGGGGCTTGATTATTACAAATGCTTGAGGAAGAAGGATGCCACACAAGCTGAGGAAAGCTGGGTCAGAGTTGTTAGAAGTGGGTGATGCTCGCTTTAATGCCAAAGCCAAAGAGGGAACTTTAAAATAGGAGAGAATGCTCAGGGTCTGTCCTGGAGGACCTGACTTGGTTTGGGATGAGGATTTCAGCACAGAAGTGGAGCAAACACCTAGACCGTGGTGGTTATGATCCATCCACATGTGGTTCCCTTGGGTCAGCTCCTGTGAGGATTAATGCAGGCCGACCTCATACGCGGTGCCCCCCTTATGGAGGAGTTGCTTTGTGCCTCCCTCCACATCAGAACAGCAGCACCCATAGCACCCAAGATGATGACAGAAGTTAGAAATGAAGGCTCTTGGGGCCGGAGAGATGCGAGTACCTGCTGCTCATCTTGAGGACCTGAGTTTGTCTCCCAGCACCCAAGTCAGGCCTTTCACAACTGCCTGTAGCTCCAGCTCCAAGGGATCAGATGCGGTATTGTGGTCACTGTGGGCACCTGCAGATGGAACACCTCTGTGTGTGAGTAAACACACATACCCATACTCCATACACCAGAGTAAAAGGAAAGGGTCTGGGACCCTGCATCAGGCATGCTGAATCAGAACTGTTGTGCACAGATGCAGCACCGTCCATTTTAACAGTCTCTTTAGATTCTGCAATAGTGTGATAAATATTAACTGGCCTTGGACTAGTGTTGATACTGGCTTAAAGGTAAATCTCTAGTATGTGATATTTTCAAAGGGGTGATTGTTGTAAAAGGAGCGGCAGGCCACTTCCCGCCACCCAGCTCCTGGCTAGCTTTACCCAAAGTAATTACACGGAAACTGTATTCATTTAAGCACCACCTGGCTCATTAGTTCCAACCTCTTAATTGGCTAACTCTTACATATTCATTTAACCCATATCTAGTAATCTGTGTATTGCCATGGGGTTATGGCTTACTGGGAAAGATTTAGCATGTCTGACCTGGTGTCTGGCTCCATGGCATCTGCCTGACCCTGCTTTCTTTCTCTGAGCATTCTGTTCAGTCTACTCTGCCTATCTAAGCTGCTGTCCTATCAAAAGGCCAAGGTAGTTTCTTTATTTAAGCAATGAAAGTAACACATAGACAGAAGGCCCTCCTACTCCAGGTGATGCAGAACATGAATGAATATCAACCACTTTCTACATATACAGGGTATTTGTACAAGGATGTACTAAGATTGAGTAATACAGCAACACTCCTTGCCAATGTATTCCTAGTTTATAGATAGTGAACTACATGCTGATGTGGTCTCCCTTTTGGGTACTTGTAATAGTCAACCTTGCCAACTTGATGGGATTTCAGATGCTTGGAAACCATCCTCTGTGCATATCTGTGAAGGAGTTTCTAGGTCAGGTTAGTTGCAATGGAAGATCCCATACTTACTGTGGGCAGCATCATTCTGTTGGGTGGGGATGCTGGACAGGATGAAGAGCAGTGAGCCAGGCACCAGTCTTCATCCTTCTGCCTTCTGCCGGCAGATACAATGTGACGGTGCTCATTGCTCGGCTTGCTAACTGCAGGTGCAATGTGACAAGAGGCCTCAGGCTCCATCAAACTGTGAACCAAGAGATGTCTCTCCCTTGAGTTGCCATTGCCAGGTGTTATGTTGTAGCCATGAGAAAAGAACTAAGCTAGGACCTATATTTCTTTCTCTATGATCTCTAATAAATAAAGCAAGCAAAGCCCCTCTAGATTATGGCCAGTTGATGATCAAGTAAGTAAATTACCAAGCTTACTGTGACTCTCTTAATAGGAGTTAAGAGAGGGTTGAAACGAGCCTTGTGAAAACTCTTGCATAGATTGCATATAAACTCACTACCTCTCTCAAGAACTCAAAGTTGATCACTCAGGGACGTAGATCTTTCCCAGAGGTAATCTCACTCTGGGCTCAAATGGAGATTGACAGGTTAATAAAAATCACATCACTTTCCAAAATGTTTCCACCTCCATGCAAATAAACCTGGAAATCGATTTGCTGCTTACTTATTTGGTAGATTTACAAACACATCCATGTGTCTGTGGGCATGAATATAGTATAAACCACAAGACATAAAAAAATGACAGTATAGCAGATGGACAAAGAAGTAAAAGCTCAGACTCTCATACTTCATATTTAATAAGTCTTTTTTTCTATCATTATGAGAAACTAAGTAAGGTTCCAGATTCATTTCTAATACATGTGGTATTTACACTTATTTTTTTGGCTTTCACTGAATAAGATGGACTTTGTGCAAAGCAGAAGCCACTCTCCTATAGCAGTAGAAGGCAGTAGCCTCACTGACTGCCTTCGGTGAGGGAAGTGCCCTATTCAAGCTTGCCTTTGTGTTTTTCCGTATTTGTTTCTGTGGAGAGTGGTGCCAAGCACAGCTGCTACACAAGGGACCATTCTGCAGCCAATGTCGTTTAATTTGCATCATGATCTTCTGGAATTTTGAAGGCTATTTTTGTAAAAATTTCCATACTTTCAAAATATTAATGGCCTGGTCCTGAAGCAGGGATCTGTTCACTCTAGGCCTGTGAACTATTCCTCAGTGTGATTTTGGTCCATGCCTTGCACTCCGACCCCACTGGGAACTCCCTGCCTCGTCTCCCTTGTAGTCTTCCTCCACATCAGAAATCCTGGACACATTCTTCGAGGAAAAAAGTCCTCTGCTCGAAAAGTCAGGCCTCATGTCTCTTTTATTTATTTATTTATATTTTTTTGGCAGGGCTGGGGCAGAGTGTGGTGGCCCGCTGCATTAATCCTAGCACTTGAAAAGCAGAGGCAGGCAGAGCTCTGTGAGTTTGAGGCCATCTTGGTCTATATTGAGAGTTCCAGGCCCGTCAGAGCTACATAGTGAGATGCTGTCTTAAACAAAGCAACAAAAAAGCCAAGTTGTATCACATTTAAAAGGACCCAGTGACTTTAAATAATATGGTTTCTGTGATATTTACCAGTAATTAAAATGTGTGAATAATGCCTTCTTTGTGTGTGTTTATATGTATGCGAGTGTGTATACATGTGTGCAGGTACATGTATGTGCAGATAGATATGGTGTGTGCATGCATAGAGATGCTAAAGTGCAACCTTGCCATTTCCCTGTCTCCTTCCCCCTCCTTCCCTTCTCTCTCTCTCTTTTCTTCCTTCCTTCCTTCCTTCCTTCCTTCCTTCCTTCCTTCCTTCCTTCCTTCCTTCCTTCCCTTTAGTGAGCTGTAAAGATCTTCCTACCTGCCTGCCAAATGCTAGGAACAGAACACATACCACCATATTCAACCATGCCTGGCTTTTTCTATGTGTAGTCTGAGAATTAAACCCGAGTCCCCATGCTTGCGTGGCAGATGCAGACTAAGGCATCCCTCTAGCCCTGAAGCTTTTCATTAATCATCAGAAATCATATTTATTCTTCATCTTCAACTTAAAACCGATTTTAGATTTTGAACCACTAGAGCTGTGTGATGATAAAACTCTTTTTAAAAAATAAAGTTAACCAGCTTCAGGTATTTTATTATAGAGAATAAAACCAACAGTAAACAAATTAATATATTCCCAAACTTGTGAGTGTGACCATATTTGGAGAAAGCATTTTTGCATATGGAATTACATCAAGGATCTTTGGATGAGATCCTCCTTTGTGCTTACTTAGATGAGCTCTAAATAGATGTCCCAACGAGATCCGGAAGAAAGGAAGACAGTGATGTTGGAAGAGGAGGGCAAAGGGAGGCAGAGAACAAAGTCACGCAACTGGAAATTCCAATTGCAGGGAAAGCCATGGAAAAGCTGGAGAGGAGTGGTAACTCTCCCAGGACATCTGGAGAGAGCCAGACAGCTGCTGGCTGTCCACGAGAGGGTATGAGAGGGTTAAAGTCACCACGTTTGTGGTAGTTTTGTTATGAAAGTGCTTTGAAGTCAGTACCTCTATTTAAGGAAACAATAAGTGAAATACAATAAGCCAGTTTTCTCATCAATGAATAATGCTAACATTACCTTAAAGAATTGGAAACGATGTGCTTTGAGAGGCCCCAAGAGGGAAGACGTTCTTTCGGAGTCTGTCCTGATTTAGCTCTAAGCCTCCCTGGTAGGAGTGGAGGGTCAGGGACATCTGGGAGAAGCCAGCACAGGTTCTGAATCACCTATATTGTTTTGGGTCTTGAGAGGTCACAGTCACCACACACTGGAGTTGCCAGTGGCAGTCTGGAACTGTATTAGTGAGGAGCCCACAGCCGTGTAAGCAGATCTCACTACGTGGAGTCACGTTTGGTGAATTGATCTGGGAGCCTGGGAGGCCCAGGGGCTGAAAGACACCACCTATTGAGGCTGTGTGAGCTGGTTAGCCATGGGGGAGCCATCCTTTGGGGTTAAGGCTGGAACTCTGAATTTTTGAGAGATTCTTTAGTAGTTGCAGAATGCAGTTGCTCCTCAATAGAGCTAAATACTGTAGTAGCTCCGAGGCAGGCCTGCCAATGAAGCTGCCAATGGGGTCTCTCCTGTGGGAAATAGGGGACTGTACTCCTGTGTGCCTCTGGTCATGTTTGCATTAACGGATCAATGTGAAAGCTCCTTTAATGTGGCTTCCTGTTTAGACACTTCATCTATTCTGTCCCTGGGTCATGCAACCACATGAGCATGCTGTAAATCATGCCTGAGCAAACTTTCTCTAGCACACGGGTCGCCCACCCAGGTGCCACCGTCCCATATAGGAATGCTAGTGAGCACTTATGCACTATATGGGGACACTTTCAGCCGCAAAACCACCAATGAGCAGCACCAGCGTGTAAAGACCAACGTATAAAGAGGCTTTGGAAAGAACACCCTCACCCTTCAGAGAGCCATAACCAGAGGGCAAAAGTGCTTTCATTCACCTCTGGGGACGCAAGCCTCATGTAACTCAAAATATTTTCACCTGCCTTTTTCTACAAATGCCCATGATCGTGCCACGAATCTCGATTTGGGGGCTTAGAAACACATTTTGGCTAGTAGGCAACTTTGCAAATGTGGAATCTGCCAATAATGAAAATTTGGTTTTCTTCTTAGGCTGTGTGAGATGCAGAAAGGAATGATTATAGTCTCTTAGTTTGGGAGTGTCACACTAGCTGCATGAGGTCACAGTCTCAACCAGGGTGACATGTCTCAGCACCCAAGGCCTAAAAGTCATCAGTCTGCCTAGACTGTGGATGGGAACCTTCAAATCCATGCATCAGAATATTTTTTCTTATTAACCTGTTTATCTTAGCTATTTGATATAGAACCAGAAAGCTAACAGAGACATTAAAATGATGGGCTTATATTTTCTTTTTATTGAAAATATATTCTTAACTCTTATGAAAATCCTGATTATAGTTTCTCCTCCCTCTACTCCTCCAAGTTCCTCCCCGCTCCAGATCTACTCCCTTTCTGTCTCTCATTAGAAAAGAAAAGGTGTATAAGAGATAGCAACCAAATATACCAAAAATAAAATATATAAGATAAAGCAAAAACTATAATATCAAAATTGGACACTGCAACCCGACAGGAGGAAAGGAGTCCCAAGAGCAGGGACAAGAGTCAGAGACCCCCTCGTTCTCACACTCCAGAGGGATGAGCCTATGTTTGCAGGTATTTTCCCCACTCCTTTTTCCTTTTTCATTGTTTGTTTTTTCTTTTTTTATCCATTCCTTTTTGCTCTTTTGAGACATAATATTTCTATGTAACCTACCTAGCCTAGAGCGCAAAATCTTCCTAGTAATAAGATACCTTCCAAGTAATAAGATAATAGAAACATTCCAACATGCCTGGCACATTTTTTCCCTAATTAAAAAAGGGCATTGCTTTACTTTGAAAAACATCCACATGGGGAGAGGAAATACGTTGGTTTTGGTGCTATAATAAGGTGTTTGGTTGAGGCATTGCTGAATAAAGTGGATGCCCTCTTATGGACAACACAAATTGAGCTTGATGGTTTAAAAAAGAAGACATTGTTGGGCAGGTTGGGAAGTGGGGATGAATCTAGGAGGAGCAGAGAGAGGGGTAAATAATCAAAACACACTGTATGAGATCCTCAAAGAAAATTTCTCAAATGAGAGAAAAAGCAGAAAGAGGGAGCAGGAAGACTCTTGTCAGAATTTCTGCAGCCATCTTTGCTGGAAGGCAGGGCCTGTGACAGAGCGAGGACTCTTGCACTGAAGATTCCAGCCCGCCTTCCAGTTGATGAACTGCTGGCCAGTAACACACTGGGCTGTCCCCAAGGAAAACAGGATATAGACCAAGGGACCCAAGTTTACCCCACTCCACACCCAATTTATCTTTCTCCCCTTGGTCCCCGACCTGTCTACTGATACTGTCTTATCATCTTAGATACTGGATCTGGGTGGGTACATTGCCAGCAGCTCCTGGAAATGATATCAGCCCAAGGTCCCTCTCTAGATTAGGTTTGGGACGTGGGCGACTTCATGGAAAAGGTTAGTTCTTCCGACACATCAGATTGAGTGTCCCTTATCCAAAATGCTTAAGAATAGAAGGGATTTGTGGAATGGACAAAATACGATAATTTTGGGATGGGACCTCTGCAAATATTGCAAATAACTTCTGCTGCCTATGTAAATTATATATGTATTTTAAAATTAGTTTTATACACTATTTTTAGCATACCTGTATTTCAACTAACAGCCTTTCTATGAGGTCAGGGATGGGGTTTTGCTCTAATGATGTCATGTGGATGCTCAAAACGTTTCTGGCAGGAGCATTTTATATCTATGGATCTGGAACGCTCAGTTCATATAGGAATCATATCGCGAGGTGGTGCTAGTGGGTGTGTCTTGGGGATGATTCTTTCTAGAGGACTAGTGTGAGGAGAAGATGAAGTCCAGAATGTGTCTTGTTGACATAAGCATTCCCTCATTACGGACCCCAATGAATCAGCCCCACGGTGATGGCAAGGCCTACAGATGTTGACAGTGTATGCAGAAAGTATTGACCACAGCTTCCTCCTACTGTAGCCTGAGACTGTCTCGTTACAGAGACACCCCCACCCCATACACACGCTGCAGATATTAACTAATCGGCCTCTCATTCAATATAATAGCCCACATCCTTGGGTGGCTATATATAATAAATGTGCTGGCAGCTGATTTATCTCCATCAGCGTGCATGGCCCACCCAATCTCAGCTTTTCTTCAGCCACACGCTCTACCACGGAGCTATACCACCTCACCAACCTCAGCTTTTTAGTACATGTGTCTGTTAGTTCTTCATTCCCCTCTCTTCACTCAAGACAAGCACACAGCCATGAAGGTCTTGGCAGAAGAGAATCCAGAATATGACTTTGGTTTTCATGATCTGACCTGGTGGTCCTGTTGGTCTCTACAGAGGCCAGGCAAAGCACAACCTGGCCTGCCATGCCGAAGCTGGCAAATGGAGATCACTCATCTGTTTATCAGTAACTCCTGGGTTGATTTAGAAAAGTGCATTCATGTGTGTGCATTCACACACACACACACACACACACACACACACACACATGCGCGCGCGTGCGTGCGCGCGCCCTCGCACGGGGGTGGGGGGGCTCATGATTTTTATAGTTTGATGACCTGGCTAAGAAAGTCATGGTGATAGAAATGAAGAGGTGGGAAAGAACAATCGTTGTTACAGAAAACAGTGTTTTGGATAAACCAAGGCAGGAGCTGAACTCAGTAGCAATGCAGATAAACGGGGGTGAGTGTTTGCTCCTCTCAGTACAGAAGCAGGAAGCTCTGTTCCCTTTCTGCCAGTTCTGGAGCCAAAGCAAAAGCTGCTCATTAAATAATGTGGTGGGAAGGAAACCCTGGAGCCAGGCTATCTAAGGGATTCTTAACTCCCTGCATGAAGTGGGCGAGGTGAGAAGCAAGTCAGCAATGAGCCTCAACATTCGGAAGATCTTCAGCTCTCGCCATTTGGATGCCACCAAGGTATGACTTTGGACTTTGTACCACGGTAGTGCATACCTTTCCGGGTTTGGGTTTGTGTGTGAACTATGGCAGGGAATCAACGCTGATTCTGATCTGTCACCTCGGCAGAAGTCATCAGCCTGTAGTCCAGTTTCCTCCCCAGGACACATGGATACAATATCCGGTCATCTCCCACCTCTGACAGAGGTATACCCTTAAAAGCTGGTGTTCTAGTTTGGTTTCTGCGACTGTGAGTAAACACTCTGATCAAGGGAAGGGAAGAGCTTATTTGGTTTCCATGTTCAGGTCAAAAGTCATCATTCAGGAAAGTCAGGGTAGGAACTGAAGTAGAAGCCATGGATGAACTCTGTTTGATGTGGGCTATTGCACATCAATCCTCCGTCAAAATAACCTCTCACAAACGTGGCAGCAGACAGATCTGATGGATCTAGGCCAGTAGTTCCCAGCCTTCCAAATACTGTGACCCTTTAATGCAGTTAGTTTCTCATGCTGTGGTGACCCCCAACCATAAAACCACGTCATTGCTACTTCATAACTGTATTTTGCTACTTTTTGAATCATAATATAAATATCTGATTCTCAGATTATCTGACATGAGACCCCCAAAAGGGTCACATCCCACAGCACAAGAACCGCTGATCTTGGCAGTTCCTCAGTTGAGACTCTTTCGCGTGACTTCAGATGTCGAGTTGATAGCCCAAGCTAACCAGGACAGTTGAGTTTTTATTCCTTGCAATAATGTGAAAGAAAAAAAAAGAAAGAGAAAGAAAGAAAACTTCATTACTATAATCATTAGTAAGCAATAGAACTTGACTCATTTCCTGAGAGTACCTCTAAGATCATTATATAGCTCTATGAAAGAAGCTTATGGTTCTTATTCTAGCCACCAATCAAATTTTAATATAACATAATAGTAGTATAATATGAATAGTGAACAAGATTCATGATAGGAAGATAAATACGTCCAAGAGCTACTTAGGGTAGCAAGAGGGTACTTAACACCTTCAAGGGAGCTTGGGAAGAGAGAAGGCAGGAAACTGCTCTGAGCGTGGGAGAGTGATAGGTCAGCCCGAGGAGGACCAGGGTGTAAAGTCCTGTGGCCACAGCAAGAGACCAGAACCTCAGCCCCAACTCCAAAGAATATCAAAGTCCAGTTCCTTCATCAAAGCCAGGAGAAAGAAAAGCAGGGCAGGGTGCTGCAGGAGAACCAGGAAAGAGAGGCTTGGGGTTGGGGGAGTAGGAGTGGTGGGGCAGAGTTTGGGGGAGGTGTCAAAGGATTGAGGAAGTAGGAAAAGCAGGAATGAGGAGAGGATGAAAACTGGGATTTTATAGTTTGACATTGTTCTTTGTGAATTCTGAAGTTAGAAACCCCCAGGGCACTAGGGAAGTAAGTGTTTGAAGCCAACTTGCTTAACAACCAACCTTCTTTAAAATGCCTCCTATTATGAGGGCACAGAGGAGAACAATTGCAGTTTGAATGTGAATAGCAGCCCCACAGGCTCCTAGGTTTGAATACTGGGTCCCAAGTTGGTGAAACTGGGAAGAATTAGGATAGCAAGGCTTTGTTGGAGGAGGTGTGCCACCAGTGGTAGTTCTGGGGTCTCAAAGGTTCATACTGATCCCAGTTTCTCTATCTCCTACTCAAGGTGTGAGCTCATAGCTACTGCTCCGATGTCATGCTTGTCTGTCTGCGACGAGGCTCAGCTCCACGATGACCATGGACTCCAGCCCTGGAAACCGTCGCAAGCAAACACTTTCTTGGTCGTTGGTGTTTGATCACGGCAATAGAAAAGACAAGAGCATGTGACAACTGGTTCAGAATTTGAGAATGGTTTTATGCATGTGCATCTGAGCGTTGTCTGAGCATGGGCGACTCTGGAAAAGAACTAACGGTTCTCTGCCATAGAGAACCGATTTCTCCACAGATGCTAACAGTGTACGAACAGGTTGATGCGTTTGTGGAGACCACCTTTTGGAGCTGAGCCATAGTAACTGTTGGCATCATTCACTTTAGGACAGAGTCCTTGGCTCTCTTGATACACTTCCAGGTAAGCAGTCCATAATCTCATGGTAAACTTCCACTCTGAGTTCAGGGACGAGAGACAGACAAGCATAGTCTTTCCTGCACATGGGCCAGGTGAATCCACTATATCAATGCTACTTTGAGGACCCAGATAACGGAAAGAACATAATGCTTGTTAAAATCGCTCATCCTCTAGTGCCAATAGGCCCCAAATCCTATGACCAAGTGCACTCCACCCAGAAGGGCAGAGTGGTCTCAGAAAACAGCAAGGGTCACCCTTCTGCTTCCATCCCTAAGCTGTCTCCAGGTGTTTGGTGCCCCTCCAAACTCGCGCATTCAGAGCTGTTGCCCTGAGGGATGGCAGGGCAGTCTTCAGGTCTCCTGTGAACTTGAGAGGGGTGAGGAGCCACACATCTGCAGCACTTGCTGGGTGCAAACGTGTGCCTGGCTCGCTAGTGCGTGAGCAAAAGTTGTGTGCCCTGCATGTGGGTGCAGGGTTGGGCATGTGTGTGCCTTGCACACACACGTGCCTCTCAGGTGTGTGGGCGGGGCATGCTCCTATAAAAGGTCTGCGAACACCTGGTTTTCCGGGGCAGGTGTGTGCCCCCAAACCGACTGCTGAAAATAAACGCAGCTCCGCTTTCCAGCTAGGAAAATTCACATGCATCCAGCTGTGTCTTTGTCGCTCAGAGAACTTTCTAGCTGCAGATGAATGGCTTGAGTTTTGGCCTCAGCTCAGAGATTCCCCAACTGAGATCCCATCCTGACGACAAGTGATCTCCCTGCCATGAGTCCACTTTACAGCTGAACAGTCCTCACGACTAGGACTCCAACCTATTTATTTTCAGCTCCCTTTGCTGAGCAGTGAGCCTTCCTGGCATTCATTTCTAAAATGCTCTGTGCGTGAAGCTGTGATGTTTGGGAAGATACAGCATGGCCAGAGTTTGGTTCAAACACATAGGTTTCACCAATGAAGTACAAGCAGACGTGTTCTGAGCTGTAATAGACACGCTGGGTCTGTGAGCTGCAGTACAGCCCAGGCATAGCAAAAAATCTAGGGTCACTGTCCAGGAAAAACAAGCAACAACACTTTTTTTTCCAATATTAAGTTTAATATTGTAGACATCTTTCTAGTAAATGTGGGAAGCAGAGCTTCCTATGTGGTCACAGGGCCAAAACTCTCTGGATTTCCTTGCATGCCAAGCTGGAAAGTGGAGCTGCGTTTATTTTCAGCAATCGGTTTGGGGGCACACACCTGCCCCGGAAAACCAGGTGTTCGCAGACCTTCTATAGGAACATGCCCCGCCCACACACCCGAGATGCACGTGCGCATGCTGTCGAATGGTCTTAAAGAGGATTTCAAATAACCGTGCCAGGCACTGTGGTTTGGTCCCCAGTGAAGATAGTACATAAGTTAACTGCCAAATCTCCAAACCACACATTAGGCACTCACTAAACGCCTGTGGGCCGACAAAGCAGCCTGGCGTGTTTCTCCCTCCTTCATAGACAGTATACAAAGGTCTGGCTGCCGAAAATACATAAGTACCGCATACCATCAGACTACTGTTTTAGGAAGCCTGAGGTTGGGCAGGGAATTCAGAACTTTACTCATGGGCTCAAAGACTTCTCCTGAGTACAGAAAGGGAAGGAGTGGATTTTCAAAGGGGTTTCTACAGGAAATCCTGACATACAGGGTTCCAGAGATGACCCGGGTGTGTCTGCTGCAGTAAACCCGTGTCTCTGTCACTATATTCTACATAGAAACCCAGAAGAGTAGTTAATATTTAAACATCACCCGGTGCCTTTTTAATGAACATGTGGTAAGAGCAAAAGTATGTGATGCACGAGGTGACTGGAGGTATAGACTCTTCCACACGGTATAGAAGGCTTTGTCTGTGACAGCAGTTCTCAACCTGTGGGTCGCAGTCCCTGAGAGGGTCAAACACCGCTTTCCCAGAGGTCACATATCAGATAACCTACATACCAAATATTTCCATTGTGATTCATAAGAGTAGTGAAGTTACAGTTATGAAGTAGCAACAAAAGTGATTTTATAATTGGGAGTCACCACAACATGAGGAACTGTATTAAAGGGTCGCAGCCTGAGGAAGGTCGAAAGTCACTGTTTTATGAGGACATGATTGTTCTGCAGAGAGGAATGGGCTTACACTTGGGACAATAAATGGAGTTCAAACCAGACTGTGGGAATAGGACAGACAATTCAAGCTGAGGTAGGTTGTCATAGCCATGGATTTTGAGTGAATGTCTTGAGAGGCATTCACCAATAATACAAGCAGAAGATACACCCGCAGTCTAATGCAGATATTCAAATTTAGTGCCATTGGGTGGAAAGTTTTAGAAAAAAATTGTTATAGAATTTTTCTTTAAAGCAGTTTGTCAGATTGTACTGGCAACCCCATGGGTGGTGGCTAGGCAGAGAAAATTAAGGAACTGTCTACTAGACGAACAGTCCAGGTACACTCAAGTGTTATTGACGGAGTACCTGAAGTTCGAATAGCTATGAAGTCTTTCAGGCTGAAGATTGCTCCAAATTGCTTAGTGGACTTTAGGAGGGCATCTAAGCAGTGCATTTGGAGAAATTATAATTTATTAACTCAAGAATCTTCTCAATCTAGAATTAGTTGTTATGTAAGTGGATGCTAACAATTGCCGGCACTCAAATCCTGGCTCTGCCTCTTTCGAGCCATGCGAAGAGTTACTCACCTAATTTAATTTAATCCCCAGTGTGGCTTTTTTTCATCTGCAAAACAAGGAAGATGATACGTACTATGATGATTAAATAAGTGATGCAAACATTGTCTGAGACCATGCCTGGCATATATTAAGAGCTGAATAAATGCTAGCTATTGTTATTCATATTATATTTTCTTTCCGTCCCTGAAATAATAATTCCCTTAGGCTGTTTGGAAGGGCCAGCAAGGCTCTGTTTTGTGAAGACATTCTAAAAGAGATAATTAAATCTGGTAAATAATAACTTGTAAAATTTGAATATTTTAGGTTCCCAAAGTCAATAGCTTGTCATATAAAAGAATAAAATAGAAAAAAGTGATTTTTTTCTAATTTGAAGCCCTATAAAATTGGTAGCAATTTCACGATGAGAACATATCATCATCGGATATTCATCAAGTGACATTCTAGCTTGTGGATTCTGGGAAGGCACTCACTCTGTCATTTCTTTGCTTCTTAAATACTTTGTGAGTCCTGCTCCTGCCTGGAGCTTGCTTGAGAGAGTGTTTAATTCATCCTTCCATTCCTGGCACTCTCCAGAATAACGGATACACAGAAAGCCTCAGTAACTGTTTCTTAGTGAGCCGGCGCTCTAAGTCAGGGTTTAAAAAATCTTGCTAAAATAAAACCCAAAGCTCCGTGGAGAGTACAGAACAGAATTTCTCAAAGAGGTTTAAGACACTGGCTTTACTTCCAGTCTAGAGGGATGTTTTAAAATGTAGTGTATTAATAGAAAAAATTGAGGTATGGCAAAGGCCAATTGATTAGGGGCTATTTTCTGCTGAATACATAGTTTACCCTGCCCCCAGTTCCAAGAGGGAGGTGCACTTTGCCAGAGAGGGACTGTGAAGAAGCACCAGGTCAGCTGGGAGTTGGAATGGCAGGTGATTTAAGGCATGCGGGTGAAATAGGGCAAGCAGGCTTAGCACAGCTAGTTTAGATGCCTTCAGGATGCTCTGGAATATCATGATGCTCTGGAGTATGCAGCCTGTCTCTGCTCGTTAACGATCTGGTCCTGGAGTGATTAGAACAGATGGCAAGCAGTCCAGAGTGCAGGGAGTCCCCAAGGGAGGAGGAATCTTTTGGAAGCATCTTCCAAGGAGAGTCGTTCCCTATCTCCAGGAGTTGGAGGATTCTGGGAGCAGCAGTGTCTCCAGGGTCAAGCAGGTACCAGTGGTCAAAGCATCACATTACAGAATGTTGAGCAGCATGGTGATGTGTGGCAATGTCAAAATTCAGAGAGAAAGTACCATGCAGGGCAGGGTGAGTATATGCCAGCAAGGCTTGTGGATAAAGGCTTTAGCTAAGAATATTTCTAAGCATAAACAGGCCAGTCTTGGAAAAGAGGGGAGGCAAAACTGGGGAAGCGGGCAGGTTTGCCTTTCTATTCACCTCGAAAGCTCTCCGAAAGCCCCAGGCTGCAGAGCTCCAGAAGAAAGCAAGGGCTGAAGCTGTTTCAACATAATGTCTAAGGATTGGCCTGTGTTTCTAAGAGAGAGGGGGAGAAAACGTCGTCTTCCTTTTGTCTGTTTGGCACGGTCTCTTAATTAATGTGGAAGAGTTAGAGACATGTGTACATAAGCCTCATGCACACAGTAGCGTATAAAACTGCAGTATGTCTTATCTCTGAGGTATTGCACAGGGATGTTTGGGCTTTCATTCCCTAGTCAATGCTCATCTCATTAGATGAGAAAAACAGCAGAGGAAAAGTCAAAGCAAAAACATCCTTTGTGTGGCAGGAGCGCTGCAATCTTCCTCCATGGCATTGTATGGGGTGGGGAAGGGGGTGGGACTGAGGCCTGTAAACAGGAGTCTGAAGTCTGTCATCCATGTGGGATACGGGCCTATGGTTTTGGTTTTTGGTTTTTGTCCAGCAAATATCCCACTGGACACATTTTGTGCAGATCACTTTGTGAACAGTAAATTGAGCTAGGTGAAGCTCTCTCCTCTAAGCAGGACCAGATCTAAAGACACAGCAAGTTTATCTTACAATAAGATAAATATTTTGAGGAAAATGGGCAGGGGAGAGAGAGAGAGCAAGCTGGGATAGGGAGGGAGGGAGGGAGGAAGAGATGAGCGAGGCCAGCTTAGGGAAGTTGGAACGGATTTCTAAGGCATTAGTATTGGGCCTGGGGCAGGTAGGATGGATGAAAGGATCCAGCTAAGCTAAAAGCTGGAGGGAAAATACTGCAGGCAGAGAAAAAAAGATAATGGCAGGGAGATGGTCCCCAAGCAAAGGAAGGAGCTGGTGAACCCGAGATGGTCCAGGTAGCTGGAATAAGGCCTCAGGAGTTGTGATGGGAGCGAGTGTCCTCATTACTCTGCAACATAACAAGTCATGTAGCCGCCCGGTAGTTTAAATAATAAGCTTGGCCTATTCTTGGGCTCTGCGAGTCGGGAACCAGGCAAGATTTGGCTGGTAATTCCTTTCAGTATTGGCTGGGTCATTTATTGGATTCAGTTGGTGGTTGGTCTAGTGGGAGCTGGGCAATGCCTGATTCACTCAGGTTTGCTCTTTAGTTGGTGTGGTATTTATTATGCCAACTTAGCTGGGTCCTGGTCCCTGGCATTTGGTCAAGCATTCTTGGTGTTCCTGTGACGGTATGTTAACACTGAATTTGGTGACATCAGATGAAAGCAGGTTGCCCTTTATAGTGGATGACGTCAGATGAAAGCAGGCTGTCCTTCACAGTGGTGATGTCAGATGAAAGCAGGCTGTCCGTCATGGTGGATGACGTCAGGTGAAAGCAGGCTGTCCGTCATGGTGGATGACGTCAGATGAAAGCAGGCTGTCCTGTGGCGCGCCCCCTGACCAGCAGGGGAAGAAAGACCACCGACACGAGGATTCTTCTCTGATCACGCTTTTAATGAAGCCTGCTTGGTTGAGGGAGAGCTGGAAGTGAGGGGCCCCCCGAGCTGGGAGGAGTGGCGGCTTATATGCAGGCTGAAAAGATGTTCCCCCCTAACAGGACACTAGTCAGGCTAGGATTGGTGCAAAGCTGTTGCTGGGCAAACTAAGGCAAGACTCGCGCCAAAAATAGAATTGCTTATCTTGTTTACCACGCTTCTCAGCGCCATCTTGTAATGGCGGATCTCAAACACGTGTGGATCCCCACACTGTCCGTCATGGTGAATGACGTCAGGTGAAAGCAGGCTGTCCGTCATGGTGGATGACGTCAGATGAAAGCAGGCTGTCCGTCATGGTGGATGACGTCAGGTGAAAGCAAGCTGCCCTTCACAGTGGATGACAGAGCATTCACTCTGCCCCTCATCGTGGGTGTGGGCCTCATTTCTTCTATTGAAAGCCTCAGTAAAGCAACTGGTCTTTCCCTACAAAGAAAGGGTTCTGTTGGCCTTAAGACGTGAAGAACTACAGCACTACTCTTTCTTGGGGCTTAGACTGGCCCACCTTTAGGGCTGTAGCAACTCGCTTCTTACGTAAGTCTCTTTGTACAGATACGCACCTCCTGTTGGTCCCGTCACCACCGTAATAGAGTTAAGGTGAATGGGAGCCTCAGCTGTTCATAGGAAGCTTGCATGTAGCTTCACATGCTTTTCTTTCCCCTTCATGGCTTCTTCCCTCCTCAGTTGCTTCCCACATGTACTTCTCAAGTGGCATTTCCCAGAGACAAGGCAAAAACTGCACTGCTTATTTGTGACCTAGCTAGAAATCAACCTACTGTCATCTCCATTGTATTCCATAGGCCAAAGCAGACCGTATTTAGTTACATAGGTCAAGTTTAGCTCAGTAGCTGAACCAAGAGTGCAGGGCCATGTTTTATAAGTGCTACAGACCAACCAGTCATATGTGATGTAATAGACATGCACACTCACACATATATCCCATAATATATAGTATGAAAATAACAGAAATAGCAGATAGGAGAACATGGGTTTTACTGTGCTTCCTAATTGTAGGGCCCAGGCCAGCGGTTTCTGACTCCTCTTGGTGCGTTAGTGAAAAACTCTCTTGAGTGTGTGGAGGTGTGGGGAAAGGTGAGACGCGTTCTCTGAGCCGTTTCTCAATGAGCCTTTCTCCCCCTATAGTCACAAATTCAGTCCCAACTGTCACTTCTTCATATGAACTGTATGGAAAACACTGTCATTATCCGCACAGACTTTCCTGCTCCTTATGTCTCTCGTCCCTTGCTACTGTTTAATCCCAGGGAGTATTTAGATGGCATCGTGACATAGCTGGGCTCTTAAGGATGTGAAATGCAGCCAGAATCCTGCCAGGCAAGATTCTTCCTTTATTGTTAGCTTACAAAAAGCAATACTTTCAAGCTTTATTACAGCTTCCCAAGAAGGATGCTTAATGTGACTATGCCAAGACTTTCAGTAGACATGGTCTTGTGTGCTGACATTACGGGATGTGTTTCAGAGACGAGAAAGCCTTTCTTCCTCCATCAGGCAGCAGTGGTACCTTGAAAGGGTGACAAAGGAAAGCCTGTTCAAAACCCTGTGTGGCCAACTCTAATGACATTGACAAGAAAATAAGTTTTTAAAAAGCTTGTTTTTCCTGGCCAAATAAAGACCCTTGAGGATTCTTTTCTTTTCCCATTTTCCACAGAAGTCCGGAGTTGTGGTCTGTTGTCAGCACCGATGAGCAAGCCAGGCAGTAAGTAAATGCCTTTTGAAAGAGAAAAGCAGTGTGGGACCTCGTGAGGAAGTGTTAGCTAGCGTCACCATGTTTCTCTTCAATTTAACAGCTACTGCTGGAAATCAAGTTGTTTGAGCAGAATGGTCAAACACCATCGGGTGAGGCATGTGTGCTTTGTGTGACAAGAGACCATGGGATATTGTTTTGATTCGTTTTTATTATTTGTCCTTAAAGTATACAGCATAATGTTTGATACATGCAATCCGGTGAAATGATTACTTTTCTCCAGCAAATGAACACATCTACCACAGTTCCGTGTGTGTGTGTGTGTGTGTGTGTGTGTGTGTGTGTGTGTAGGGGGAACTGTCCCTAAAATCTCTCCTCTCTGTGACTTTTAAGTAATGTTGCTAGCCATACTCCTTGTCCTCGTTTGGTTTCTGCTGCTGTGATAAATGATAAAACAACACAACCAGAAACTTGGGGAGGAAAGGATTCAATTTAGCTTCTATCACAAAGCAAAGTCAGGGCAGAAACTTAAGGAAGGAATTGAAGCTCTGGAGGAGTGTGGCTTACTGATTTGCTCTCTGGCTTGCTCAGCCTGCTTTTTATAGATAACTCAGGAGCGTCTGCTCAGGGCTAGCCCTACCCACTGTGGACTGAGTTCTTCCACGCCAATCATTAATTACGAAGATGCCTCACAGACTTGCCCTCAGGCGAATCTGACAGGTATCTTCTCATGTAAGGTTTCCTCCTTCCAAATGACTCTTCTTTGTCTGAAGTTGACAAAAACTAACCAGTACTCTCCTCATGCTGTCCACTACAGTTTGGAGCTTACATGGGTATCTGAGCTAAAGAATTAATTTAAAAAAATCAACCACAGGATTTATTAGGTACAATTAATATTTACCTAATAAATAATAGGTTTACAATAAATATTTACCTAAAAAATTAATACTTTTGCTATCTAATACTTTTATTAATTCTTTGGTCATTCCAAAAATGTTTTGATCATTTTTACCCTCTGCTTCTTCCCCTGACTTCTCCCTTCACACCTCCATCTGTCCACCCCCACCAACTTTGTGTGACTTTTCAGTAAGGACCTAGCCCACTCTGAACTGTCCATATCCTCCTGGGTGTAAGACTAGCCACTGCAGCATTGTCGACCTACTAGGCGCCGCTTAAAGAAACTCTATCCTTTGAGGAATCACCTGCTACACTTCTTGGTTAGGGCTGGGGGCTTCTAAACTCCCAGCTCCAGGCTAGAATGTTGAGTGGTTGATCTTGGGCAATCCCAGCTCTTGTCTGTCATGTCCAGAAGACACTGTTTTAGTCCTCCCTAGTCTTTGACTTGTGTGTCCTTTCTGTTCCCTCCTTTGAGATGGTCCCTGAGTTGAGTGTATGTGTGTGTGTGTATATGTGTTTGTGTATTGTTTGTTTGTTTATGTATTTGTGTGTGTATTGTTTGTTTGTTTATGTATTTGTGTGTGTGTATTGTTTGTGTGTTTATGTATTTGTGTGTGTGTGTGTGTGTGTGATAGGTGTCCCATCTGTGACTTGTCTCTCCACTGACTTTCTGTATTACTGAATTTCTGTATTAACCACTGACTACTATGCAAAGGCACTACTGTGATGAAGGCTGAGAGTCACACTAATCTATGGATGGAGAAATACAAATTTAGAAAGTAGTTTAGTACTATGCCAACTTAGTAGAATAATAACCGCCAATTTGCCCCTGTGGCCTGTGAGTGTGCCAGCCATGGGTTCTTGCCCAGACCAGCAGTTTCAGACTGGTGTTTCCTCCTAGGGAGTGAGACTTAAATCCAATCAGAAGATGTTTTCCACTCTTCAGATCATCCACGCCATGATAGTACCCAGAGCATATCTCTCCGTGCTGGCCACTACTGTTGTTCACAGGGTTCACAGTTGCAGAAGAACTTTTGAAAAATTAACTTATTATATGGAGTTATGAGGGTGACAAGGCCTTCTGCCATAGCCCTCTGTTGGAGGTAATGCGCACAAAGTACACAGTGACACATCTGTCGTCAGCTTCATCTCCCCTGTGACTGCCCCTCTTTCGGGAAGTCCCTGTAGTAAGCCATACCTAGCTCCGTTCCCCTCCACTGAAGCCAAGGCCTTGCTCTCCGAAGTTGCTTCTCAGACTGAAGGGCCTTGCATCCCAGTGCAGCAGCTTTTAGTGGGGGACAAACTCTTCACTCAGAAGTAAGTCCTGGTGCCTTTGAAGAGTTCTCTTTCTTGCATGGGAGGGATTTCTAGGGCTCCCAAGTCACTCTTGTTTTTTTTTTCTTCTTTCCTTTTCTATTCTTTACTTTTCTTGTTTTCTTTTATTTCTCCTTCCCCTTTTTAAGAGAGGGTTTGTCTGTGTAGCCCTGGTTGTTTTGGAACTCACTGTGTACAATAGGCTGACCTCAAACTCACAGAGATCTGCCTGCCTCTGCCTCCCAAGTGCTGGCATTAAAAGTGTGTGCCATCACACCCGGCCCCAAATCACTCTTACATCATCATATCTGTGTTCATTCAGCAAAGATCCTTCTTTGTATTAGGTGGCAGACACACTATTTCTGACTTCCATTAGTTTAGGAAAGTAGCTAATTTTGATACCATGTCATTGGTCCATTGCTCCCACGAATAGTGTCCTCAAAATCTGACTACACTTTCCTGTCCATAATACCGCCTGTGTTCACCCAATATTTAGCCTGAGATAGAGGTGGGCTTTTGGCAATAATCCCTCACCTCAAGAAAGCTGGTTTGCCCACAGATTGAGGGAACCTCACCTGGCTATGTTTGGAGAGTCTGGAAGGCCTAATGAAACTTAGAAACCTAATGAGAGGGTAGAGCGACTGACAGTGTCTCTCTTGACATTTGGGGACAGAATTCATGTTTTCTAATCTACAGATCATTACAATTCAAAAACATTTGCACAACCTTTGCAATATTTAACCCGCCAACCCAACAGGATTGACGATCACCATGGAGTGTCTGTGAGGGAGTTTCTAGGTGGGGTTAGCCAAGGTGGGAAAACCCACTCTAAACGCAGGTGGCCGCCATGGACTGCTTCTCAGACAGAACAGAAAGGAGAGAGTGAGCTGAAGTGAGCATTCGTCTCTCTCACTCCCTGAGTGGCACATACAATATCACCAGCTTCCTCACCTCCCTGCCACTGTGCTGTCCCGGCCATCATGGACTATGTCCTCATCCTGAGCCAAGACAAACCCTTCCTTCCTTAAGTTGCTTTTACCAAGTGTTTTATCATAGCGAACGGGAAAGCTGCCAATCTTACCTTCTTCCAGCATTGATGGCGTATCTCCAATTTCCCTCCTGTTTTGTGAGGGATGGAACTGGTGGGCAGCTCAGCAGGTCAGATTGACTAGCTTTGTGAACTTGAAAGATATAGAAAGCCTTCCAGAAATCAGTTCTCTCTTGGAAACTGGTGTAGTTCTTAGGGAAAAATTAAGATAATGACAAGTGAACATGCAAAAGACTTCTATCAATTTTAAAAGTGAGTGGAGTAAAAGTTACCCGAATAAAAATAATGTAAAGATAAATTGATGCGCAGTTATGACCCAATCTCAATCTTTTCATGGGCCTTATATTCTAGGGCCACTCAAAGAGTACCCATGTGTTTGATTCCCGAGTGGCACTAGGCTCACTGTGCCTGTATTTGTGACTTTCCCAGACCCGCTGTGCATAGTTCTTCCACACTTGCCAGATGGCCAACACTGCCATTCGAGCTCGGTGGAAGCCGTTTTCTTCTGGCCCTTTCGCTGTACTGTTCCTTCTGTCTCCGATGCTGTTCCAGGCACATGCTCTCTCCCTGGCCTTTGCAAAACTGGGTCCTTACTTATATGGAAAGGACCCCTCAGGATGAAAAGCATGGCTCCTGCTAGCCTCATCACCATGCACCACAGACATTTTTCTTTCATAACCGTTTTCCCAACTTGCAATGAGACATGAAAGTAGATTTTTTAAAAAAAAATGTATGCTTGGTTAAAACCTTGTAGTACCACGAGCCACAAATCACAAGTGCATGTAATGAGAAACCTTGAGAGAAAGAGAAGAGATTGACCCAAAGGCTGCCAACAAGGCTGGAGCACATTTTCAATCAGAGACCAGAAAGGCAGAAAGAATAGGGCAGGATCAGGTGAGATGGAAGGACCATGAACGCTCGAGCGATGCATATTTGCAATGTCGTCTTGATGAAATTGAGTTCTTGGTCAGTCTCTTTGGCACAAAGAGCTGAAAAGGTCTCCATCTGTATTTTGAGTGTAACTATAGAAGTTTATTGTTGCCTCTGAGGAAGCACGGATTGACCTTGAGGCTATTCTGATGGCTGAAAAGCTCGCTCACCAGGTTTGTGACGGGGAGCTCTATTTACTGACGGTATGTTTATCTTAGAAAATTGCCCGTGTTAGGGTGTTTGTGGTGGAAAATTGGATTTAATCACCTTGTTGTGTTGTGCGCTGCAGGGCTGTGATGAACAGCTTACTAATGCTCTTCGACATGGACCCCAAGCTAGGGACAGAGTCGAGTTCCTTTCCTAATCCCTGCAACTTGTACTTGATACACATCTACCGTGAGCCAGGCTCAGTTTAAGACACTGAGTTTGAACAGAGTGATGTGTTACTGTCCATTGCTGAGTCACAAATACCTACAAACCTACAAGCTTAAAACATTAAACAATTACTTCAGTTTCTAGGTAGGGACTCTAGACATGCCTTAGCTGGGTCCTTTGTGGCAGGGTCTCTCATAAGCTCAAGGTGGTGGTGAGGTATGTGTAAACTTTAGGCAAGAGTGGGTGTGGCTATTCATTTAAATTAGTATTTCACGGATTATTTCCTGGAGCGGGTCTCAATTCTTCTCCTGATGGGTTGCTAGTACACATAGATCGTAACATATAGTAATCTAGTTAGGGTTTGGTCAACTTGACTTAAGCTAGAGCCCAGGAAACCTCCATAGAGAAAATGGCCCTTCAGACTGTCCCATGGGCAAGCCTGTGAGGACATTTTCTTGATGAACGGTTGGTGTGGAGGGACCTCGCCCACTATGGGTGATAGCTCTCCTGGTCAGGTGGCCCTGAGCTCTCTGAGAAATCAGGCTGAAGAGGCCATAAGAGCAAACTGATAACTAGTGTTCCGACATGGCCTCTGCTTCAGGCCCTGCTCCCAGGTCCCTGCCCTGATTTCTTGCCAAGACATCACATGGATTACAGCATGAAAATTCTGCGCTGCTAGAACCTCTTTCCACCTCACCTAGCATCACCAGTCAAGCGATAGAAACCCTAACTGCGGCACACAGGTTTGTTCAACATGAGAGCGTCTTTCACCAAAGCCAGGAAAAGGGCAGGAAGGGGGTGTTGAGATGGAAAGATACTGAGAACACAAGAATGAAGTTTTGGTCTTAACCAGTAGCTGTGTTTTGTTTTTGTTTTTGTTTTTACTCTTTGACTCTTTGGGAGAATATCACCCAGCTCCCAAATAAATACATAGAGACTTATCCTTTCTTATGAATATGTACCCTTAGCTTGACTTGTTTCTAACCAATATTTCTTAAGTTATCCCGCCTGCCTTTTACTTTATTCTATATACAATTCTTTACTTCTTATGCTGTAGCTGGCTGTGTGGCTGGTTGGCTGACCTCTGGTGACCTCTTCTTCTTCTCCTTTTCTTGTTCCCCCTCCTTCTTCTCTATTTTCTCCCTGTTTATTCTCTCTGCATGCCAGCCCGCCTATTTCTCTCTCCTGTCTAGCTATTGGCTGTTCAGCTCTATCTTAGACCAATCAGGTGTTTTAGACAGGCAAAGTAAGACAGATTCACGGAGTTGAACAAATGTAGCATAAAAGAACGCAACACATCTTTGCATCGTTAAACAAATTTTCCTCAGCATAAACGAATGTAATACATCTTCAGCTAATATTTCACATTAGCCCAATCATGAAAGAATCATCCTACAACCTTTTTCTCTTCTTTACTCATCGGGAAGGGCATCTGAGTAGGAGCTAACTCTTTGAGTACCTACTTCTGAGTCTACCCACTATGAGCATTGAACGGAACAAAGCACCTGCTCCATAGAGCTTATGTCCAAGAGCCATGCAGACTGTATTAGCATCGTTTATCGGGAACAGCATCCTACCGGCCCATTTGAGAAAAAAACATGTTTCATCCTTCTAGCAGAATTGTTACTGCATGCCATGGGAAGAGTCATTGTTTTGAAGTCAGGAATCAGATTCTGTCTACCCTGAAACCCTCAGGGGTCTGCCGTTGAGCTTCAGAACTAAAGGATGCATATTGAGCCCTCAGAGTATCTCTCAACAGAGCTGCAGGGATCAGGGGGACAGAAAAGAAGCCCGAGTGAGCCTTTGGTTCCCCTGCCTTCACTCTAGTTGAAGATCTGTGTTGGAGGCCCCTGCTTATGCAGAGAGTAACCATGTTGAGGGAACTTAAGCTTAATTCATTGTCAGTTCTATGTCACCACAGTCTCATGCCTTCATATAGTCGTTTAGCCAGGTTTTCTTCTCTGTGGAGAAGTGTTTGGTTTGTGTTTATGTTCAAACACTGTTTGAAATGCTTTTATTAAGTGACTCGCAGGGGACACAGAATAAACTGTGGTTTCAAAACCTGGACATTGAAGCGAAATTTTAGAGGCTGTGATAGGAATCAGTATGGGGTAGGAAAAGAGAAAGAGAGAGGAAGGAAGGGGGCAAAGACATTGGGTCTCTCACTAGACTTTTTCCTCTGAGGAAAAACAAAAACAAGCCTCCCAAGCAAACAAACCCAAACATATTTTAACAAATCTTGACTTTTGCACCAGTATGGATTTAGATTTTTTTTTTTATTTTAAAAGAAATACTGATGGACTGTGTTCAGGCTTGAAGAGTATACATATCTTGGATCTTTGGTGGCAGAAAAATCAATTGTTAAACCCATAAGCAGGACTGTGAATATGAACAGTGAACGCTGCTCACAGCCTAGATAGCCAGCTGATGCCCCACCCCAGATACCAGGGTATTTGCAAATACTATAAACTAATGTGAATTCCTGCCACAGCTGGAAAAAGACCGAGGTCCAGATGAGCAGCTGCCCTGAGACATTAGGAACTAAAAAGCAAAGATGTCTGTACCCTAGCTGCCAAGATGCAGATTCACCCCCTGACAATGCAGCTCTAGGCTGAGGACACAAAAGGTTTTATGCAATTTCTTTATGAACTTTCTGTTGATGAAGCTGGTTCTTCCTCACAAGGACACTCCTCTCTGAGTGGGAATTTTTATTGTCCTGTTTCCACTGGCTCTGAGTTCTATTCCCTTGGGTTGTAGGGATAGCATATCAGAAGAACAGAGAACAGAAAGCAAGACAACTAGGGATGTGAACATTAAACTTGTAATTCATGAGATAATAGCTTTAGGAGACTCAGCTCAAGGAGATGGAAGATAGTTCCAGAACCACATAGTTCATAAACATACAAACTAGAGCTCAAGCTGCTAAATATACACTTTTCACCACCTTAAAAAGACTACTCAGAAAATATGTTTCGAATGCATTCATTTCTAAAAAAAATTACCTATTTTATTTTTGATTATGTGTATATGTATGGGTTTGTGCACAAGACTGAAGGTTCCAGCAGAGGTTGGAAGAGGATGTTGGTTCCCTGGAGCTGCAGTTACAGGCTGACCCCCGTGGGTGCTGGGGAATGAACTTGGGTTCTCTGCCAAAACCCTAAAAGACTTGGGTCTTTGGGGGGGGGGGGAATCATATGTTGTCTGGTGATGAACATTTCAGTGGCACTGCCTGCTTCCTTCACACCCCCTGAATTCTGGTGCAGCCTTCTCATTGGGTTCTTCGGGTCTGAGATTGTGCCCCCACCATTTCTGTCATCCTGGGAAGATACACACGAGGGCCCAGATGCTCTAATCTAGTAACTGTGCAACTTTTAGAGCAGGAAGGGGGTTTTTGTTCCTTGGAAAAATATGGTCCTAGGAGTTGTATTTAGCACGATTGTAATGAACTAATTGGTCTATAGCCTTTCTCATAAATTAATCAAGTTCTCCTTGCTTTTATTAGTTAATTTTGTTCCTCTGGGAATAAATCCTTCCTAATTAGAACATGTGTCTGAACTTTCAAACAATAATATGACAAACGAGGAGACGCAGTTATGCTAATTTGCAGCGTCTCCTTCACTAAGTATCATTTGATGCTATAAAAGGACCGGCGGGTGCCCCTCCCCATTCTTCCCTAAATGTGTTCGTGTGCTTTCGGTTACCTCACTTCTTGTGGAACAAAACAGTTTTGCAACCCGTAGCTAGCACCCATTTCCACAAAGCTTCCTGTAATGCGTAGGTCAGTCGTGGTGGCACGCCCTGGCAGGCCCAGCACCTGCGAAGCTGATGCGGGAGGAGGCGAGCTGCAGGCTAGCTTGGGATATACATGGCAGAGCTCTGACTTAAAATTAAGGGGAAACATGTCCTGTAACTTCTAACTTGGGACGTTGCTCGGGAACATAAAGGGGACACATCTTCCCCTGAAGACCAAAGAACAGAAACCTAGTGCTGCTTCGGTTGGACATCCACCCTCATTTTCCTTTTATTGAAAATAGATTTTTTCCCCCACGTAACATAACCTGATTACAGTTTCCCCTCCTTCTACTCCTCTCCTGTTCCCCACCCCTCCCATTTGGATTCAATCTTTTTCTGTCTCTCATCAGAAAACAGACAGACTCCTAAGGGATTATAATAAAATAAGAAGATAAAAGAGACAGTTGCACCTCAGACAAAACAAACAGAAGGAAACGAGCCCAAGAGAAGGCACAAGAATCAGAGACCCACTTATTCACACACTCAGGAATCCCATTTAAAAAAAAAACTAAACTGGAAGCCATAATAGATATGCAGAGAAGTTGGTACAGGCCTATGCAGGCCCTGTGCATGCTGCCCTAGTCTCTGTGTGTGCACATGGGCTTTGATAAGGTTAATTTAGGGAGATTTGTTCCCTTGGTGTCCCCCATCTTCTCCTACCCTCACACTCTAGTAACTAAAACAAGTTAACTTTATAAGACAAATTATCATCGACCCCCATAATATAAAGAGTTCTTAAAAACTGGTAATCCAGTCTTAGTTATAACTACTGATATAAAAAGCTGTACAGAAATTTAATACACTCTAGTGGAACATTTGTTATTTGTTCTTGTTTAATTTTTTGCTTTTGAGGCAGGGTCTCATTATGTAACCTTAGCTGGCTTTGTCTAGAACTCACAATTTAGATCAGGATAGCCTCTGACTCATAGAAATCCACCAGCCTCCACCCCTATCAGTGCTGGGATTAAAGATTTTTGCCAGCATGCCAGATTTTATCCAATGACACATTTTTAATTGTTCCAAAAGTTTCTTTCTCGGAATATTAGAAAATCAAGTAATTAACTTGTTAATTGGGTAGAGCTATTGAGGGGCAGTTATATGGTCAACACAGAAGTAGTAAGCAGATTAGACAGTGTTCAACACCAAACCTTCTAGATATAATAAAATAGAAACCCGTATTGCTGCAGCTCAGAAACCAGAGAATGTGGACAAGCAAGAGGGCGATCTGTAGCAGCCGGGAAAGAGACAATGACTATCATCTCCATGGCTCTTCATCACGAGCGTAATGTGTTTGCCAATAAGAGTAATTGAGAAAGCTGTCTAAACATAATCATCTGAAATAAGGAAGTAAAACGGTATCCTCCCTTATCTCTAACCCATGGCAGAATGAATGGAAGAATAGCTGCCATCCATGGAATCTTATTAGTTGGCAGGTCAGACAATGCCCAAAGATAGATTACCAGGACACGTGCAAACTAAAGCAAGGTAGACAATAAATAGAGGGGCAGACTCTGTTCTGGCTTGAATGAGAAGTGTCCCTCACAGCCTTGGGCTTTCAGATGGTTCTTTTGAGAGGCTCGGGGCCTCCTACCTGCATCTTCCTCTCTCTGCTTTGTGCTTTCTGTTCTCCTGGCATCCTGCTTGAGCCCATATCTGCCTGCTGGCTCTGCCCTGCCATTCTGCGCTCCAACCCTCCAGAACCATACACAAAAGTTAAATGTTTTTCTGTAAGTCGCTTTGGTCACGGTGTTTTATAACAGCAACAGAAAAGTAACGAATCCAGACTCCATACGTGCGGTTAACCGTATAAAAGAAAACCTCAAGGCACCAGAGCACAGTGATGCCCACAGCCTGTCTAGGGTACTAGAATGTGACATATACATCCTTAGAGAAAGGAGAGCAGCTGCAGCATGCTGCTAGGACCACAGGCTCAGGAAGTGGTCGTGTGCATCTGATTTAGTATACATATTTAACACAGAACACAGATCTATCTGGCAGGTACAGTGGCAATTTTTAAAAAGACATATTCCTAACCTACTTTTCACAGCGCTATTTTAAGAGTAAGTGGCTAAAAAAAGTTAATGTCATCAATACAGGCATACTTGGAAGAACTACATTATTAAAGAAGAATACCAAGCAGTTACCAAGAAGTATGGGGGATATGCAGAATACACACCCACAGAAACATGCATACATACACACACATACATACATGCATGCATGCATGGATATGTACATATATATACACACGCACAAATAAATGCATGCATGCATATACACACACATACAAACATGCATGCATACATACATGCATACACACACACTTTTGTGGGTTGACACCCACTGTTGTATATTTAGCTAAAAATAAAGTGAAAAGAAAGTTTGTATTGTTAAAAACGCTATCATCATTCAACTAGGCAAATCAGAATATCTATCATCTGTTTGTCTGCATGGCAATTGCTGTATTTTAAAGTAATGTAAGTATGAATTCTTACAGAAGAAAGTCTGGCTATGATATTTTACCATTGTTTTTCCAGTTATAATCATTTCAGGGCACTAGGTATAAGGTATATGGGTTATATTCATATTATTTCTTAGAATATATGTATTTAAATCTATAATTATCTCAAATTAAAAAAATCAATGAGAAAGATCACATATGAGAGTGTTCATGTAAAGCCAATTTAAAAGTCATGCAGAGATCCAACAACTACAGTTGGCAGCCTGCCCCCTGAAGATGAGTCTTGTTTGACCCACTGAGTGCTCTAAAAAGTCGAACTTATGTAAAGCAGTTGAGAAATTTCACACCCAAATCCAGCTTTACGGATTCTCTTGGGAACGTCAGCATCTTGCTTTTGGCTTTTGGGCTGTCATGTGAAGGAGATGATCTGTTTTCCCTTGCTGTCATTTTTCTCTTCACTGTGTCTGTTGCATGGGTCTCAGCTCAGGCTTTGCATCCCTTGCCTGGTCCCTGCTGGCATTTCCTTTTGTGGCCACCATATATGCATTTCATAGAAACACATGGTGTTTGGGTACTCTGTAAATAATCCCAACAATCGGAGCACCAATGGGCAGCAGCTAAAAAGCCAAAACAGACAGGAAGAAGTTGAGCTGTCTAGAACAAGGCACACTTCTAACAAGACACAGCACATGTAGGTGTTTAGGAAACATTAACCTAATTAGTGAGTTAAATTCGTTTAACTGACAGTTATATTTCCTTCCTTATTTTGCTATTTTCAAAACTTCTCATAGCTAGCAAGATGAAGTGAACTTCATTTGTGTTTTGTTAGAACTTCCTTGAGAAGAGGGCACTGGTTAGAACTGGTCAAAGGTCAAGAGGCAATGGGCTTGTGTGGCCGTTCAATAGAGGGACTTTCTACCAAGCCTGGGGACCACAGTTTGATCCTCAGAACTCACATGATACAAGGAGAGATCTGAGTCCTTCAGGTTGTCCATACACACACATATTGGGCAATACATGTGCGTACACAGATACAAACAATTAATTAAATTTAAAAGAATGTGACAAAAATATAGAGAGGATTCTGGGGAAAGTTGGTGAGTAGGGACTGACCCCCGTGAGCTGCTGAAGATGAGTGTCACAATAGAAAAAACTGATCTATTACCAAACAGGGAAAAATACCCAATACAACAATAGTGGGCGACTGAAATGTTCCATTTTCATCTCTAAATATGTTGCCCAAACTAAAAATCAACAAAGAAACCTCAGAGTTAAGCTAGACCTTAGATGAAGTAGAGTTAGGAAAACATACCGAACACTCTTGCTAACAGATGAAGAATGCAGACTCTCCTCTGCAATTCGTGAAACTTTCCCTAAAGAAGACCACCATCCAGCCCACAAATCAAGTCTTACCAAACACAAAAGAATTAGAACAGTTTGTTTATATCTTATGAAATTACAGTATAATAAGACTAGAAGTCAATAGAAAGAAAAGTTGTGGAAATTGCATGAATTCATAGAGACTGGACAATAAACCCTTGGGTGATCAGTGAGTCATTAAGTCATTAAAGAAATCAGGGAGGAAATTTAAAATGTTCTAAACTCAAACAAAAATAAAGGCTCAGCTTTCCAGAACTTTTGAACTACAATTGATACAGTTTTATGAGGAAAATTTACAGATATGAGTGCACACATCAAAATTAGAGAGGTATCAAATAACACAACAATGGATGCAAGGAGAGTCCAAACCTAAAAAGCAGTGCCAATGAATAATAGAATCAGGACAGAGGTTGATGACATAGAATTCAAAATAATTCATGAAACACAGCAATTAATTGTTTCTTTTAAAAAGAACAATAATCTGGAGAAAACAATAGACAAACTAAGCAAAGCAGACCCAAACTGATAGAACTAGAGAAGAGAGGGGAGGCTGCCCACAGGTGTTGGGGGAGGGCCTGCTTGTTCTTCCTGACTACCCGGCTAGTTTAGACCTGAAATAATTACACAGAAACTGTATTATTTAAGTCACTGCTTGGCCAATTAGCTCAAACTTCTTATTGGCTAACTCTTACATATTACTTTAACCCATTTTTATTAATCTGTATATTGCCACATGACAGTGGTTTACCAGCAAAGATTCGGCCATGTCTGACTCTGGCAGCTCAATGGCATCTCTCTGACTCTGCTTTTTTCCTCCCAGCATTCAGTTCTGTCTTCCCTGCCTACCTAAGTTCTGCCCTACTATAGGTCCAAAGCAGTTCCTTTTTTCATTAACTAATAAAAGCAACACATAGACAGAGGTACCTCCCACACCACACAGGGTTTAATGAAATCCTGAAAACATATTCCATAAAAAATAGAATATCTAGAAGAAATTGTTAAATTTTGAGATAAACACTACCTACCAAAATTAAATCAAGAAAATGTGAATAGTTTAATGAAAAAATGTAATAATCACTAAGATGAAAACAGTAAGTAAAAGCCTCCCACAAGTTATAAAGCCCAGAACTGAACAGATGATGTGGGATTCCCCTCTGTATGCTGTAAATATCATTGGTCAATAAAGAAGCTGATTTGACCTATGGCAGGGCAGAATATAGCACGGCAGGAAATCCGAACAGAGATATATAGAGAAAGTAGGCAAAGTCAAAGAGATGCCATATAGCTTCAGAAGAAGAAAGGCACTGGATGCTTACCAGAAAGCCACAGCCTTGTGCCGATACACAGATTAATAGAAATGGGTTAATTTAAAATGTAATAGTTAGTTAATAAGAAGCCTGAGTTAATAGGCCAAACTGTGTTGTAATTAATATAGTTTTGTCTGATTATTTAAGTCTGTGCAGCTAGAAAACAAATGAGCAGTCTCTGCTTACAGACAGATTCATAGATGGATGCTACCAGGCCCTTCAAGAAGAACAGAGGCAACATTCCTCATTCTTCCATAAGGCAGACAGGAAAGGAACAGTACCAAGCATGCTGTGGAAACCAGCATAACCCTTATGCTAAAATGAATACAGGTGTAAATTTCCTCAGGAAAATTCTGGCAAAACAAGTTAGAGAAGGTGTTCATACATCACCAATCAAATTGATTTTGTCCTAGACATGCAATGATGGTTCAAGGTACATAACTCAGTAAGTGTAATGCATTGTATAGGGACACATAAGAACAGAAATTATGTGATCATCCTAATCCATGTCCTAAAGAATTTTGTCAAAGACTAATAATCATATCTGATAAAAATCTGGGAAAATGGTAATAGAGAGAACACACACACACACACATGCACACGCACACACACTGAAGATACAGTGACAAAATTAGTCATATTTATAGACAACATAATCCTATACATATGACACCTTTAGAAGTCCATCAGAAATCTCTTGGAGCCTATCACAATACAAGATCAACATTACAAGATCAACATTAAGAAGAAAACAATAACAAAACATAGCAACAAATAAGAAATTTGGTGGCTTAGTGAGTCAAAAAAACCACAGTTTTTAATACATAGGAATAAAACTAATCAAGGAGATGAAAGATCTCTGCAGTAAAAATTATTTGTCATTGAAAGAACTGAAAACCCTAGAAAATTGTTAGACCCCTCAAGATCCTAGTTTGGGAGATTTAGCATGATGAAAATGGCTGTGGTACCAAAAGTGACCAACAGATGCAGAGCAATCCCAATCAAAATTCTGTGTCATGTCCTAGAAAACTAGAAACAAAATACTAAAATTCAATTGCAAACATAAAAGGCCTTTGATAGCCAAAACAAGTATTAGCAGATAGAGCAATACTAGAAATATTACAATTTCTGATCTCAAGTTGTATCCCAGAGCCACAGTGATAAAACATGCATATAGACTCATAGAATAGAACAGCAGACCCAACACTAAACCTACCCAGATTCAGGACCTATCTTCTGACAAAGATGTCAAGAATACATCAGAGAAAAAGATGTAACAAATGCTCCTAAGAAAACTGGATCTTTCCATGTAGATGAATGAAATTGGATCCATCGCTCACCTTCCACAAAAAAAAATTCAATTTAGAATTGATCAAAGATCATAATGTAAGACCAAACACTGAAACTACTAGTTGGAAACATAGTGAAAACATTTCATGACGTAGGCATAAGCAAGGATTTTCTGAAGGAACCCCAATACTGTTGTAAAAAGGAGCAGTAGGCCACTTCCCGCCACCCAGCTCCCGGCTAGTTTACACCTGAAGTAATTATACGAAAACTGTATTCATTTAAATACTGCCTGGCCCATTATATCTGGCCTCTTCATGGCTAACTCTCACATCTTAATTAACCCATTTCTAATAATCTGTATATCACCATAAGACTGTGGCTTACCAGGATGAGTCTAATCTACATCTCTCTCAGAGAGGAGAGCCATGGCGTCTGCCTGACTCTGCTTTCTTTCTCCCAGCATTCTGTTCTGTCTTCCCCGCCTATCTTAGCTGCTGTCCTACCAAAAAGCCAAGGCAGTCTCTTTATTTAACCAATGAAAGCAACACAAAGAAAGAAGACCCTTCTACATCACAATACTATCAGAAACAGCCCTGTAATTGATTTTTTTCTTTGGACCACAAGTCACAAATAATAACATAGAGACTTATTAACTATGGAAGCTCAGGCTTAGCTGAGGCTTGTCCCACTAACTCTTATAACTTAAATTAACCTATTTCTATTAACCTATGTTTTGTCAATTACCACCCATCCTGCTTTTTTCATGCCTCCTTTCTGCCTTTGGCTGGTGAGGACCCTGCCTTCTTCTTCCCTGAGTCCTCTCTGTCCCCAGAAGTCCCGCCTAACCTCTCCCTGCCTAGCTCTTGGCTATTCAGCTTTTAAGTACACCAATTACAGCAATGCATTTTCACACAGTGTACAAATATCCCAACACACAACCCCAAATCAAAAAAATGTGATTGCATGAAGTTAAAAAGCTTCTGCACAGCAAGGAAAGCAATCAGTAAAGTGAGCAGACAGTAAACAGAGTGCGTAAAGTAGCCTTTGTCCACTTTATCAGATGAGGAATTAATATATTTATCTGCAAATCCAAACACCGAAATCAACTTCTCTTGTCATTATATGGCTCAATATACTGAACAGATGATTCTCAAGGAAGAAATACAAATAGCCAATAAATGCTTGGTGTTCACGGAAGTACCTGTGACCGGTGTTAAGAGAGAAGGTTTGGATGGGTCCAAACATCCATTCCCAGGCTAGGTAAGCAGGCAATTCCTGTGGAGTTGACAAGTCAGTTGGGAGATCCTCTTGTGTGTTCTCTGCCGGTGTTGTAGCAATAGACCCAACGAGATACTTCTCTTGAATGCTATTTTCTTCTATTAGTCGTGCAGGCTGTTCTGTTATGACAGAGAAACAGCAGTGACGGTAGAGGGGCGGCCGAGGTGGCTGAAGAGCGGCAGTAGCTGGTTTGGCAGACTGAGGAGTGTGGGCAGCAGAAGGGCCGCAGATGTAGGGAGAGAACCGGAAGGACAGAGATCTGACCTGGAAGAATTAAGGCTGTGATGAGGCAGAAAAGAGAAGCTGTAAGCTCTGGCTGCCTCTCAAGTCATTGAGGCCAAGCGTTTCAGACACATGGCCAAGAGAGCTTATCGCTGGGTGGCTTTAAGGGGTAAGAAATCCTGACACTGCAGACCTACACAAGAGTTCTAACAGTGCTGGCTATCGAGGAATTCCAATAACAAGCAAGATCCTCCTGCAAGCTGCAATGCTAGCTGCAACCAGGACCCAGAAGCCCTGGAGAGTCGAGCACCCACAGGGAGGGCGGGTTCCTGGCACCTCGCCTCTGCACTAGGACTGTAACACTAGAGGGCGCTGCTTGCTGCTGTTTCCACCTGCCCAGTGCCTCTGCTTGCTGCTACCAAACATGGGGTGGCGGGAACAAAAGCTGCCAGAGATGAGTGACTGTCTAACTGGGGAGAGCTCTGAATACTCTCCTCGCCGTTCCACAGATTGTGTTTTCCTCATGTGACCTGTGAGACTAGAACCTATTCTCAGCTCTCAGCCACGCACCGTTTCTATTCAGTTGCCGCAGAGACTTTGGGGATGTTATTGTCTGAGTCTAAAGCGGTTTCCTCCAATGTATCCACAAATGACTACCTGGCAAAAACTCAAGGTGGGTGGAGGTGAGGCTAACAAGGCCCTATGGCTCCTCCCCCCACTCTGTGTATCTTTCTGGATATCTAGACTATGAACACTAGATTCTTTGGTCGTCTTGTACCCTGTACCCCCTACCTGCATCCGGGAATTGGAATTGGCTATGCCTACTTCCTCTGTGCTGAGTGAGTGTCAGCCTGGGGGAGCTCAAAGCAGTCGACAAGGGCAGTCACGAACTCACTTGCTTGTTTATTTAGCTTCACTTTTTTTTTTTTTTTTTTTTTTTTTGGTTCAATGGTAAACGAATTTCTTAAGATTAGTTTTGAATTTAATTTTCTTCTGAGCGGGAACATTAATCACTCCCTGTAGCTCCAATACCTTGCTGGGCATAAGGATTAGCAATTATCTTCTATCTAAGATTTGTTTAGGTATGTGTGTGAGTCTATTGAACGAATGCCACAGCTGTGTGGGTTGCTCACAGGGGCCAGAGGCGTTGAATCTCTTGGAGCTGGAGTTATAGGCGGTTGTGAGCCACCCGACTCAGATACTGGGAACCAAACTTGGGCTCTCTACAAGAACAGCTGAGCCATTTCTCCAAACCCACAGTGGTTTTTCTTTAAATGAAAAGCTAGATCATGATGTTAATGGGAACACAAAGGCTAGGGTTGAGCTATGAGCTTTGTTCCTTAGAACAATTCTTCAGCCGGCTTTTCCCAGTGACTAGCTACGAAAACTATTATTATCTTTTAAAAAGACATCTGAAGTATTTTTATTCAAGATGTCCTTCATATTTAAAAAGAAATTTCTAGTGCTCTCCCTTGTGCCAATCAAAATTTGCCCATGCTGTTTTCTTTCTGCCTGGAGAACTTTAACGATGCAGTTATAGCGGCGGTGAATTGTTTCTGCTTTTGTGGGTCAGAAAAAAAAGTCACACACGTTTTAAAATGTATTTTTATTCGTCCTATAAACATTTAAATATGTAGGGGACAAATTTGTTGTGTGTTTCGTGTAGAGACTATAACGTCTCCCCAACATCCTCTAGACTTTGTAATTCATGCTGAGAAATCTGTTGTATTCTGTTTTCTGCTTTACCTCGCAGTCACTTTTCTCCACCAACCTTATCTGCAATTTTTAAAATTGTTATTTATATGTATGCATGTGTTTCTGTGAATGGCTGTCACATGTGTGATGCTTATGAAGGTCAGAAGAAGGCATTAACCCCCCCTGAGCTAGGGTCATAGGCAGTTGTGATCTGCCAGTCTTGGATGCTGGGAACTTGGCTCCTCTGCAAGATCAGGAAGTACTCACCAGGTAATGGTGACTCACGCCTTTAATCCCTGCAGAGGCAGAGACAAGAAAATCTCTGCCAGTCTTGGATGCTGGGAACTTGGCTCCTCTGCAAGATCAGGAAGTACTCACCAGGTAATGGTGACTCACGCCTTTAATCCCTGCAGAGGCAGAGACAAGAAAATCTCTGTAAGTTCGAGGCCAGCCTGGTCTACAAGAGCTAGTTCCAGGACAGGCTCCAAAGGCTATGGAGAAACCCTATCTTAAAAAACCAAATCAAACCAAACCAAAACAGCAAAAACAGAAGATCAGGAAGTACTCTTAACTGTGGAGCCAGCTCTCTAGCCCCGTATATATATATATAGTTTTATCAGTTTGATCATAATATGAGAACGTGTGGTATTTAAATTTATGTTCATTCTTTATTGATTTTCTAGTTTATTGGGTTAGTTGAGAAATTACAGCACTTTCAAATATTTCTTTGGGACCTTGTTTGTTCTTCCTCTTGCTTTCTTCCTTTGAACTCCGTGCATGGGTTGTCCAAATCCATGCATTCTCTGCTCTTGGGTGCTCTGTTGTGTTTTCCCCTCTGTAGTTTTTAAGTTTGTCTTTGAATTTAGATAAGTTCTATTGCTAGACACACTTGGGGGTTCTTTCCAGGGCTCTGTTTGTCCATCTCTCACCTGGCACCTCACAATAGCTTGTTCTTGATTGCTCCCTTTTTCAGTCAAGGCCATGGTGTCTCCATCATGGCCATGTGGAAGTGTGTGGCTATACTTCCCGAGTGTGGTGCTCTTGTGCCTTGAAATAGGTCATTTGACTGTGTCTGCACATAGTATTGTGTGTGTGCATGTGCGTGACTAAGAATGCCTGGGTTTGCCTGCATGTGGGAGCCAGATCTTTATTGTTCACGATTGTCTTTCCACTTTATTTTTTTTTAAAGACAGAATCTCTCGTTGTACCCGGAACTCACGAACTGGCTAGACTGGTTGGTCAGTAAGCCCTACGAATCCTCCTGCCTCTGCCTCTCCATGGCTGAGATTCTAGTCATGTACCATCAAGGCTTTTTACCTGGGGTCTGGAGATCTGAACTCAGAACTTCCAGTTTGCCCTGCATGTGCTTTACCAAATGAAATTTTTCTGCAGCCCTTAAAATGGGTCATTGTCGTTTATCTTTTGCTTTCTGTGTCTCATGGCTGTGTCACAGAGGCCGGAAAGACCCAGGGAGAGGCCTGTGGAGACTAGTGCCTCATGGCTTTGAGAGTGGAGGAAACTGAGAATCAACTTTAGTGCAGTCAAAAGCAGCAGCTTTTGTTTTTAGAAAAAAAATTCAATGGTCAGTTAAGTCGAACAAGAACCACCTGTATGAGATGGTGGGTGTTCCCAGCAGAACAGGGAAGGAAATAGTTGAGGTTCTATTTTACCCTTTCTTGAGTTGTTCGACCCTTCTATACCCCACCAATAGGGATAGTTCAAGACTGGCGAGGTCTGATGAGACAGGTCCTTGGGG